>NC_073725.1:45709899-46017244 GCF_023634155.1 Falco peregrinus | reverse complement strand
AACTATTTAGCCTAATTTAATATTTACTACTATTTTAAACTGGGGGTCTCAAAGGAGGTAAATAACTAGGACAATTCAACTGATTTGGAAAGAAACGGGCCTAAAACACTAGGTATGTTTTGTGGATTTCAAGGTAACCACCAGGGAATGCAGAAACACAGAAAAAAGATGGCAATGAAAGTAACACGGATATTAGCTTATTGAGGGCTGTGTTCTGAATGGACAGGTGTCAGCACCAGTACAGAAGAAAAATGCCAAAGTCTTAAAATGAAAAGCAATGATCACAGACTAGCCATCTCAAGCAATGTATCAGCAACGTAGCTGGATGAACTCAGAAAAGCCTGAGAAGAATTCTTTTTTACCGACTTCAGAAAGAATATTTCTTTAATAGTACAAGAACAACAAACTCAACTCTGAAAGAGCAGTCTTCAAACACTTCAACACATGTAGGTGGCAATCAACTAAAGAGAGCAACAAATCAGAACAGAAATCTCCCCCTGGAAATGCTGCACGGAAGTGGAAAGTAGGAAGGATGGATCTTGGAGCAGATCTTCAGGAAACTGCATGTGGGCTTGAATAAAAGAGTCTGTGGAGGTCATTGAGCAGTTGGTGAGAAGCTTGAAGTACAATAGTGCAAGGAAAGAGAGAAGTCGGGTGAAGGGGGAGGTGCACAATGTGAAACCATTGACTGAGGGAAACTAAGGGTAATAAATTCTCCTCTGGAAAACAAAGTTTCATGACACTTCAATGATCTGTATTGCTGCTCATCATCTCAAAAAGCAGCGACAGTAAAATCCCTAAGGGATAATAGGCACATCTCATCTTTCAAATAATGCATTTGCTAACCTTTGCATACATCTTCTCCATAAAACTACACTGGCAAATACATAAGTGAACATATTCATGAATTCTTAATTATCAGACATGGGCAACTTCTTTTTTAAAAAAAAACAAATAAACCACAATAACATTGTGGTTTACATTTGAGATGTAAGGTTGTATTTGATGCATGTATCTTTATCTTGTCACATCTGTTTCTGTTGTCATTAAAAACTTTAATCCTCTCTCTCACATGGCAAGATGTTTTTTCAGGTCCTAAATATTTGAACTCAAACATCCAGAACAGCATTAGGACCAGCAGTTTGTTTTGCTGAACTATGCTTTCTCTGTAACTTAGGGTTTGGGTTCTTGTGATTAAAATTGCCTTTGATTTCATGTATGTAAATATATGTAAAATAGCTGTAGAGAAATAAATTGTGGATAAGGAAAACAAACTCAGAGGAGCCAATTTTTTATTATTTTGAAAATTTAGTAGGATTAGACAAAACAGCGCACCTGTCCTCAGTGCACCAATTGGCCAGTTTCTGAGGAAAGTTCTTAACAGTTAATACTTTAACCTGGAAAACAATTAACTTCAAGCCATGTTTTTCCAGCGAAAACAGTTGAGGTCCATATCTCACTGCTGATACCTAAAAATAAATTAAGCATTTATTGGAGTAGGTATTAGAAGATAGGTCTCTCCCTTCTGACCCATAGGTAAAATACCTTCCCTGCTACACTGTAGAGTTAGATTAGTATTTGTGCTAACACCCATTTACTACTGCTTAATGAAGCAATGTGAACTGGAACAATAGCAGCACAAGAGGCTGAACACTCCTCATGCTACAGCATCTCAGAGCCAAATCACTAACGCTTTCTTCAGGGTGGTACAAGTTTGTATCCTCTGAGCCACAGAGGGGAACTAAACCCCAGTGTCACATCCAGAACAAAAATATTAACAACTGGGATATTGAATAAAAAAGCTATCTATAGGTTGGGGGTTTTACCATCTATACTCGGGGAAGAAAGTAAGGCTTGCATGATGCGCCTGAAGAGAGGGTTCAAAACTGCAGGCCTTTGTGAAGGAAGGCGTTTCCCGGTGGACAAAAAGCAGGCAGACTGCAAACCACAAAGCCCTCTCTCTTCAGCACGTCCAACTCCCTAAGCTAGCAAAGCAGGCGTGCTGGCTGCTGTGTCTCTGACTGCGCGCACAGCCCTCTAACGTAAAGAGTACCTCACTTGACCTGAAGGCACCAAACCCAGGCACTGCAATTTGGAGTTGCAATGTCTAACACTACAGTAAGTTGAGTCCTTCAAAGACTTGCCATGATAAAAACTGAAGCTATGCTAGGAAACACGTTCCCTGCTAATGGCTTAACTATTCAATCATCTTTGGTCTCCTCCTTTCAGAGACACTGACCAAAATAGCTCATTGATTAGCTAACCTCCTGTTGCTGCAGCTGTAAAAATAAAGCATTAGATACACCAGTCTTCCAGGGCAAGATCTCTCATTTGCATTCCTGACACATCTTGACTTGCACGGTCCACAAAATGCATTCATTAACAGATCAAGAAACAGCAGAAGGTGGCTTTCTTAAAATGTTTCACTCATTTCTAGGCACAGGGGGAGTCCTCCAAACCTTTCACCCCTTTATCAAAGAAAAGGCCCACCATCTACTGGGAGACGCATATTCTACTGCATTGTGTTGCTAGGCATTCCTCTGCATCTAACAACAATTATTTACTCCTATGAAGTTACTTCTCCATCCTCCCTACCAAGCTGCTTGGGCTGTTGGATGCACAACTGTACAATTAAACCAGCATAAAAGCAGAAGAACAATATATTTAAGAGCAACATGAACAGTTGTCATCTGAACTAAGAATAAGAAGGTGAACAGAAACCAAAATAACCAACTCCAGGGGCCAGGGAGAAACACTGCAATTATTTAAAAGAGATGTCAGGCTGGTAAGATAGATAGAGATAGCAATGATATAAGACACTGGCCAAAACGAACACTTCAAGACCCAGATTTAGATGAGAAGCTGGGAGTACTCAGAAGGCCATGACCTTCTTCTTCTTCAAGGTTCTTGAACACTTACTATATATATCACAACTATTTATGAGTTAAAACAAACCCATTCAGGCAAATTTTGACAGGATTGCTTGTGACATGTCTGAGAAAAATGCATTACTTTAGACAGTCTAAGGAAATTAACCTAGCAGATTCAGTGCATCATGCTACAAATTTCATCTACTTTATGAAAGACACACATGGAGGGGAAAAAAAAAACATTTATTTGAACTTGCTTAGGTAACTACAAAATCTGAAGAATGTCTGCCATGCTCTCTAGACCAACAGATGACTCAGTGTTTAGCAACAGGGGCTTCTCTGTCCTTGATTTCTTTTTCTCTCTTTCACTCTGAGTGGCTGCGACTTTATTTTTTTCCTGTTCTGTAACCTATTACTTAATCAGTTAAGACTAAAGTTACTTGAAGTTAGATCAAGGTTCCAAACCTCTTTTTTTCATTTGTTGAAAATAACAGAGAATGGCTTTTCCCAACTTCACTGTCTGCTCAATAATTCTGTCAACCTGCTTTTTTGTTTCATCTGGTCTGTACCTAGGCCCTTGTCATTAATATAAACAATAACACATGCTAATTATGGTATAAAATATATTTCATACCATATAATATATTTTATATAAATAAATATATTTTATATAATTTTATAAAATAAATATATTAATTTCATGTCTACAAGTTCTTGATCACCTCTGATGTCTGCAGTACACCCAGGAGAGTCAGAACAGAAATAAGTGCTTTTCACAACTATGCCATTTGATATGAAAGGCTTTTGATGTTATCAGGTTAGAGCAGTTTATAGACACTTGAGGAATGCCTAATATACCACAGGTTTCTTTTCCAAATGTAGCAAGCACTGACAGCACTTACCCTGAACAGAGCAGACACCTTGCCTGAGGAAAGAAGTGCTCCGTATTATTTGGTAACTCCCACAACCAAGAGTAGCAACTGCAGCCCAAGAAAGGCATCTCATCTTGGGGTCAAAACAGATCAAGTTTATTTTCCTGTAAACCACTAAGAGTGTGGCATGTCTTTTGGTTCCAGGGAAGTTACATAAAGATCAGCTAAAAATTAAACTTAGATTTTAAAAATATTTTTGGTGACATCTGAAATTGGCCTGACCTCATTATTACCAACACTAAATCTGTTAATCTTAAAATATTAAGCTTAAAACTTACATTTTAGGTATTTAGGGTATGTTCTGATTCAGCTACCTTCCAAAATTCCTGGGTCCTTATAAAATAGAGCATACAATACACAGCCTTATGCTAAATTAATGCTTAATATAAATGTTTCTTAGGGTTTTAAGAGACTTGCTATGACAGCATTTTGCCTTTTCTTCTCGTAGCAATGACTGGTGATTACTTGAACATAGAGTGCTTGCTACTGTGGCAGTAACTTACCTGGATTATGATTTCAAAGATGTAAATATGCCTTGATGCTTGGAAGGTAGATAAAAGTTTAATAAATATGGATATAAATAGCTGACTAAAGAACCCAGTGCACAGACTTTTACAGATAAGTTCTTTACAGATTTCATGGCAATGCCATCAGTAAAGACAGAAAAAAAGGACTAGCTGACTCCATGGGCCAGGAAGCTCTGCCTGAGTTTCAAAACGACATTTCAGTGGTTCAGCATGCTGGTGATTTTGGATTAGGAGTTTAAGAGAGTGAGCTGAGCATTGAGAACGCTTGCTCCGCACCCCAATACATGCTATATTTGAGAGGATTAGGCTAGTTAACAAATTAAGCAAGACTAGTAGATTTAACAACATACTACTGGAATATATAACATTATTTTGGACTGTGACTAAGGTGACAACTTGCACACTCGGATTGACATGGAGGAAGAGATTCAAAGATTAAATCATAGCTCCAAGCTTTAAACACAGTGGTCATTTTAACTATTTCCTGTAGAAAATGCCCTAATTTAAAAGGAAGATAAAACTCCAAACAAGAAAGAATACTTGAAGGAAAAGTGGAAAGAACTTCCTTGTACCAACAAAACTCCCTTTACTTTTCTTCCTGAATGTCATTATAGTCTGCACAAGTACCAGCATCTGTTGTACAAAATACCAAAATATACCTGTTGGAATACACATGTGAAAGGTTTAAACATTTCTTTCAGTGAAAATGATCAAAGAAGTTTTAATCATACAGGAAAAGCAGTATCAATATGTACTTAATAGAAAAAAAGTTAAACAAAGAACTATTAAGATTTCCCTTTTTCCAAAAACGTTTCTTCACCAAGTTTTACACACACCACAAAGTAGAACCAAACTTTTTTGTAAAATGCTCTCAGTCAGCAAACGCCCGCAGCGGTGATGTGCTGCTGCATGCATGTTAGCCAGCCATGGCAGCAGCACCCGCCTTCCTCTAAGAAATTCATAACACAGATTTACTCCATCATAAAGCACCGAGATTTCAGCACACCCAAGGAACAAGGTCTGCCTTTACGGTTGATCTGCCCATGTGCACCAGCCTGACTTAGGCAGAATGTGTCTGAATTAATGTGTATGTACGCTATGACTGGTTTGCATTTTCCAGTCAATTCGGCCCTTCAGATTACTTTTAAAACCAGTGACCCTCACACTGATAAAGTTTCCAGGTATTCCAGATGACTACTTAGGCTTACTTCTGCCTGCTTTTTGGATTACTGCCCTTGTCCTTACCCTTGAGTCAATCTCATACTGGACATGCAGAGCAAGGACTTTCGATCATCTGCAATATGTAAGAGGAGAAGATGACAAGTAACCTGTAGTCCTTCCTTGCCAAGGGGTTTAAAGCATTTAAAGGACTATATTCACTTCAAGACTTGTGCATCGCTCTGAGACACAAAAACCTTGCCTAATCTAGCATGCATCTGAACCCTTCCAGCACTATCACTGCATACAGATGATGCCACCTAACTCATGCCAGTGCCAAACTACGCAACGTGTAACTCCCTCCTGAGCCCTCTTCAGCTGTTAGCATGTAGGAGCCAGTCTTGCTACCAAGGCCAGACCAGGGGACTGAGTAACCTCACTCATGCCATGGAAAAGCAGTTTTAAATCCCTGATTAGTGTGAGAGCTCAAAGACCCTTATCTGTAATAGTATGCCAGCTGTGAGGCAGCTTGGTGATCTGAAGCTGGCCGGTTCTCAACCCGTGCTAGCACAGCTGCTCCCGTTTACATGCAATGCTTGAACGTGTTCACCAGGGCAGTCTGTACCTTATGAGCTCAGGTCAGTTCCCTAAAACACTCACAAATCTGCGTTACAAATTCATGGTTCTGTGACTATTCAGTAGAATAGTGAAATATTCATTTGAGTAAAACTGGGACCTCTTCTTGCTTTTGCCCTTTGGCATTGCAAGCATTCCCACTGATCCCCCCGTCATCTTAAATCCTACAGATTGAGGCTCTCTAGTGGGAGTGATGGATTTTCTTCTTACTATTCCCTGCTGCTTTATTTACCATCTAATGTCTTGTCATGCAAGTTGGGTGCAGCTCCATAGAAATTAGTAGATTAGTTCTGAAATACAGTCCACATGGGACTGGAATCAGGCTTTTTTCTGTTAGAATTTTATCGCTTAATCTTTTAAAGTCTAAATCAAATATTTTCAGATCATTCCTATAGAGTACCTATCATCTCTAAGAGTATAAAAACAGTTGCATGCTACCAGACCTTTGAGAAAATGAAAAATTCACCATCAAATGTGTCCTTGCTCACACCTTTAAATAAAATATTTTTAATCACTTTCATTGTTATTATTAGTAACAGCCATTTGTAATGTGATTCTTTACCCATTGATCAGGACCCTGCTGTGCACAGCACAGCTATGCCAAACATCCCTGTACCAAAGAGTTCATAATTTAAATATGAGATGAGAAACCACACGTCAATACAGAGGAAGCACAAGGAAAGAATAAAAGATTTATCTTCTGCAATTATGTAAGTGGTGGTTTAGGAAAGGAGAAGAAAGCTTGCAAGGAGTAGTGAGAAATAACTGAATGCAAGCAAAAGACAAGCACTGAATGTACAATCTGTGGTTTTATAGACACCTTCTATAACATGTAATTGTGACAATGAGAGAAAAGTCAGTGCTGTATCAGGGTACAAGATCTCACTTCTGTCTTGTTTTCATTTCTATACTGTTTGGTTGCTCAATTCTGGATTCATTGCCCTGTTGCTATATTAGACTTTTTGCTGTGTTTTCATTTTTGAGGCGAAGTTCTCTATTCTTTTTTCTCACTAGCATCCTTTCCTTTTTCTCTTTACATTGTTTTTACTAACTAAACAATATGCAATAAGGCTCTAGTACCTTGACTTATTTAAAAAATTAGTATCAAAGAATAATGAAAATTGCGGATGATTTAAATAATTTAATATGTTTGATAAATGATACACTGTAAGAGAACTACATAAAAATAATCTTTTCTTTCACTTGCAGCTTTTTCTGTGATGAAAGAAAGTTTCATTTCATTCTATTTTCTTCTATGTTTTTTGTCCATATATATCACCTTGGAATTGCTTAATTTATTTTTTTTAACCTTTGAAATCCCCCCAAACATTTTTGGTACGAGTTTTGATTGAATTGATATATTTCTCTCTTTGCTTTGTTTTGGTTTTTCTTTCTCAAGAAGGTGCAGAACTTACTGAACTGTGTCATGCCACTACAAAAAAAATCTACTTTGGATTCAGATTTCAAACACAGATCAGCACATGGATGCTGTATATTAGCTATGAAGGACATGATATTCCTTAACAGCTTCCTCAAAACTTGTATATATTTGCAGATCTGTGCTTAGTCCCACAAAGGCAGAGGATCTAGAAATCAGTTTGTATAAAATACTGTTGAAAATACTATTGCTTTTTCTGTGTGGTCCTAATAAACTGAGATGCATACAATAAATCAGAAGGCTTACATCTCACAGGAAAGAGCTGGGTTTTGTAAAGACTAATTGTTTGCTCTAGTGAACATCTTCAGTTCCATCCCCAGCACTACTGTTACTTCTAAGAACAGAAGAAATCTCATCTCTTTCTACTCATGTGGCATAGATTTAAACCCAGTCACTACTCCTTTGAATGTTTCATTTTCAGAAATTAATCTGGCTAGTTTCATGGTGAGTCTCTTACCTGATGGCCCCTAACTCTTCATTTTTTGAACACTGGCAAACTAAAATTTTGACCATTTCTGCCAGATGAGTTTATTATTACCAATAACAGAGTAAATAGATCATAACTTATACATTAGTACTTGTTGATGTGTTTGGATAATTTTATATTGCACTTATATTTTATGTCGTAAACTTGTCTCTGCTTTCATAAGTATTTATATTACTTTTTCCAATTCCTTTCTACAAGCAAAAAGCTAATTTCTTATTTACATCATGTTGTAAGTGGCGTTGGGGTAAAAGCATTGATTTTAATCCCGCTAATCTCTTATTCCAGAGTTTAGAAATGAGAAGTTTATAAGAGCTACACAGTAATGAAAACTTTCCACTATCACTATTATAATTATATAAGATTTTTCCAGGGCAAAGATTTCACTAGTTATAGTATCATTTTGCCTGTAAACTGAAAACTGCTTAACAACATCTAGCAGTTGGTATTAAACACCATAAAGTATCATTGCCTACATCTTCTTGATTCTCAGCATGTAGAAAGACTGAATAAACGCTCACCTCCAGTGGATGAAATCTCTTTTCTTAAGGATGTCTTCCAAAACCATCAACTTTTCCCTTTCTCCATTGTAATGCATTGAATTTCTCATGTTTCTGAATCATTTACCATTACTCATCCTCCATGGTGTGACACTTAAACTCAAGTAGACAGTTAGGAAATACCTGATGCATTCATATATAAAGGAAAACGAACTGAGAAGAAAAACCAATTGAGAAAAAAAAGCATAGATCAGGTCCTGTATTATTCACACTTAACAGGCTTTGAAACGGAGATTCTGCCTCTCCCTTTTCCACTGTGTTAATGCAGAGTACTCTATCAAGTAACATGGAAGTTGATAGGTAAGATAGCATGTTTTATCACTCAGCTGTACATATTATACCAGTCTGTGTCTCGTGGTTAATATCTCAACCTCATATTCCAAGGCACAGTGAGTTAGCATATTGCTTGTTTCACTCTGGTTTACAGTTGCACTCAATTTCTTACCAGAAACAGTGGGGTAGCACCTGATTATCAAAGTTAAGTCTTTCTTAGGCATGAAATGCTTCTGCTTTCATTTTACTTCAGATTCTTGTTGATGCAGATCACAACCCCGAACTAAGGAAGCAGACAACAGCTGAGTCCAGCAAGTTCAGCAAGATTTAACAACAAGCTACAGGCCTTTCACTTGACTACAGTTGTTGCTCCCTGAGTCTCAGGTATGACTGCGTGCATAAACAATGAGAAATAACATTTGGTGGAAAAATATGAACATGCCCCTAGCTTTCACTAAAAGACACTTGGGTAAGTGAAGAAGAATGACTGAAATTTATCTCCCGCCAACATGCAGTCTCTCAGGTGCTACACTAACTAGTGAAGGTAAATCACTGACGTCAGGACTATGCCCTACTGAGAATATGTCAGATGTTGACTACAACTTTTAGGATTTTCCTTTCTGGCATAGTTCAATCCTGGCTCATCTACACTATCAAAACCTCTTCTCTCTTTAGTTTCACAGTTTAATAAAAATGTGGTATATTGTTTTTAACTTTCCTGTTAAAGTTCTATCACATTTATATTTTTAGTATGACGGCACCTTTTTTCACATGTTGATTTTTTCAGTAATTTCAGTTACTACAGTAAAACCTGAACATACTCTAAAACATAGTGCATATCGATTCAGTTCATGTGCCCTGTGGTCAATCTGATCATCAAAAAATGTTTGGCTGAGAACAATACTCCTATCCTTTCTAGCTTATATGCCACTGGGATCCAACAAGAGTTATATAAAACGAAGTACATAATTTTTAAATAAGACGTTTTTCATGTTTTGTTACTCAAATTCAGCAGAAACAGTGAAGTCAGATGAAGACTCACTAATTAGATTTATTTTTTTCTATCAGGTGTTCTCAGAATTCCTTGCCTTGCCTATAGCACTGCTGTGGTCTCCCACTCAAGTGCTAGCCAAGCTCCTAATGGTTTAGCTTTAGAGAGCCGAGCAAAATGCACGAATTATTACAGCATGGGTCCAGGCATTAGGAAGGAGCATCCCATGAATGTTTCCAGCACTATTTTCCTCCACATGAATGTACTGACATGGCACCCTTTGATAATTTTTGTGTGTCAATGCCTTCTGTGGTCTGAAAAGAGCTCTCCACAATCTTTACATGTCAAATGTAGCAGATTTATAAATGACAGGCTGTAGGTAGGTCAGTGAAGGTACAAGTACTGTACTTGTACTGTACAAGCAGAACTTGTGCACATGTTATCGCTCATACTGTATCAAAAAATCTTAAAAGCCCTGGCTAAATACTGCGCAATGTTTTTCAGGACTGTGGTCTGGTTTTAAAATACAAGTTTGAAAAGAAGACGTTAATGTAGGGTCTTTATCTACAAATTCTTATACATGCAAGTAAGTGTATTCATGCAAGTTACTTCAGTGGAATTATGAGTAAAGACCACAAGATCTTGCTCTGCTCCCCTCACCGCAGGATTAATTTCACTGAATGAAGGGCTGACAAGACTGGACCACAAAAGTTCCTGCAAGCCAGCAGTGCAAGACAGTAATCTAAAATAAAAAGGTCAGTGAAAACCCAATGTGACAGTTGATTCAGGTCACTGACTGCTGTCCTCTTCTCTCCAGCTCTCAAGCCCTGCATACACACATATACTTGCCTATTCAGTGAACCTAGATTCTGACAAATGGGTCCTTCAAATTCAGTTCTCAAAAAAGCTTTCAGAGTAGCAAAAATAACACTGTCCTCCTACAATCCTGTCCTGTACCTTTGGATCCATGGAAGGAGAAGAACAGGTTTTGTCTTGCTATTGCAAGTAGCGTCACAAGTATGAGCGTAGGAGTCTAAGACACGAAAGAATAGTAACATCAGTACAAGTACAGTACTTGTACCTTCACTGACCTACCTACAGCCTGTCATTTATAAATCCCACTACATGTTGCAACAACGTCACATATTTCATGACATTATCCAAAAACTACAGCCACGTGACTGTATTATGTGCCTGCACACTGCCTGGTTGGGTAGTCTTTATCCTTGCAGATTTTTAAGACCTACCTGGATAAAGCCCTTAGTAACCTTATCTTATAGCTACTCCTATAGCTGACCCTCCTTTGCACAGGAGGTTGTACTAGAGGCCTCCTGAGGTCCCTTCCAGCTTGAGGTATCCTGTGAACACAGCACATAGATGTACACAAACACACAGAACACTCCCCTCACCAAATTCTACCTGTATAATATCTCTACCGAGTTTTCAATATCCCAAACATTTGTCAAATACGCAGAAATACCAATATCTAATGAAGGTCAGTGTTCCAGCACTCTCCAAACCAGCTGGCTGCGACAGTTCAGGACACATAGCTGTGGCTAATCACAGTTCTAGATGTGGATATCATATATACAACAGCTTCTAGTTATCTCCTTTGTAGTAGTTACTACATTTTTTAGGATAGCTATGTAGATTAGTGACAACAGAATCATGAAAAACTATTGCACTGTGTATGTTGTTTTTCTGCTATTTCAAATACACTTATTCAAAAAGCAGAAATTCTTCAGTGCCTGCTTCCTGTTAATAAAAAGTCATCAACATTTTTCTTAGTGTGGTTCAGGGCAAGGATACAAGTGCTCCTGGTGCCCATGAGGTTTCTGTATTTTGAAGCACAAGCTTGTAATGCAGAGGCTACACCAGCTTAGTTCTGGCTTTTGCATTCAAAGCAAACTGGCTCTCAAGAAAAGCTATTGGTTTACTGGTTGCAGGTTAACATTGAAAAGTACGTTCACCTGGGAAGGACACTGACTGAGAGAGACAATCTTCTGCCCAGTTCCCTCACTCCTCTGCCCAAGCAAGACAGTGTAGATATAAAATGCTGGCAATATGGTATTTAAAGTCTGCCTTTTCCATTGGCTGGACATCTAACCCACTATGATCCAAATAAAATGGGAAGACCCTTTTTTAGAGCACTAGGGAAATCTGTAGTGATTATCTCTGAGCAGATACTTACGCTGTGTCCCTGGACTTCAGTGACATAAACACTATACTGAACACAGGCGTGTTCTTTAGCTACTGTGAAACAAGAACAATCAAATGATGGCTGTTCATCATAAAAGCTTTAAAAACTATTTTATCAGTAAAGAAGATGTAGTTATATGCTGAAAAAGAATCAAGCTAAAACATCTGCAGTATCAAGAATAGGCCTGCAGCTCTAAACATGTTGGAAAAAACAAAACCTTTCAATTGGCCTCAGTGAGCATCACCATGTAAGGAATGAACAGTGACTAAGCTCTTCTAATGAATCCCTTGTAGGCATACTTGAGGCATAGATGCATAAAACTATTATGCACTATTCCATTTTCACATCTGTTAATGCCAAAACCAAAGCTTTCCACTGATCCTGCTCTGCTCAGGGCTGTGACCAATGGAACTATCACAGCCTTATCCTCCCAACATGCAGGGCTCACACCTTCTATGCTAATATACATACAGATCATTTGAGGGGAAAAGTCCACAATCACATCTAAGCTACACTACTCCCCAGTTTGTATTCCTTCTCATAAAACAAAAAGGTAGGTCATTCTAGCTTGAGTGTGAAAGTGGGAATAACACAGTTCCAGAAACAGATCCTAACACCAACTACATGCAACAAGACGTCTGAGTGCAAAGTTTATTCCAGGCTTCACTACTGAACTGCTTCATGAGCATTAGGAAGTCAGTGCACTGCTACCCAGCAGCTCCATTTCTCTAAACTGATAGCAATAATGCCTCGCTATAATTAGCGGTTTGGAAGAACAGGGGGTAGCAATAAAGACAAAGAATTTGGATTTCTTTAGCCAAAAGAATAGAAGACTGAAGGGAAAAATCCTAACGGTCTTCAAAGAGATACTCCACAGCCTCCTAAGCTATGCCATCTCAGGGTCTAACTGACCTCACTGTTATAAAGGTTCCCACAGACTGTCTAACATTACTTTCACTTGCTGGAATTTAAACCCAGTACTTCTTATCTGCTATATCAAGAACACGGAGAAGAAATTATTCCCTTCCTCTTTGCATCATGATACTCACTAACTCTTATCACTGGCTGTAGAAATTGTATCATAATATTGCATGGATTTTGGAGTGCATTTTGGAGTTTCAGTTAAAGTAGACTGGAAGTATGGAAAATGTTTGATATATCAGATAACCCGCAGTTGCCTAGGGTGGAATTCATCACCATTTGAGGCAAAGACCCCAGACTTCCTTTATAGTCAATGAAGCCTTGGCCATGATACACTTCATCGTCAAGTTCTAAGTATAAAACAAGTCATAAAAGGTCCAATTTCTCTTCACTAACTCTTTGTTAAGCATAGGATGACTGTTTCAGCTATGGATATGTATATAAGAAACACAGACTCATAGAATAATTTAATTTGCAATGGAGCTCCAGAGGTCATCTGGTTCAGCCCCCTGCTCAAAGCAGGTCTAATCAGGTCAGGTCACTCAGAGCTATGTCCAGTCAAGTCCCGATACCTTCAAGGATGGACATTCCACAAGCTGGGCAACCCATTCCAGTATTTGACCACCTATTTTCCAACTTGCACCCATTACAGATGCCTAAAAGCAGCTGAGATCTGACCTCTAATGCAATTAACAGGCTACTCTTTTGCAATATTGTGCTTGTGCTTACTTTATTTGAAGTTCTTTGCAACATGCAACAAGTTTTCAGACCTGTGTTATACAAGATGTATTCCAAGGATTAACATGACAAGGAGTTAGGAAAGGTCTAAAAGCTCCATCATTATTAGTTAGTATTTCTGGAAAAGGAAAGTAATGAGAATCTTCCTCTCAGGTGCCAAGTATAGAAATTAAGAGACTGCTCCATAAGACAGTCAGGTTTTGGCTCTCTATTCAAAATCTAAGAACAAAGAAATACAAGAAAAATCAATTAGAGAGCCCAGGGTTCATTTGGAGGAGGTCCATCAACAATTGGAAAGACTAAGTAAAGGGAAATCAGAGATGTTACTGTGAGAACTAAAGAAAATATCAAGAAAAGAACCTCAGAAATGAGAGCTCCCCTGCAACTACTGGCTAAAACCTATGCATCTCTAATTAGACAAAGCTCATCTGCCTACTTATAATTCAGAGAAGACCAGTGTGTTGTTATCAGTATAGCAAAACTTGAATTTGAATAATAAATTTTGGTGGAGACCATCATTTGTGCTTCCCATTTGGTTAGAAGGGCATTGTAACAGCTGTTTTTCTCACCAAAAGCAGCTGGCTGGTGATATTATTTTTCAATTAATGATGGTACGCTATGAATAGATTACAGCATGTAGACATGAAAACAATGACAATTAGTGAAAGAGATTAAGCAACATAACAAAGTAGGTTTTGGTTTCCATTTAATTGGCGGGTAGGGAAAGTCAGAGATGCAATAAAGCCCTTCTGGACACAGCAAAATTTTTATGCTGAAGGCTCTCAAAACAATCCAAGACAGACTGGGTGAATGGATCTAGAAAAAGTGAGAATTAAGAAAGTGTAAAGGAGTGGAGAATAACGATGCAGAAGACTCTAAAGCAGTGTTGAGAAAATCTATGGGGATTTTGATTTTTAAATAAGAATGTAATTTTGCACAGAATACTTAAATGAACAGAGATTTGAGCTATTTAGAACTGAAATGCTCTCATTTTATCTCTTTATATTGTACATGCACTAAGCCAAGCTGTGTAATTCTGCATTTAGTTGAGTGTGAAAGGAAAGCTTTTTGGCGTTACCTCCCAAATAACAATAGAAGAAGAGATGATACAAAAAGGAAAACAGCCTTACGTTAAAGGAGAACACCTTACTGCGGTGATGCTTGTCTGGCCAAAACTGCTGAACTTTTAACTTGCATTTCATGTTAGCTGTGGAGAACATAGTCCAATTCGGGTGTGTAAGAGGTGAGAGCTGTATTAATTAGTCTTAAAGCTCTAATGTACTCTTCTATCATAAAGTAAGGGCCAAATCAAATAGTTGAAACAACTCTGCCTCTGGACACGTGTTACAAAGTATTTAACCACACCCTTGAGTTTCTTTTCAGAAACAAGTAAAAAGATCAAATAAATGGAAGAAGTAAATAAACAATGGATATGACCCAGGAAAAAGAAGATCTGCTTTGCAGGTATGTGAGTTATAACCAATGTGATAATTGATAATCTATGATCTACACCTTACTATGAAGGAATATGTATGTGAATGTCAGCTGGTGCAAACGAGACTCTTTCTTTTTAGAGCTCAGGCTTTCTCACACCACCCTGCTCTGCTTTGTGGTCCTTTTCCAGACAATAAGCATGTGAGCATACTTGGGATACTATCCATGTACAGCAAAATGTCAGGAGTTCGTGTTCCAAGGGCTCACACCCCATAATTCACACCTTGCAGAAACACAGGCTTTTCTTTCTCAAAGATTATACACTGGCTTTGAGCTACCTGGTCTAGTGGAAGGTGTCCCTGCCCATGGCAGGAGGGGTGGAACTAGGTGATGTTTAAGGTCCCTTCTAACCCAACCCATTCTGTGATTCTATGATGTAACTCACCTCTATGACTATACTTTAAAGCCTTCACAGATTTATTGTTCCACTGTCTTGCCCTGGATCAGAAGTTGATGAAATCTACCTTGCAGTGAATTGAGGGGCAGGGAGGTTGAAATTCTGACACTTCTGTATCAGTCCCAATCTTCTTTTTTTTTTTTTTTTCCCCCACAAAAAACATATTCTTGTGGTTGGTGAAATCAGGATTATCTGTCTGAATATTAATATGACCTCCCACTACCACACTCTCTACATCCCTCCCCTAAGACCTTGAAAACAGAAATGGTTACATTTCTCTCTTTTCTGTTTCAGCCTGTAGGAGTAGCAGCCTGATTAGTAATTACCTGTGCAAGAAAGAAAGCAAGCCCCAGCAGAGTGTGGAGCATAAAACTGCTATAAGAGAGAAGTCAGGTTATACACTTTGCATATTAGTTTCTAACAGAATGTGTTCTCAGTGGACTGTTTTATATAGTACGAGAATGAGATGTGCAGAGAAGGACAAGCTCTAGTCAACTATCTACATCCCAGCTGGAAGACAGACTAATCAGGAATTCTCAGCAAAAAAATTTCCTCAGAATACACCAAACTGTCATTTTGTTTTTGGTGTACATTTAACACTACTGTCAGTGAAAAAAAAAAAAAAGGGAGGGTGGGGGGTGGAAATGTTTAAACATCAGTGAAAAGCTGAGGGGATGCTTTGGTTATCAAATCTCTCCCTCCCAGCTCTATTTCTTTTCCTCTCCCTCTGCATGTGAAGGCAGTGGATGGCAATCTCTTGCACTTAACAGTATGGCTCTCCTTCAAGTCAACTGCTGAGAGAGAAGTGATTTTTCACTGACAGTATCCCCAAGGCTGAGCACCTGAAGCCTGAAGATAGATAGCCACCAAAGGACGTTCATCCTTTGAAATACAATTAGAGGATCAAGACAAGAACTGGGAAAGAAACTGAAGATGAGTGATGGGTGAGCAGACTGCAGGCACAGCGAGAGCTATGAGGCTTTTGGCATACTTTGGAGTTGAGGTTGTACAAACACTGACTGGTTCTTACAGAGCCTCTGCCTGGGGAAGCCACTACATGGATCCAGGGTTCTCTGGGAAAGCCAAGAGGAGATAGCCATGGAAAGGAAAGCCCTTGTGTTATATGCTTTATGCATTTCTGTGAATGCTTCCCAGCATTTCTACACCACCTGAGGAAGCAGTGCATGGGCTTTCAGTTCTGCTCACTGGAAAACTGTATGAAAGAAGCTCTGAAAACCCTGGGGAGAGGTACTGCAAGTTGCAAAAAGTATTCGTACAATATGGAAAAAAATCAAAACTACTTTCTTCCTGATGTCTGCAAAGTGAAAGATGAAAAAACACATAAAACCATCTTAGAAATGGACACACTTTTTCTTTAGAACACGAAAGGCCCACATGATTCAAAAATCAACGTATAGAACTTCCATCAGTATTTGTGTTTGCTATAGTATTCACACCTCAGCCTTCTACCCTTTATTTGCTACTTGTTTAGCAACTGCTAAGGAGTTTTGTTTTCCAGCTTGTCTCTCAGTAACTACATGATGGTCTGTAAAAGCACAGAAGATTCTGACTATTGAGGAAAGGAGACATAAACATATTTTAAAATAATCCACAACTCCATCATTGATTGCCTCCTGATCTGCATGCTTTCTATCAATTTCATTGAATTTACACTTTGCTGTCTTGCTTTGTCTAGTCATTACCTTGGGTTTATGTGGCAATTAACAAACTCAGGTTTTCTGGGATTTTTTTAAAAGAGAAAGGATCTATATTTTTGTGAGTTTTGTGACAGAATCCTTATGTAACAGTGAAATCACATTTTTTTCCCCACTTAGAGCATAGGGATCATACCATCCTGTTTTCCTAAATACATGGCATTGCAGATACCATGTAGCTTCAGAAACATCAAAATATATGCTAGTAATACACTGAAATTGTTACTCTCCCTTGTACTACACTCCACAGAAATACTTGGTATAATCAATGTTTTACACACCTTGCATATTTTTCCCATATCATAGCTTAGAGAGGTATCATTCAAAGCAAAAACTCAGCTTAATCCAGAACACCTAAGAGTTCCAAGTAAAAGACACTGGAAAGTTCCTTACACTGAAAATGAAGAATTATTACAAATATAGTAAAACATTCAAGTGTTCTTAAGAATCTTTTCAAAACACAGCATATTTTATAGTCAGATTAAACTAATAATTACATGAACAGTTTTGAAATTTATATTTACATCAAAGTAATTCATACAATTTTTTAAAATGTCTGCAAGAATAAAATTTTTCAAAAAATGTATAGTTTGACTTACTGGGAAGTACAGAAGAAGTGATCCAAAAAGGATGGTTTCCAACAGCACCAGCCCTGAGGCCCTGATACTCTAGAAGACAAAAAACAATACAAAATTTAGAAAATTCTCTCTGTGTGCCATTTAGAAGCTGGGTTCTTTGCAGAAGGCACCTTCACTTTTGTCAGCATAATGCTTCTACAGCAATGCTTATTAAAGCACGGTATTAAGCTGTCTGTCATATTGGCATGCTCCACATTCTTTAATTCACAGGCCCATTACAATGGTTGTGTTTTACAAAATCCAATTTAAAAAATCACTCTTTCCTATGTGAAATACTATTCAACACAGATTACCTGGATATGTTTTGAAACTGATGAAATTGCTCTCAAGTGTGAAGAAAGATGGGTCATGGGAATTACAGATATGAATTCAACTGTAGAATGTGTTCTGTACTATATAAATTTCAAGAAGTTCTTCGAACATTGTGGCTTATTCAATATTAATGACTTGGCTTCTATAATATGTATGAATAATCTACAATTCTACTGAATACAGAGTGTGCTCTTAGATTGAAAGCACCTTTATTTTTCCTGAAATTTTGTACAAAGATATTCAGATTCAAAATATATACAAAGATTCAGATATTAACTTGTCAGAATTGTAAAACATCATGCCATTTGCTCATTGATTCTAATGCATGCTCTCCATCACAGTTTTCTTACATTTTAAAATAAAAAAAATCACAGAATCATAAAATCATTTAGGTTGGAAAAGACCATTAAGATCATCAAGTCCAACATTAACTCAGGACTGTCAAGTCCATGACTAAACCACGTCCTGAAGCACCACATCTATGCGTTTTTTAAACATTTCCCAGGATGGCGATTCCACCATATCCCTGGGCAGCCTGTTCCAAGGTTTGAACACCCCTTCTGTGAAGACATTTTTCCTAATATCTAATCTAAACCTCCCCTGGTGCAACTTGAGGCCATTTCCTCTTGTTCTATTGCTTGTTATCTGGGAGAAGAGACTGACACCCACCTGCCGACAGCCTGCTGTCAGGGAGTTGTAGAGAGTGAGAAGGTCCGTCTGTCCCCCATGTGTGTTCCGTGTCATCCATCATACCCCCACACACACTCCCCGAGCTTTTTTCCTAATACAATGTGTATTCCAATAAGTTCCACAATTTATGTATAGTGCATCTGTGCCTTATCTTAAAGACAAAATGTCATCACTGCTTCCCATTTAACCATCTTCTTCCCCTGAGACCCTGTTCCATACGCTGTTCTGGAAGAACACGGTGCTTTCCTAATCCAAGCAATGCTGGCAGACTGGACAGCCAAAGAGGCTTTTCCAAAAATCTTTTGAAAAATCCCCTTCTTTCACATCACAAAATCTTGTGGGCTGGAATTAATGGTTTATGGTAATCCCTCTAATAGTTCTAGATGGGAGAAACTTATCTTTCAGAAGTAAGACAATTAAAAAAAAAACCCAAAACTGAATGGATGTACAGACAAATTTTTGGTGCCCTGGGGTCCAGTTTCAGCTTGCAAAAGACTGGGAATTTGCTAGATAAAAATGCAGCTTTTCAGTGAATCTATAATCTTACTCTGATTTCCGATTTCATCATTAATTTTTTCAACTGGTCATTTTTACAACATCTAATGTACTGAACATAGGTTGAAAGACATGGAGAAAATTCTCAGAAAACCTTTTTGAAATGAGACAACTATGGAGCTACCTAATTTCTAGCAATGGTGACATTTTGCAGCAAGGCTGTCTAAAGCATGTATATCAGCAGAGATGTCATCAACATCCTACATAATTGTGCACCTCAAAAATTATCAGAAGTTACTTCCAATGGGTATTCACATCAAAGCTTCTGTTTTAAATAAAGAAAAAACAAAATAGCTCCAGGGGCATCTTGGTGCTACTGATGCTATTTTAATCGCAATTAAAGCCTGGAGTGAGGATTATGAATGGTTTTCCACTGGTCTTAAGATGATAGAGGTGACTATTTGGTTCAACCACTGCAAGATTTTTGCAGGAAAATCTTAGGAGCACACCTTTTTTCCCTATTCTTGGCCAGAATTTTTCATGTATTTGAGAACCATTATTATGCCTCCTCTCTTCTAGATTTTTCCAATTCTTTCACTTTTCCTTGTGGATCTTAACCTTACACTATTGTACTAAGAGTTTCACATTAAGGACTGCAAAACTGTTCTGCCACCTCTCTCTAAAATTGCACCCTGAAACTGAGACATATATATTTCTAGTAAAATTTTCATGCTTCCATGAAACGTTTCTTAAAAAAGCAAAGCAAAACAAAACAAAACACTGACAAACATCTAAAATAACGTAACCACCTTTCTGAATAGAATGCAATGTCTGCCTTAGCGATTGCTAAAACTTTAATATTGACTCACAAGTGCAGCTTATATTTATACTGGGTTCCTGCAATGGAAGACATTTGTTTCAAGAACTGAAGTTAAAGTGTTTTGGTTTGGGTTTTTTTCTCCATTATGATGTTGGGTAAAGCATAAACACAATCTCAGATGCAAAAAGCTGGGAAACTAGTAACTGAAATGCCAATGTCAGTTTTTTTAGGCTCCAGCGATCACACTGTTCAATGATGTATCAAATTCAGCTGAGTCAGTACTTTATAGAATTTATTTCTGTCACTTGGACATATGGGCAGCCTTACCCACTAGTCTGCTAATGTAAAGACAGTCCACCACTTCTGTACTGCATTCCCCCACGTTAACAGCCCTGCCTCACTTCATCTAGAAGGATGCTCCAGAGAGACACTCACAAAGCATATATATCAACAGGGAAAAAAATTGCTCAAAGCACATTGATTCTGCATTTGTGAGACACTCATTTGTTATAAGCATCCCTAAGCAATAAACAAAGATGCACAGGGATGATATTATCTTTTATGGCTGCTGTAATAAAATTATTTATGTACCCATATTTCTGTATTCAGATGCATTCAACTTTTTCAAACAGCATTACAAAAACCAATACATATAGATAACTTTTCAAAACTGTTTTCTGCAGACACTTCTGTTCTGATCTAACACCAAAAAGCTGGAAGCAAATGTTTAGATGCCAGTTATGAAGTCATTAAATGGAATACTTCCAGATTATTTTAATTAAGAAGTGACTAGACTGCCAATTACTTTATAGCTTATACATTTGAAGCTATGGATCATGCACACTGCTTTGACACATACAATAGAAAGTGCAAATATTTTCATAAACCATATATAGCAGTGTGAGTTATTTCACACTTCTAGTGAACCCACAAATTAAGCCTGAGACGTAAGTTCTGTATGTAGCAAATGGGAGAAAAAAAAAAAAAAGCTCAGAAAGCTTAGAAAAGGTTAAAGTCTGCCTCCGATAACATAGGTTTCACGCTTTGTGATGTCCAGCATTGTATCACAAATTTTAAAAAATACATTATAGAACCATGTCCACAAGATTCCTTTTGTGGCCCTGATTCTGCCATAGCTGGGAGCTCCACATGTTTTGAATCAGTTTTTCTTCACACCACCTTTGAAAGAGAACAGCACTTTACTCATTGGAAATTACTGCAGAGGGCTCTGTCCAACACCGTACAAGACAATGGCAGAAGTCAGTGAACTCATGTCTCTCTGAGCAATACTCAAGCCACTGAAGAAGGTGGGGTTTTTTTCTTATTTTGTACAATGCATCTGTGCATGACAAATGGCCAAGCCACTAGTTGAAATGGGCATCATATAGGGAAGATATAGGGAAACGGCCTAAAGAAGCTGGTCTTCAAACAGCTCTTCAGGTGAACATCGTTTTCTAAACAATTATTGCACATGCTGATAAGTCTTTTCTTATCAAGCTTTTTTTCTGGGCGGCACGATCATAAGATAACCTGCAGGGGCAAAGAACTTCAGTGTTTCCAGCTCCTCTTCCAAACATGATTTTCTTCTCACCTGTGTTCCAGTAAGAACCATTCTCTGGATTTTCTATGCATTTCTGTTTCCTGCCCTGAAAGAAGTGTGGCTTACAGAGCAACAGTGGAATTCAAAGTGAGCTTGAATCCAGGTTTTGACTGGGATTTTATCTCAGTCTTTGATACCTGGAGTATGAGAGTTTTAACCCAATGTTTACAGATACCACAGCTCTCCTTAATAGGATTCTTCAGCAAATGGAGCACACATTCTGGCAGAGATGAATGCCATCCACAGCAATGAAGAAAAGCACAAACTTCAAATAAGAAATAGTCCAACCAAAGAATTATTTTTGCATAAGTGTAGAGAAAAGAAAAAAATGGGATGGAAATGGAAATATCAGAATGCTCCCAAACTACATTTTTGAAATGCCAATGGTTAATTTTCTCTACTGCAAAGAAAAAGATCTTTTAATAACAAAAAGGTAACATGAGAGCTTTTGGGTTAGAAAAAAATACACATTGACTTAAAAAATGTATGAGACTTTTTTTCTTCCAATAACCCTCACTGTAGCCCAAGAGGTAAGGTCCAGGAAGTAGCATCTTCATCCAACACTGAAGCTTTAGTATCAGGGAATAGCTAAAGAGGAGAAAACCAAAACTAAGCAGGATGTTTTAAAATTAATTTATTAGACAAGGATACTCTATATCAGATAGACAGTATTTCCGCCAGTGTCTGAGCACCAATTTTTCCACCAAAAGTTGAATCCTCCACTGTACAGACTTTGCAGATACAGCCCCCTTAAGGCATGGCTGTGGGCAGCTTGACTTTATGGGAATCTGCAACATACACAGGAGTGAATATGCCCACATACCTCAGGAAAAAGGCCTTTGCTCTTTTAAGAAAACAAATGAAAGATGGAAACAAGTAACAACGCAAAGCCTCCACCAACTGGTGCCCACCTATACTGTCTGCACAATTAAAAATCTCCAATGGAATTCACAGAAATCATGACCGTTTAGGACATAGCCCTGAAATTCCACACAGTAGGATTTTCTTCCACTTGCATGTAACATTTGCTCAATTTCTCTTCCTCTTCCTCAACAGCTGCTTGTTTTTTTGCATCTGCCTTGCTTGTTGGCATTTATTTTGGGGTTTGCTTATTTATCTGGTTGTTCATCTTACATACAGTTCTGTTTATTGTCACTTCATCTGTGTGCTCATTTCCCTTTTGGAGTTTTACTTCTATGTTTACTTATTTGTGCCAGTAAAGCTGTCCTTTCTGGTTTTCCCTGTCTCAATGGTTACACATTGCTGACACCTAAATGCAATTTATTTTGCTTCTAGCTTCATGCTAACTTTCAATTAGCTACCTCTGCCACACATTTTCCATATTCTCTAGGTTTGTTTGCTTGTTAGGTAACTGAGATCTTGGAATAATAATAGTAGTAGTAGTAGTAATAATGATAATATATATTATATAGATAATAAAGATAAGTCAAAGGAGGAAAGGTAATGCTTGAACTAGGCATTAGCTTCAATCTAGTCTCTGTCCAGAAATAAAAAATTGGAATCAAACCAAAAGGAAGCAAAAAGTAGTACGATATATATATTAGGGGTCAAGACCAGATACGTACTGGTTTCTACCATCTTGTTCATCCTGAGCTAGAATTTTTTTAGAGAGTAGCTACCGTCCTTCAGTTCTCCAATGAACAACAAAATCCTCTAGGACAACTGTAGCAAATCTGATGCTTTTGTCAAATTGTCAGCCATGAGAAGAATTCAAGTGAACTACAATATGTGTTTCATAGGAAGCCATCAACAGGGCCAGCTAGCAAAATACAAGACAGGTTGAGGTACATGGTAGCAAATGCAAATAATGAAGTAGTGAGGACACAAGACATAAAGGTCCCTAAAAATCTGCATACTAGAACAGTAAAATGTCTTGCATCTCTATGTAATGTACTTTGAGAGGCATTTATGGAAAAAGTGAGCTTAAGTAAACTAGTATGATGTAGGCAGTGGCACAGGCCACATAGCCGAGCACATACCCTTGTGTTATACAGCCACTACAGACTGGACCAGCACTCCAACTCAAGGAGGAACACGCTAGGAAACATTCACAGCAGCTCCTTCAGCTGTGATACAGCTACTAACAGTTGTGAGATGCTACTGACTGTTTTGCATTTCAGTGACTAAAAGTTTTAAATAAGTGTTGGTGATCTACAGTAAACAAAACTATTCACAAAGTCAAGAAATAATCATGGTTGTTACTGGCTCTGAGTTTAGATATCACCTCCATGTGAGATTCAGGGTTTGATTGCAACTCCGTGTCCACATATAGGGTCAGTCATGATACATCATGTCATGCTACATGTTCAGTCCATAAACAAGTTGAGGAAGAGCTACACTGAAACTGCCTTTGTAGGCTTCCCCTTGGAAGATGAGATGTAATGGTGGGTCATGGTAACCCCACAGCAGGTTCTTTTGCTCAGTCAAGCAAGATGTGCTGATGAGAGGAGACAGAGCCTTGGGGCAAGGGGCAGGGAAAGCAAAATCAGGGTGCTGGGGTGCAAGGCAAGGCAACCCTGTGACACAGGAGACCTTGCCAGACCTTCATGTGGTCCAGACACCTAGGCAGTCAAAGCTGTTTTTCTCATTAACAGTGTTTTCAATATTTCACCACGTAAAAATATTCTTAATTAGCAAGACAAGGAAGTAGAGGCTGGTTCATTACTTCTGCTCTCCTGTGAGGCAAACATAGCAGTCTCTGCAGAGCAATTCCTTTACAGAAGGCCTCATTCACTGTTTATTAGAGAAATACAGCCATTTTCTAACTTTCTCATGTATCTTTTCTCATTAATAAAAGCAAACCAAACACACTATTACAGGGGGGAAGCCATTCACCACAGGTCTGTGCTGCCCTGTGAAGGGCAGTCCAGCTGAGACAGAAGCACCCCTTTGGCACAGAGTCACTGCCGGGCTCGGCTGAACCAGCAGGACTGGGGCTAACGCCTGCTTTGAAAACTGAACACCTGAACAGAAGGCGGCACAATGAAAGAGGGAGCGTATGCCTGAGTGAAGAACATCAGATTCTTTTTATATAGCTACTGCAAAACGCAGAAGACTGTGTGACCACTCATCAGTGCACGGATAAAAGTAAACACGACTGAGGTGCAGCTGCATTATTACCATGCAGGTGGCTAACATGTAGATCACCCCGATTCCATTACGAGTTTTTGAGGTCTACAGCTTTTCTAGGCAAGGAGCTAGCATGTTAGGAATGTACAGAGAGAAAACACAAAGTTATTAATCTGAAAAGAAAAAAAAGAAGTGAGATGGAATGGGCCGGTAAAAGTAGAAATAATGTGGGTCCTAGGGGTCACACCTGCTAACAAACACTCATTTGCAAAGTCTTGTGACACAGAAAATGACCAGTGAAACTTGAGACTTACACAGCTTTTCATAGTAAGATCACCACCCTTTATTCTCTTGAATATATTAGAAAAGGAGGTGTCTGGGTAGGGTGGCAGAGCAAAAATGCCTAGTAATCTACAGAATGGACTTGCAGAAACTGAAAGAAAATGAAGTAACACTGCACAGACAGATAAAGCTGTAACTACTGACAAAGGTAAAACATCAATTAGTTGACCTAAAGCAGTACTATTCACTATAATGAATTAAAATGATGTCAAGGAAAGTTACCAGAAAAATTCTTATAAATAACAGGGTTTTGTTCTAATCCACTTTATCCAAAGGAAATTAAAAAAAGAAAGTTCCAAGTCTTTATATTCTCCAGGATACTCTAATAAAGGGAATATGACCTTTACAAACAACTAATCATCAGCTGAAAGAAGACTGAGATGCCCTTTTCCTTCCATAGTACCTGTTATTATGCATGCTTTGTATCGATAAATACTCTAATATGTCACAATGTGCATAATAAAATCTAACTAATCTCATAGAATCACTCATAGAAACATTTGTTGGAAGGGACTTGTACAGGTCATCTCGTCCCATCCCCTGGCCAAAGCAGGAGTACTGCCAACACTAGATCAGGTCAGCCTTGGCTTTGTCTATCCAAGGTCTTGAAAATCTCCAAGAATGGAGCTGGGTAACTGACGTGCTACCCAGCTGACTCTGGTCTGGCACTTCTCTCCTACTGAGAAAGTTTTACCTAATGCCTAGCTTAAACCTCCGAAGCCATAATTTGTGACTTGTTTTCCCTTCGTCACATCCCCTTCCATCACTTGTTATTACTAAGGAGTGTTTGGAACCATATTCACAACTATCCTTCAAGCAGGCTGCTACTAGATTGCCCCGCAGCTTCCTCTTCGCCATCCTGGTGAAGCTTAGCTCCCTCAAGCTCTACCAGTAAGTTATATGCTCTAGTCTCCACTAGTAATCACCCACTGGACTCTCTCATCTCTCCACACTCCTCTTGAACCACTGAGCTCAAAACTGGACCGAGTATTTCAGGAGCAGCCTCACTACCCCTGAGTAGAGTGGAGTAACAGCTTTCCTTTGTCTGCTGGCCACCCTCCTGCTGCCCAGTATATGTTTTTTTCCTGGACTGTGGTGAGAGCTCACCGTAGGCTTATATTCAGCCTGATTACACTGGAGCCACCTGGTCTTAGCCAGGCTGCTACTCAGGGCATTTGATTAATGAAAAGATCAGGACAAATGAAAGAGACATACAAGATATGAACAGATTGTATCAAGGCAAGGGGTTTTCATAGAGCTTCCTCATCCACCTCATTCCAAGACAGCGTTTCAGCCAGAGTTTTTTATCTGTCTGACTACTGGCTCTATTTTTGATCTGAAGGAGCTAAAATTGCGTGTGTCTAGAGCATAAAAATGGAATTTCATTCTCTATTCTTGCTATTACCTTCAGCTACTTCTTAAACAAACTGACCAATACAAGAGGGCAGTTCCTAGATAAAAACTGAAATGGTGACTACAAGAGCTGAGGAACAAGCACATGTGGTATAACTCCCAGGTGTCACTGGAGAAGAATAGGTAAAGCCAGATCATGTTCATGTCACACTTCAAAAGCAGGATTTTCTGTGTTACTGTGCTATTTGGTTTGCTCCTGAAGCTTTCTCCATGGCAGGAATGAAATATTCATCAGCTCCACACGTGCTATTGCCAGTCCACCTCTCAACTTAGAGCTTTACTGTATATAGCCTGTGAAACTAATGAGGGGGTGGGGAGTTTATAGGTAGCGCAGGCCAAGTATCCCCCATCTCACCTTCTGTTTCCCCCTACCGATTGTCTTAGCAGAGCACATTTACTTGACCAGGCCTGCAAAAATAACACTGATGGTGAAGGGCTGCTTTATGCCTTGGGATTTGCTCAGTCTTCTCTCTGTCCATACTATCTAGACCACATTAGTAGCCTTCGAGATAAACAGTCATGCCTTATCCCTGGATCTCAGAAAGTGACACCACTTCTATGGCAAATCACATTAGGAAAAGAAGTCATTTGTGCCTCTCAGGCACAGTTAAAGGGTCATAAATAAATGCTTAACTATTTATTTGCATAAGGGAAATTAAAAAAATGTAGCTGGCCAAGTTGCATCAAGTGTAACAAAACAAAAAGCTGAAATGATGGATAAACAAGCACAGGAGATACAGCATTTCAATTCTCTGTGGTCCTAAGCAATCCAGGAAATACAGCAGCACTAATTAGCATCGAATTTCTGAATATCATCACACAAAGCCTGTGATATAAGTGTCAAAGTATTTTCAGAGAGGAGAAAAAAGAAGAAATTAAGAGCCTAAATGAAGCTAAAGTATTTCTGTATCTGCTACATTGTGTATTACTGAATTAACAGAACTGTAGACTTTTGGTGTCAGTCCAGGAAGACTGCAGATCTCCCTAGGGCCACATGTCACTGTGTATTATATGAGCATGGTACCATGGAAACCTAGTGAGGGGAAAAGGTTGGCATATTTTGATTTTTTTTTCACTTTCATTAAACAGTTCTGTCACTTTTACAATATAAAGAATGACTGAGTGGGGCTGTGATTTAAAGAAAATTTCCTTTTGCAGATGTGGCTTACCGCCACAACACGATCTTTTTTTTTTGTTACAGAACAGATAAATGAGGCCTACAAGAAATTATTAGAAAAAAAGCGAAGACAAATTTCATCTTTGATCTCACCTTTGAACACAACACATTCGTACTTACTAAACTGTAAAGGGTATGTACCACTCCGTGCACAACTGGAAAGCACACATGGACACATGACAGAATGATACAGAAGAAAACATATAGGAAGGACAGAAGGGCATAGAACATAGGGAACAGATACAGGTTTGCTCTGCTGTGCTAAGCTGATGTATTTGAAGTAACCAGATAAATTACTGTGCAAAACTGTCTCAAAACAAGTGAAACAAAAAGCTTAGCTAAAGATACATATGATGGCAGTGTGCTCGCTCCCTAGTGCTCCCTGGAGTAGCAGCTCAGGTGTGATCCTGGAGCTGCAGGTCTAGCAGATTCATTCAACTCCACACATGAGGACCCAGGAGATGTGATGACAAGTTACTGCATTGTATTCCCAGATCTGCCTTTTTCTTACTTCTCTGAAAACCCTTCCTGCTCAAATTCTTGTTTCCTGGTACAGGTGGTTCTCTACTTCTCTCAAACAACAGAAGGGAGAGGTTTCCTCAAGCTGAAAATATTTGGTCTGAAGTACAGCCGGTTGAAATGTTTTGTTACCAGTTTCTTTTCTTACTGAAATACGCCTTCCTAGCGAACAATTTATTTCAGTGTGACTGTAATTTTGCTTGGATTTCCATGTGCTCTTTTTCTAAAGCCCACTGAACTTCATCCCTGTCTCTCAACCTGTGTAACTTCTCCCAGCTACAAACACATTGTTATCTTTTTCACAGCGAAGAAGCTGTGTGGAAATACTGAAGTGCTACTTTTCATAAAATTTATTTCACTTGAAGTTTACCTTTAAGGAATAGAATACATTGATAATCTAGAGATATAGAGTATAGAGAAAGAATTCTTTCCCTGAGGCTGAGCTACAGCGAGCAATATGTTTGGCTCCTCTGTTAAGAGACAAAAGCCGGATCTTCCCAGCCGGACAGCCGCTGACATTAAGAGCAGAACTGCATTTCATTTTGGTGGTTATCTTAATCCTGTTTGCACCTGGACAAGGACTACTAGGGACTACAAAATGGGCACAGAGGCAACTGGAAGGAGTCCCCTGAAGCCTCAGTTAGATACCCTGGAACAGCACTGTTGTCATTTTTTTATTTTATTGATAATAAACTCCAGGACTGGTTAGGACTGCTACTGAGGAAAAGGGAAATGTCAAATGCCATAACAAGGCTACGCTTTCATTTTATTATTGTTGGTTGATGTACAACATCCAAGCAACTAATTCCCAGCTAACTGCAGGAAACACTCTTAAAGTGAGAAATGGTTGCACCTCTTGAAAATTTCTTTGTGAAGTAAGATGAAATTCTGTGTCCTGCTCAACCTCTTACCACACAGAGAAATAGTTTTAATGATAATTGTTCTATTTGAATAACAGCGTTCTAAAAGAGCACGGATTGCAAATACAGTAAATTTCATGTAAAGGCCAATTTTCCAAAGATAGGCCTACAGTTATGTGCTGCCACTTAAGCTATATTGGCAAACTGTCAGAATTTTCTGGCATCTGCAGGCTTTGTGCAGTACTCCTAAACCAAATAAATATAATCCTCATGTTTTTTCATTTTCCTTTAAAGAATACTTACACAAAGGTCAACTTTTTTTTCTATCACTAGTTGTACCTGAGCTCAAACAGAATATAATTATTAAATTTACTTTCTACTTGAAAAAAAATTAGGAAAAGCAAAGGTCAAGCAGCCATCAATCATAAATCAATTTCATTAAAAGTGCACAAGGTGTTAGGGATCCAAGAAATCCCCAAATATTTTATTTTCCAATTCATGTGGTCCTTGATCCTTTCTGTTATACAAGTAATGAAACCTGCTACAGTACATCATGATGAAGGTAAGGTGTTCTGCATTTTGAAACATGGGTCCTGCTGCATGTAAGTTGCACTACACCGCTTACAAGACAGATAGATACCTGAAAAAACAGTATTTGTTGGTGAAGAACCCTGACTGTGAAAATGTTTAATGTCCCAGGGGCATCTTTTCTTCTAAGAGTAGGAATTCCATCCTTATAGACACGCTGCTTAGATCAAGATAACTGGTTCTCACCAAATAGTCATGAGTATGCAGATGAAGGAAAATCAGTAATGAGGTAAATAATGTCTAAGTTCAGTTTCAGTCTGGTCCTTATAGTTAATTTGAAAGCTGAGTATGTAAAATTATGATTGTCAAAATTCAGGATCACTTAAAGTGCCTGTTTCACTAGGTTATGTATTAAATTAATGCAGAAATGAAATTAAAGGAAGATGCAAAGGCATTATGGTCTTCAAGAATGAAATGTGCTTTAAAATTGACAGTTGTTTAATCAGCAAGGATTTAATCAGCAAACAGACTATACAAAATATCTGATGGAATACAAAACCAAATTTCATGAGCAGGAGGAAGGGATCAGTTAGCGTGTTCCCCTGGTTTACTTTACAAATACCTTCAGAATACCTGAACTGAATTTCAGCTTTCTTATTCAGCATGGCATCACCTGCTACAGAAGATAATACCACAGCTCACTAAAACAGTCTGTATAAATTATAGTTCAATCACGTAGAAAGAAAGAGTTTATGGTAAATTACAGGATAAAAAAACAACCTGACTGCAAAGCTCAAGGTTCATAGTATCTCAGAGGAAACAAACCAAGAATGATGTAAGAAGAGAAGGGTTAGAATAAACCTGATAAAGATAAAAAAAATCTCATTATTCACATGACTGAGAAGGCAAACAAACTATAGATTAAGATCATTATACTAATTTCAAATCAAACAAAACTTTAAAATTATGAAGATTTTAAATCCAACAACAGTTTACTTTATTCACTTTCACTTTACAAGAGCTAAGTGGCTGAACTGCTCAGAACTAGTAACTTATGACTGGATCTGAGAAATGCTGATCCCCAAAACAGTGAGATCTTTTAGCTCTTCCGAATTTATTACACTAAGTAATCTCTCATTAAGTTTAGATCATGGATTTTATGTTTCACTGGAAATAAAAGTCTATTTGCCTTTGAAGAAAATATTACTATGTATAACTTAATTATTCTTCCTAGCACTGTACTGCCGAAAGCCCCAGCCCCAGGTCAGCTTCAAGTTATCACGGACCCTGCACAAGCAGAAAGTAAAAATGACTGTTAGGAGTTTAAGATAAGGGACAACAGTTGCAAATAACGATGGAACAACAAGGCAATATCTCATAGTGCAACAAGCAACCAGTCGTCCCAGCCTATCAGTATCCCACCTGTAGTCACATACTTTGTTAGCACTTGAATCTGAAGTCATGATATGGAGAGCAGGGGATGCTCTCAAAAAGCCTCTACTAAGCATGAGGAAAGTATGAACAGAACAAGGGTTGTTTTTTGAAAAATGTAACAAGATGATGATGGAGGCCAATGTTGAAACTTCTGCATCAAAGAAATGGCATCAGGACAGAGAGAAAAACTCATGTTGGAGTTCAAAAACCAAAAGGTACAGCTCATGTACGGTATCAGCAGGGAGATGCAATGAGGGCAATGCAAAGTGGCAGGAAGATAATAGTTTGCAGCATTAGTTTGACTAGACGGGAGCAGGCCATGACTGCATTTGCCAAGGCCAGCTGAAAGGACACTGCAGCAGTCGAGACACGATAACAAGGTGAGACAAGAATTTCAGGTCTGTAGACCAAGCAGAAAACATGTATTAGAAGGAGTTCAGGAAGGCTTAGACATAGCTGGAGGCAAAGTGAGCTCCAGAGTCCAAAATTATGTTAGATAACAAGCAGGTTGCTATAGCAACTAAGAAAGCAGTAGCTGGGATGTCTTAGAGGGAAGCAGGAGGAGATCAAGGTTTCTGTTCAGTTATATTGATATTGATGATAAGATGTCAGAGAAAAATGTCAAGATTTTATTCCAGACAGAGGGAGGCATGGCCAGGACAGGAAAGGCAGAAAGCAATCTGACTGTGTTCACAGCACGAAGTCCTAAAGAGAAGCTGACAGCATAAGGCTGCTGCTTGTGAGCTATAAACCTTCAACTGTTGCCCAAAGAAATGCATAAAAGAATGAAGAACAGGCATATGTTTTGGTCTCAACGATCTGTGTTCAGCTTTCACCATGATACAGCCAAAAAACCACAATAAAGCAGCACATAAAGTTTCTCTGTGGATGCCACCATTAAATAAAAGTTTTACAACAAAAAAAATCAGGTAAAAATGTAAGACACTTCCTAGAATAAGGTTTCCAATACAGTTTTATTTCTGCTATTTGAAAGTTCTTTTACTACATTTTTTCTGATAGTTTGTTTTCCCTGTTTCTTCATCTAACCTATTTCTTCTTTCTCTTTGAGTGGAATTTTCTACAAAATGTGGTTTTGCATCTTCAGATGTGCTTCACCTTAGTTATACTGGTTTTCAGCATCAAAATGGGGTCCAGGCACTGGCACGCTGGAATGGAAATCACAGCTGCATCAAAAAACACATTCCAATCTCTGAAACTTGGCCCTGTCCATTGGCCAAATACTTTTCCCAGAGACAAAGAGCTCATCAAGCAAATGACTGTCCTATGAAATTCTGCAAGCCTTCCTGGTTGAAAAGTCCCCCCACTACAACTTGGGCTCACACTTGGAATAGTTGTTCTGTGCCTATGCTTAAGACTCCTAAAACAAAAAGAAAGGCCTGCTGCAGACAGAAGTCTGCTCTTGGAATGGGAGGCATGCCAAAGACCTCATGCAAACCCCTGGGGACTTTGCTATTGCTATTGATTGTACAAGGAAGGTTCACAGCAGCATACAACTCCAAGACAAATAACAGGATAAATAAGTAATGTCTCTGTTATTCTGCTGACATGATAGGAAGTCTCTTCCCAGCAAATCTGTAAATGTCCATTCACAAACCCAAATGAAACTTCAGCTAAATGCAACTGTCCTGAAGTAACTGCATCAGAGAAGCAGTGGGGAAAGCTTATTATCATGTGACAGACCATTTGGTCTGCTCAGCTTCCCTACAAGGTCCACAAACACAAGACTCGGCAAGGACTGAAGACAGAGACTAACAGACAACCCAAAACCTTAGCAGTTTGCTCAGTTTTATTTCTAGCTCTGAAACAGCTTTGGAAGAACTATGCTATGCTGTAAATAGTTCTCATTGCTGGAAAATATATGCTGAAATTCAAGGATTCAATTACCTTTATTTTACATTTATTTTAAAAGTGAAATCATAGTGTTATACAATTAAACTTACATTTACTACTACTACAGCCTTGTCTCTGGGGACAGCAATCTTCCCAGCCAGCACCCTGCACTGAAAGTGCACTACTATCAGCTCCATCAATTTCATCTTTGAGGGTCTATGTTGTAGAGCTTGGTGGAATATTGGCAGAACAGATGATGACAATGATTTGTAGACTGCGAGGTCTTAAACAGCAAGACATTAAGGGTAACAAAGTAAAAGCCAGGAATCAGTCTCAAAGCCAAAGTGGAACAAACATGTCACGGTTCATGGCTGATTCACATCACTTTGAAGGCAGTGCACAGCCCTACAAGTCATGTATTTTGTTCAGATGGGCCCTAAGGTGCATAATTCAACTTTGGAGAAAAATGTTGGCTTAATATAAAGATATATGAAGAAGATCATAGGTCTTGAATCCTCAGAGCTACTGCTGAGTACCGATGAAAAGTCATTTTTAAGACCTACCGTGTCAATTAGGGGTAGACTGCCTAGCAAACACTGTATACAGACTTTCTGTGCTCCCTACCACCCTGCTCTTCTCATTATCTCTTCTTACGAGACCTAATTAACCAACATATTATATAGCTAGTTCCTTATTTTCTTCATACTTCAGTTTTTCCTTAGACCTAAAGTGTCTATAATGGAACTAGGTTTATTTTTCTATTCACAAGTATTTAATTCCTCTAAATCATATATTAGAATGCAAATATATACAGATATGAAACCTTTTTCTTATGAAGTGAATACCACAACACCCTGCAAACACAGGCCAATACAACTTTTGCAGCCATGGCTACCATTGCCTGCTGTCTTTGGGAACTCCAGCAGCCAGTATCATCTGGCACTCTCAACTGCTGCTGCAGGCTAAAAGCCCCTGCAGTTTTTATCTTCTCAATATGGCACTCTGCAATTATTTACGTGAGAGTTAAAACATTACAGCATCCCTAAAGGCATACCTTAACTATGCAGAAAAATGGGAAAGAACATTTCATGAGTTCTGTTTTATGAATAAAGGAAATGAGAATTCCACTAAAAATAAGTCTTAAACATCACCAATGTCTTTAAAGCTGCACACCTCAAGACTACAATGAACTTCTTTGAAAAATGACAAGAAACTAGGTTCTCACTGCAGGATATGATAAAGAAAGGGTGTATAAAGCACTGTACAGAATGTGTATGTGCTGAGTGAACTGTCAGGTATGCCCACCAACCAGCACAGCATGTAAAGGCAGCTGCTCCATCTGTGCAAGATCTCTTCCCTCTATCAAGTTTCCACTTCAGCTGAAATGTCAGAAATTGGTGTCTAGGGAGAAAAAAGCAGAATGAGCACCAAAGATGAAAGGCATCCAGGCATAAGCACATCAAAATGCCACTGTAGAGTTAAAAAAAAAAAAAAAAAAAAAGAATTAGCTGCTTTACATTAGCAGAAAAGGTATGTTTGCAAAGCCAGCATGCTTTAATATTTAAAGATGTATCACGCATCAATAGCCTGTGATTATCTCACTCTGAATTACTGCATCCTATCATGGCTGCAGTAAGGGAGAAAAGATATTCTTGATTTCTCAGTATTAGAAAGGGGAACTAAGCATTAATTTGCATGTTGCCTTTCCATCTATGTGCAGTTTCCTGCAGTGTTTAAAATTGCATTATTTAGGGCCTGTCTTCAAAGTTTTGAAATAATTTTTAACAGAACACTTAAACGTATTTACACTAAATGGAAAAATAGGAAAGCTGTAGCATAGAATATCTAGCCATCCTGAACTCCAAACACTGGAAAACTGTATTTGACAGAGTAAAAACCATATATAACCAGTCAGTTGTTTTCATTTGCTACAGTTCTCTCAAGAGATGTAAAATGATTTATTCTTGTTGATGATTAGCCATGTGTCTTGTTAACTGTGAGGTTTTTCCCTGATCAGTGTTCCAGATATGTATTTTTCTCCTCTCATTAAAAGTATGTGCATTTCTGTATTTCCAACAGTTCTTGAGTGTTCATGAATGGAGGGGGGGTGGGCACCAGTACAATACAGGGTCATTTAGTTATAAATTTCTAATATTTGGGATTGGAAATAGTCTTGAATAGGGCAAAGCCCTTCATTTCAATGGGCTCTATCAAAATCCTTCATCACTGTTAATGCCATATGACAAAACCATTCCAAACTGCTGTTTTGAAGACTCTCCTTTAAGCGTTTTTTCCCATTGTTTTTCAGAGCTGAAAACAACCTTTTCCAAGTGCGCTCATTGCTGCCAATTTTACCTTGATGTGCTGGATGTACATCTACAGATGCTGGCCACAGATACTTTAGGAAGACTGAACCACCAGACCCGCCCAAGGTTTCCTCCCGCACACCTGCAGTTCCCCTGCACGCTCAGGATCTGGCAGCACAGCAGAGCATGATGAGCAAAGATGATGGCAAAGTAGCCTGGCTTTAGTGCAACTACTCTGAGGCCTTTAGCATTGATCTGAATGAGAATTCACAGTCAATGACCTTTCTGAACATGTCTAGTGTGAGTCAAGGCTGGCATCACATTGTCATTCCTCCTTTATCACTGAAGTAGAAATTTGCCTCTTCTATGCTACAGCTGAGATCAGCTTCTCTGGTGTCTTTGCCAGTAGTGGTTCTTAGCATTTCTTAAGGGCACTTAAAATTCCTCCCAGCAGTTGTATTCTACCTGACAGCTCCATGTTTGAGCTGGTATGCTGCTAGGTGAAGGTCAGTTATTTTCAGCTCCTCTTTCTGATTTATTTGAAAAGGCAGCCTGATAACTGATGAGCTCTTTAGGTTCTTCACAGGTAATGTCATTCCACGGTCTGGTACTTTTGTAAGAACGTGTTTACAATGCAGCTGGTTTCCTCTCTAAGGCTCTGGTAGATCTTTAGCCCTTGAAATCCTTTTTTAGCTTTGAAATTAAAAAAAGTTTTTTCTTTATATTTATTTAAACATTCTGTTTCTTTCTGGTGCTGTATAGCTTTGCTACCCTTACACTGCATGAAATCAATACTGCAGTTGGTCACTCCCTGTGCGCTCTCCATTGGTTCATGTAACCCTACTCACATAGATGAATTCTCCTATTTTGTTGATGCTTTTTCTTAAAAATCAATATTAAGTTGCTTATTTTTTGAAAATATTTCTTTTAGCACCAGTGATTTCTGTCCTTGCTGGCTACTTTTGTTAGCTTAGCCTCATACTTTTTGGATGTGTTTTTAGTAGCAATGTTTGCATTATCCAATCAATAATTCCATAGCACACAAGGATGTTTGCTAGTGTTCACCTTGAGTTGATTCGCTTCTTCGTTGTTCAACTTAGAGAACGTTTTGCACCTCTGTATACAGCCATGAAGATCTGACTCCGTAGGGCTGAAAGCTGTTTTTCAAAATCCTTTCATAGTCTGTCAGTCTTTTGACAACCAAAGTAATACAAGGAGTCTATTCCTTTATATGCTCCTCTACAAATGCTAGGACACATATCTAGCCCACCCCAAGTGCTGAGAGCTTCAGTTGGGCCTGTTCCTTGTTTTGCATCCAGTGTCCCTTTACCCCTCTTACACTGCAGAAGCCTCAGCATCTCCCCAGCTGCAGTACTCAGCAAAATCACCCTGTCAGGCCAGTCTATCAAAACTCCAACATTTCCACTACTGAGGAAAAATCTTTCTCCCAGGCTTCACTGACTCCCAGTGTCATTAAACTTGTGGCGGCAAGTGCTGTCAGCTTTTCTGATGGGATTTCATCCATTTCCATCTCCCAGGAGCTTTTCAGTCTCCTGCAGCTTGTGTCAATGCCTGGCTCAGGGTTTCCAGTTTTCACTACTGCTTGGCATGAGGGTTGTCTAGAGTAGCTAACAATTTCTTTTAAGTGATCTGCACATCTGCTTTCGCTTCTATATTAGCTGTGAATATTTTTTTCATTTTTTTTCTTTGTTTGGCACTTTTCCTCCATTTATTCTCCTGCTAAAAATGCTTTGTCTTTTCCCATTATAGCAGAAGCATCTGCTTTATCTGTTACATTTTTCATCCTGTCTTTCCCTACAATGCTTTTCACTAGTGGTTTAGCTTCTGCTACTCCTGTGCCTTCTTCCAAATTTCTTCTATTCTTACTTTGGAGCTCTCCCTTTTCTCGGCACAGGGCCACATTTTCTGCCTGTGATTTTCTCCTGTTATGACTCTTGTAGTTTAATAACTTTACCGCTGAGCTAATCTTGGGACTGCTGAGTCACTTTCACCTGTGTTTGACAATGCCTCGAATTCTTCAGCACTGATCTGAGCTTTCTCACAGTATCTTTCTGCAGTTCCATTTTGTACTGTTTGCCAAAGCTGGCTACTGCTTTAAGTCATTAATTTGCCATTTCATTTACAGGTTGGCAACGTCAAGATTTTGGTCAGTAGTACCAGTGATAGTTTGGAGTCACTGTGTCTTGGAAAAGTGAGTTGCATTTTGTTTTGCCACCTATCAAATGTGTAAGTCCATATGAGTAACTACAATGCTTTCAAGAAGAGGCATGACATCTACCTTAATGACTCTTTGCCAAGAGTCTTTTCTGATTCGTCTGATTCAGACTCTAGTGTCCTACCTCAGGTCATGGCCTGTGCTGCATTATTTAAGGAGAGCAGCAGAGAGTTATCCTTTCTGGACTATCTTCCCAGTTTCTAACAATAAAAAAAAAATGGACTTCATGTACCAGATGTTTCACAAAAACCACTGTGTTTAAACAGCTAATAATGGAAATACCCTTCAAGATTCCTTCTGAACTCTATCTGAATTGATTTATACTTTGGGATCCATTATATTTTTTGCCAATGAGTGACACAAAGCAATTAAAAGTTGTGTAAAACACCTACTTGATTTTTTTTAACCTCTTGAGAGATCCCTTGAACACCCTCTAGCGATACTAAAAAAGGAACCATGAATATTTCTTCACATGTCAACATGTCCCTGTCTTACATGATCTTATACCACATTTCCTGCACTGTCTTTTCCTTTGTCATCTCTTGGTTACCTACAAGAAATGTGACTTCCCTAGCCCCTTGAGATCATGGATTTTTAAGAGCTTTTGGTGGCAGACTTTGGAAAAAGTACTCTCATATCCACATGCTCATAACCCACTTTCACAGAGCTATAAATACATTTGTAGGGCATCACATTGTCACAAGAGCCCACTTCCCACACTTACCCATGGACCCATTAGTTCTACTTTTTATTACCATTTCTATGAATTTGCAAGCATATAAGTTGGACCTATTGATCTTTAGTTCTTGTCACAATTATGGGAATTCTTTGTAAACACTGATGGCACATTTCTCATCTTCCATTCCTCCTCTACTGCTATTAATGTAAGCAGTAGCTTGCTCCACAGTAAGTAATTCCACAGTTTTGTAGAGGAGTTCTTTCAGAAGCGTGGAGAGGACTCTTTAGAGGCATCTTTAGTTCTAAAAGAAGACACCTTAAACTTCAGAGACTTGTAAAGGTTCCTCTAAAGAGAAACCTGGCTTTAGTCACCTGGCTTGCTGTAGGCTTTGGCTATTTATTACCATTCATTTTGCCAAGATCTTTCACTTGTGGAACCACTTTGGCTGATACTTACCATGTTTCCCTGTAGATCGTTATTACATTCTTGGTCAGTAATAAAGACCATGTCAAAATGAAAGTCATGTTGCCACATTCTGTCAACGATACTTTGGCATTAATTGTTGAAAACGTTTCTGTTCTTATTACTGTGTTCTTTTGGAAGTGGAGCAGTAGATCTTTACAGGGCCCTTATGGACCTCAATCAGTCTTTGTCTGAATTATTATTCTCACAGTCAAGGTGCCAGGAGTGTTTCTTCCCAGGGTGCTTTCTGCTGGCAGACCTTAACTTTTCAGGACCTTAGCTTTTTGAAGTTTATATTTACCAGGAGCCTCCATGAAGTACAAGCATTAGTGTTTTGCACAGTCACTTTTACTGGAGCAGTAACCTGATCCCATTTGCATGCTCATTTTACCCATCAACAACTGTACCAAAGTACCACTCTTCCTTTTTTCATCACTGGCATCTTCATTTAGCATTTTTTTTTATTCTTAACCCTTATCTTTCACTCTTAAAACACTCTGAATATTGTTTCTTGATATGGTAGCAGTACACAGTTCTTTCTGTTAAAACGTGCTATCAAAAATTACTTGTTGTAACTATTTGAATATTGCAGTGCCATATGTGGGAGTGAATCCAAAAAGTGCTCTCCTCTGACACCCACCCAGCACAATGGAAATGAGCAGTTTAACACAGTAACTTTAATCACAGACAGACATACTAACGTAATTGAGGTTTGTTTTGCTAACAGTTGGCAATTCTCAAAATGCAGATATTTTTAATATATTTTAATATTTGTTCTTCCATTTTTGTGACTTTCTCCCCTTGGTGGAGAGTACATAGTCAGTTACTAGTCTTCTAACTCCTTCACTCCAAAATTCTGTCATTACCCAATGTAACCAGCAGTTTTCTTATGCAAATACTCATTGTTCCCAGTATGTTTCCCCTTTACATAGCTTGTCATTTCATGATAATCACACAAGATCTTTATCTTTTTAAAATCATGCTGTACCAACAACGTAAAGAACATAAAGGAATCCAAGAAAAAAATCCAGTTGAATGACATGAAAAGCAATGGAACACTTATTTATGAGTTTCTATTCCTTGAAAACATTGATCATACAGGAAAGGATTGTTAATCACCATATTATTCCTCCCCTTTCCCTTGTGAAATATATATTTAGAGCAAAGTCAACTCTCTTCTAATGTAGCAAAATTATAATTGAATTAATCTCTTCGAACTGAATGAAATACAATGTCTCAAAGACAATTCTCTTTCTGGAAAAAAGAATGTTTTGTTTTATGTCTGGTTCTCACCCGTTCAGATATCATGATGTCTAATGGTAAGAGGTAACCTGGAAAAAAGTAAGCTCAAGCTTTTGCATATAGACTGAAAAGTTCTTTAGAAACAAGGAAAGGTGTGTGTATATGCCTCTTTAGTATTGCTTTGGTATTAAAAATTCAGATCCCATCTGGTTCTTTACTCATAGCCTACTTTAGGAAATGCCTAATCATCACAGAAGTAAAAATGCACCTTTTGTTACCGGCAGGTTTTCTGAAATACCAGATTTCTGTAGTATGATTATTAAAGATATATATATACATACACATAATTTTTTTTTTTACTGTAGTGGATACATAGAACATATGTAAGTGTAAAAGTGCAACAGTGTAAACAGTTTTACTCATCTCTGATCTCAAACTATTTATGAGAAAATACATGAATTTCTTATAAAACAATCCATATTTCAGTGTAAAAAAAAAATAAATCAGGCCAAACTTGCAATAGCTGCATGTCAAGTAATCTACTCTGTTCATTTTGTAACTCAGGAGTGTAAAGTTTTTACTCACAAAGAATGCTTCTTTCATGATGCTGTCTATGACATTAAAAGTGAGTAACATTACCATACAGACTAAAATCTCACAAAATTGGAATTAAGTTCTTCTGCTAAGTTAACATTAAGCAACTAAACAGATGCCTACAACAGATTTTTCATAATGAAAAGCTTTATAAATACAATTAAGTCTGTAATTTGAATCATTTTATGCAATACCATTAAATACAAAAACTCTGTCAGAAACAGAAGAGGAAAAAAAAAAAAAGTTACTGCTCATTCTGTGATTTCCTGCCAGGATATTAAAGTATTTCAAAATGAGCCATGCATTAGTAACACAGTGTAGGATTAGGAAGACTGTGGGATCAAGTGTTTCAAAAACCAAAATGGAAATGCTTATCTATAGAAAGTGGAGCAATCTATTAATTTCAACAATGTAGCATACTGTGTGCACACCTACATCTCCCAAATGTAGGTAGTGAATACGTGCCAGCTTCAGTTCATTGCTTTTTTTTTTAGTAAATTGGAAACTTCAGAGAATATTCTGCATTTACTAAGGCAACAGTGAGATTCCACATGTTATATGTTAAAAGATTTTGAGTGAGCTAAAATCAGACGGTTCATTAGGTTAGTACATAAAACATAACCGTAGCCTCCATCAGCAATTTACAGACACTCCTTTTAATATATTAATACTTTAGAGAAAAAGGAAGATCTTTAACCATAGAATCAAGTTTAAAGTCTCTAGGAACTAGAATTATTTGGAGAGATTTTTCTTTGATATAATTATTTACCAGCTAGTCTCTCAAACATACTGAAACCAAACATCATTCCTAGCAGTAGTAAAACAGAGACTTTCAAGATCCTGAGACTATAAATACCCACAAGTCTTTTAGCTGCCTGCATAATTGGCCTGATTTTCCAAAATTACTTCAAACATAATAGGTTTCCATGATTTTTGCTGACCATCCATAAATGTAAGTGGATTTCACTGGGACGTACAAACTGCTCAGCATTTTTTTTCAAAAACTACATAAACAATTTAGGTACCTCCATGACTAAAGCAAAGCATTCCTGTTTGGAAAGCCCATCCCCTCCTTGAGCTGAGCTCCTTACCTGAGAAACTGACTGTCAAAATGAGAAGCTATACACCTAACATACATCTGTACCACACAATGAGCAGGAATATCAAAGTAAAACATGTCTGCTTACCTTTGCCTTGCGAAAATGGTACACTACCAGCATGCTTATGAAGTCCAGAAGCATACAGAGTGTTTGGAATGAGATGATAGCCAGCCGTAAATACTTGTCCTCCTGTGCATAGCAGGGAGTATCATCTGTACAGTAAGAACATCCTTCCCTGCAGGGTAGGCAGGTGTAGACTTCCTCCGATAATTCACTGCCAGAAAAGCGATTTTCTGCATCCTTTCCTGAAAGTATCAGAAGGGTAAGGGGAGACACCTTTAGTTGTACAGGATGCTCCATACAGCAGCAAAACAGTCCTCTGCTGACTCCCTCGCCCTCCCGGTTGGCCCCTCTCATTAAGTTACAAAATGGCTTGTCAGGGCTGCTTTTCTCATTTCACCCTCCTTTGTCATGTTCAGAAAATGCAGACCAATTTAGACATGAGGGAAAATGACCTTATCAAATGCCAAATGCTCTCCCATTGTATTTAATGTGGGCCAAATCTGCACGGGAAATTATTTGAAGGAGACTTCTGAATGGGGAAAAATTACATCAAAGATTCAGGAATAAGGAAAGGATTTTACAGACACATGAAGAGCAGACACATTAACTACCTAATGTTCACAGTACAAGCTCTGATCCTATTTCAGATTGTTCCTCAATTTCATAAAGACACTATCAGTGAATTAATTACCTTCAAATTAGATAAAACCCTTCTTAATTAACATTTGTTCACCATGCTGTTGCATGACTGCACTACTCTGTCCCCAAAGCAAAACCAGTGCACTTACACTAAGTATAATTTTCCATTGTTCACACAAGCACACCAGGAAACCTGGAGAACCTACTGGCAAGTTAATGTTGTCTATGAAAATTAGTGATTCTTGAGCTGACATTTCAATCCCACCAACAGAGGACACCGGAGGACTCCTACTTTTTCTGATCCATAAACACTTGCCCGTAACCCCCTGTAAAGGCTGCTTACTCTACAGGCAATTAACGGATAAAAAGGTGAAAGAAATGGGGTGAAAAAGAATATTGTTAAATAAGAAGAAAAACTGAATTAGCTGAAAATGTTTAATGTAAGCAAGACAGCCTCAGGAACTTCCAGAAACAAGAGAATGTGGCCGAAACCAAATCAAAAGTGTGTTAAAATGCATGTTAAATTCTCCCACTTTCGCAAGACCAGAGAATTGCTCCACTGTCTTTGATCAAAAGTCCCCTCCATCAGTGAAAGGAGTAAATCATGAGTTGTTTAGTCTTAATTCAAGAGGCAGCCTATTCCACCAATGTTGCACACGCATACTGACTGATGAAACTCTCTTCAGACTTTTAGCTTGAAACATTTGAAGCAGAGGGTTATTTACAAGGGTAATTATTTCTTGCTTTCTCAAATCTATGTACGAGTGCACATGAGCACACATCTTCTTACAGACAAAGCCTGAGAAAGGGATAAAAAGCCTGTATACCTAAGTCTGTTTATTTGGTGTGCTGTTCCAGCAGCCTTGTGCTCCTTGTCCTCAGCGTAGGATGCTTCGCTCCTGCATCCCGCAGTGAGCAGAGAATAGGCTGGTATTTCTCATGCAGACTGTGAATTTCTCTTTGGAGCTTTATTCTAAACAAAGATGTTGGAAACCTGAATATAGCTGAGTAGTGCTGACTCATGCTGGTAGCCAGATTTTCTTAGATACAAGCAGACAGCAAGAAGAGATCTTGTGTCGTCTTGACCGAGACTGTGGGAGGCAGGAATGGAAATGTTGGAAAATAACTGTGCTTGGGGATCCCAAGAAGGTGGAGAACCTCTAAGCAACATTAATGCTGAAGATACTCTATGACTGGAACTTCTTTTTAGAGCAAACACCCATGGACCTCAGCCTGTTACCATTTCAAGAGCTTTGCCAGAAACCACCTTCTCTATATCCAACATTAACTCTGTTTTCTAAGTTACAGCTAGAGCAACAGACCCACACTGACCTCTGAGAGACAGAAGTCACAGTCTCTCCCACCTCCCAATCCAAATCTAAAGTGCTCTGCCTACTGAGTTCACTCTTTCCTCAACATCTGCACTCATGCCAACCTGCTTTTCCATGACACATCTGTTCCTTTATCATTTCCGTAAAGAGTCACCCTTCAATTACCCCAGCCCCAAAAAGACTATTTAATCTCTTTATAAACCTCACATTTCTGAGTCATACGAGACATCTGTTAATATGTTTTTATTGTGGTAACCATATAAATTATTTTCAGTGTAAAAACTTGATTACTGAAATGATATAATTTAAAACCTAAGGTTGTGATATTACTTAAGTCACAAATATTATATGAATACGGGTTAACAACTTTGCATGATCCTAAGCTTGATATTTTTACTTTTTTTCTTAATTGTTCAACCTTGAAAGTTGTTGCAAATGCATTATAATCTGTTTCATCAATCATTTTCTTACATGAGTCATGCATGGAAGTTTCTTCATGTGTATGCTCTTCACATACTACAGGGATAACAGCCAATAAACAGTTGCATGTTGCAGTAAATATCCCAGGGATATGAATTCATAACACAACAGTAAGGCTTTGCTTAGATGTGTCTGGCACCATGCTGTCTGCTGTATACAAAGGAATATCATTGATATGCACCTCCTGCACTGCCAGCTATGACTGATTATCTTTTGACTTTGAAATGATTCTTCATTATAGCTACTATAAAAAAGATCAAAAAACCTGTATCTACTTGGGATTTTACACAATGTGATAACGAATTATTAACAATCCACTTATTTATTTTTTTCTTCTTGCCAAAAAGAACAAACATTTTCCAGACCCTCTAAAAAACGTTCTTGGGAAATAACTGATCATTGTATTTACAACTGATTGGGAGCTTCGTTTGCCCGCACACACCCTTGCCCTGACTACGTGTCTCAGGGCACTGCTGCCCACTGCACAGTTGAACATTTCTGCCCTTTATATCTGGCCCTGTCCCCTCACCGAAGTCAATGTAACATCAATTCAAGCCACAGATGGTACAAGCCAAGCATGAAGTTACTGCCTCTTAGAGCACTGCTAGAGATTTCACTGTGCCATGCCTTCTCCTATCTCGGCAGCTCTTTGGAATTACACATGCCTCCTCCAGTGAAGAAAATCAGTTTTTCCTCCCTCAAAAGATGGCAAAAAAATTTAAACAATGATAAGGTAGATGGACAAGAAGACAATTCTGCTCCATGTATGGCAGCAACAGTTTTAGCACTGATGCAAATGAAATGGAGGCAAACACTGAAAGACTGACTGTGCTGCAGGAGTTCAAAATGAGGATGAGGAAGGTGTAAAAAGTACCGTTCTCAAGGAGAAACAAAAAGAAAAAACTAATAAAATGCAGTAACAAAAAAAAAGGAGAAAACTGAAGAAGAATAGTACAAAGAATTGGTGGAAAGTAGTAATAGGGACACAAACTAACATGAAGTATAATAAGGAAAATGCTTGAGTACTGGGGGGTGGCGGGGGGAACAACAAAAAAAGCTTAAATGCTTCAGTTGTGTCCCCTCTACTGTATTTTATTCTAGCTCTTCTCTCTTTTATCCCAGTCTTATTTTTCTGTCTGATCAGCCCATCTGTTTTTGAAATGGTCTCCTGAGGGCAACTCTTCAACAGCTTTGGTTCTCCTAAGCACATTCTGCTACGCAAAGGGTGCCTCAGCAGCTGGGACATTGCCAGCTGAGATCTTCCTGCAAAGAAAGAATGGCACCACAGACTGCTAAGTGCCAGGGCAGAGATTGCTACCATCCCAAACAAAATCATTCTAGACCCCAGCCAAAACCCAGCAGATGAATACACAGAGCAGACTGCATGCTGAGCACTGAGCAGAACAAGACTGACTCTGCTCCTGTCCTCTAATATTAAAGTAAATTAGGAACAACACCAGTAGCATCAGTGATGCTGCAGTAACACAGTGTGTGTGAACGTAACTGGACCTGTTAGCATCAAAACCTGGTAATTAGCCATAGTCATAATCCTCATCCCTGAAAGAGACCACTGAAGTCAGCGACAGCATTCATATGTGCAAAGATCTGCATGCGTGAGTTCTGTTGAAGAACCAAAACCAAAGGACAAGTGTAAAAAAACGGTAATTCCCACTGAACTGGAAACCCCTCTTGGAACTTTTTATGTGATCATACCACCACTAGAGACAGTGAAGTCCCATATAACCCAGACAGAAGAGCCATCTCTTGCACAAGCAGCTTTTTGCACAGGGCAGGTTCCACATCAGAAGAGCAAGAGCTGAGCAGAATCTCTGCAACGCACGGATTATGCATTACTAAAGAATGAACTTTTAGGTTGAACAAAGCACCGCTGTTCTACTAAGGATCTTCCAATGCAAACCTGATTACCCCATGAGATGGAGAACATAAGTGCTTTGGAGGAGGGTGCTGCAAAAACATTAAAATGTATGTAGTCAGCAGTTAGTCTATTCTACCTATACTGATAATGCTACCTAAACATGAGCCATTAGGAGAAAGTGCATAATCATGTGCTTAGCACTTCCAGGTTAATGCAACTTGCACATGTGAAATAAATTTTTTGCTAAAACCTATTTCTGTCCTCAAAAGAGACCTTGGAAATATGGCAGTAACTCTGTGCCCCACTAGTACCCAGAGTCCTCATTAACTAACGCAGAAAAAATAGAAAGGTTTTACGTATTTTGCCACCGTCAGTTCTGAAGAACAAACTCAGCCTTGGGAGGGAAACACTCTCCTACTTGTCTTCCTATTCAGCAAGAGAACAACCTAAATTTCAGCTGTGCCCCTGCCCCACATACACTTCAGGAACCTGCAATATGTGCAACATCCCTGGGAGCAGCAACACTGTGCTGCTTTCAGTCAGAAAAACAACGAATTCACAGAATTTTTCCTACAGAGGACACAGTTTATGCAACATTGCACCTTGGTGTTCAGGGCCCCAGCTGAGTTTGCAGAGGAGGCCCAAAAGCAGTCTTTTAAGCCTTCCCACCAGCAAACCATGTAGAGTGTCCAACATCCCTGCAAAGCCATTTTATACAGCTATCTTTCAGATTCAAACCAAAACATTCACCTGGACCTAAAGCAGAACCTTGCCCCTGCTTAAAAGTCTGACACTTCAGGCACAATTGTGCCACTGTAGTTACCCGTATTTTGCTGCTGTGCAAAATCCCACTATCATTGAGAAGTGCGTCCATTTCAAGACACAACACACTCAACCCAATTTTTCAATCCACAGAAGTACAAAACTGGTTATTTTTTTCTACCTATCTATCTGCTTGCTTACATCTCGAGATCTGCAAATCTTTCCTGCCTCGTTTATTTTCTTCCACTAGGAATACTTGCTAAACAATTAACAATTCTACTCACTTTCATCTCTTTTATCATCAGACTTCACCAACCTATCTCCACAAAGAGATTTTCAGGTCAGACAGTTTCTGTCAAAACTGCTTACAGGATTCATGTCTAGAATTCCTGTTATTAGCATCATTTTGAATGTGCAAATGCATACTGCAGCCATTTTAACCATGTCACCTTTTCCTTTTTGCTTTTTACAGAATGCAGCTGGGTGAAAGGGCTAAATTCCCTTGAACCACTGGTCTTTCCACCATTATTTCACTCATTTCCAGTCTCACATTAGCTGTCTCACTGTTCACTTTTTGAAATCACCTATAGAGCCTGGGGCAAACTGAGCTGCATCTGCATGAATTAAAGCAGTTCTTTATTACTGACTGTTTCAAAACTCATGTTTATGTTAGCTCACAGTAACACATATTCAAATCAAAGTGGCCCCAGATCATGCAACTGCACATCCTAAAATACCAGCATATGCAAACACTTTCATGAGACAAATTTTACTCTATTCAAAAGCTAAATATCCAACCTAAGGTAAGTGGATCTGTATCAAATCGATATGGGCTTCTCTTACCGTAAATGAAGAAAAAAGGTTATTTGCCAAGAGTTACTTTTCCCATATAAATACAAATTCTGCCATTCTAAATCAGCAGAATCACCTTCCAGCAGAGTCACGCTCTCGATGCTGACTGCAGTTGAAACCTAGGTGGCTAACACATACTAAGCATATACATTTTAGATAGGTGATAGGAGATAAAATGAGTCTCATCCCTAATGATCAATTCTGTTTCAATTTCTAGCCACATTATTTTTGTGTTTTCTGTGGCATTTGGTATGACAAAAATCTAAGAATGATTTTTTTTTTCTCTCATTCAAGGAGTTAAATCCCAGCTCCACCATAACTCACTGCACTGCAAGAGCAACCAAACACCATCCTTACTCTATCAAAAGATTCACACAGACCAGAGAAAAAGCACTATCATAAGCTTGCCTTCTGCAGCACTCCACAACATGAGAAGGGAAACAAACAGTCACCAGGTAAGCTGTTGAACAAACTGTGCTATTTATGCTACATATATATACACACACACACACACAAGTGACATAAATATATGTATCATACATATATATGGGATATACTGAGCTAGGGGTAAGATATCTTGCCCCATCTATAAGCAAACCAGATCAAATTGATAAAAATGGGCCAACACAGGTCAAAGGAACTCAGGACTGCGAACAAATAGGGAATTCTAAAGCTTTCCTAATATTGAAAGTTACTCACCTTTCACCTATAATCCCTGTCACTTTTCACATAAGAAAGAAGAGCTCAAGAGCAACTAACATAGGAAGGAACTTGGAAGATTTATTTGCAGCTCTGTAGCACAGGGACATACTTCTACAAGTACCGTGTCATATAATCCTGCACACGATTTACCGGTACAAAACACCTGAATCTCTGAGTATCACTTAGGTACACATTAAGTATTGAATACTACTAGACATACTTCTATAGTGGAACAGGAACAGCTATGTTCACACAAGGCAGGAGAAAATACATGCTGTCCTTGAAACAGTGAAAGCTGTTCATCACCATTCCCAGGGTATCTCAAACAAACTGCTCCCACGGCAGAAAGCTGACAACATGAACCTTTGGCTAAAGGATGGTGCGAAGAAGCTGGGGATGGTATTCATTTCAGAGCAGGAGGATGCCCTCTTACACCTTCAAGCTACAGCTTTACACACTGCAGCATAAGCTCTACTAGTATAACTGCAACAATTTTGGCACAAATTCCATGCAGAGATTACACTTTGGTCATATGTGAAAGCAACAGGCATCAACATTGGGCATGCAGGTTATGTATTTCCCTGCTGAGTCAACCGAGTCCTGTTTCCCTTAATGTGGGCAACTCAGGCTAAATACCAAGCGATGTGTGCCTGGTCAAGTGTAGGCTACGTGTCTTTTGTATCATACATCCATCCAGACTCTCAGGCCTGACCCATCTCTCATACCTCATCAGCAAGTATTAGAGTTTGAATGCTCTTTTGGATTCTCCTTTGCAAATGAATTAAAATAAAAATAATTAAATTCCATGCAAAGCAAGAAGCTAGTGCATTCTAGTTTATCCTGACCAAAGACAAAATTACTAGATTAATTTCCTCAATACTTGTGCTTGAGCACAGATGCCAGAAACCTCTATTTCCCCATAGCAAGACCTTTTTTCCTGTTTTAAAATTTATTTACAAATCAAATATTCTTCAAATGTTTTACAGGATCCTCAAGAGTATCATGAATGACAAACCAAAGGGCTAGAACTCCTTAAGTGATTATATAATCCAAGAGTTGCAAACCACTGGGATTTTACTATATAACCCTGATGAGGATAAAAAGGAAGCCTGCATTATTAATGCTAGGTCTGTTTTGATTTTTTGTTGTTTGTTTGTTTGTTTTTGTAAACTCAAGCAAAGGCACTTACTCTGAAAGCTGCTCACTGAGAAGATGTTGGGATGATAGAAACCAGCCTTGCAAATACATTTGTAGGCTCCGAGTACAAATCCGAGGCCTTTAATTGGCATGCACTGTGAGAAAAGAAAAAAGAAAAGTCATGCAGATGATCATACAACTGTATACTCAGAAGTACATGCAATCATAAAAACATTACAAGGTACCATGAGCAGACTTCTAAGAATAAAGAGGCACTCCTTCCATCTGACAGTACTTTCTCAGTGACTTTTTCCACAGCCATATATCACTCCAGCTTTTTTTCCCTGTTGTTCATCACCAACAAACAGCAAGTTGTGTTTTTTCCTGGAGAGTTTCCAGCGCTTTTCCCCAGCACAGCAGGTGGGTTTCAGAAGGCTGGAGCTCATGCTACATGAGGAGGAATGTGGCCATCCACAACCAAGCCACCAACCTTCTGCAGGCAGCACATGCTGGTGCCCCCCTCCAATGGCAACCATACCAGAGTGGAGACTGACCCAACCAAAACAAAGCCAACAACTGGTTAGAGAAAATGTCTGCAGACTTAAATCTGACCGAGGTGAAAGAGAGCAAACCTACGCCAATGGGAGCCCCATACTTCTAAGCTCTCTCCTCCTTTTTCGAGGAAGTAACGCGAAACAAGGTTTAACTCAACTTCACTTTTGCTTAATTTTGACATCAGGGCAAGCACAGCAAGTTTATTACAGTGACAGAACATCTACTGTCAGACCATTTCTGTACAACAAATAAGACTCTGCCTAGAACAGAGGGAAGTAACAGTTCAGCAACATAAGGCAGAAAGACTGATAAAACTATTTTCCCCCAACATAACTTACTTCATTTTATCAGATCAAAGTAGGCTACTGTACTAGATGACTTTCCCATCAGTATAGTGGTATCTATAGCATAGGTGTACCTATACCAACATGCCTCCATGAATAGGAACCAGACACTTCTTGAACAATTTAACCATAACACCCTCCGTCCTCGCACTTCCTTCCATTTCACTTGTTTGTGACCTTAGACTATGCTTCAATCTCTAACTGCCTGCCACGGGGAGGGAGATGCAGAGGACAGGTTTTCTGAGTTTCAAAAATCAAACGCACAACAGGAGAGAACAGCCTGCACTGACACTTTAGAAAAACTCATTTTATCTCAAGTTTCACCTTTGTGACATAATTCTGCCTGACATTAGGAAAGCCATTTTGCTTTTCTTTGCCTCAGTCCCCCAGATGGCGTCCTCTTTTCTCCACCCTTTGCCAATCTGATGGCTGTGCATGCAGTGCGGGCCTGGGGTGCTATTGGAAAATGATTAATAAGCAGGTAACCGGCATGTAAGAACACTGAAAATTTATTCAGCCTTTGTGTAAACATGAAAGCAAGAAAAAACTGAAAAAGGCGGCACAAACCACTTTTTTTTCATGCCCCATCTTCACCCTACAGAAATGTGACTGTTGAAAGGATGGAGGACAGGAGAAATCAAAGTGGGATGAGCGTGTGTGCAAGTCTAGTGACAGCAAAACCTCTTTAAACAGGCGCAAAACAGCAGTTAAAGTAGTAAAAAGAATTTTTCAGGGGAAAATTCTGTTCCGCCTTTCTGGCTTCTTGCTTTGTAACAGGAAGGTACATGCTGCTATAGAGACTGCCTTTTCTTTTCGAAGGCAAGAAAGAAAAGTAGCAGCGTCTACTGTATTCAGCGAACACTGCAGCACCTCTAGTACCACATCCATAATGCATTGCCACTGAACAAATTCTTCATATAAAATGTGTCACATGCTTATGTATTTGTTCTGCATTAAAATAAGTGTTTTAACTGAGGTTCCTTTCACACACATCCAATATTCACACCAAATAAAGGTCTGTAACTTTTATTTTATTGTCACTGACCAGTCCAAAACTTGAAAATGAAAAAAAAAAATAAAATCTCAAACTCAGTTATCTCTCCTTGGTCTAGGATATTACCCTTCTTTCCAGTCATTGGCAGCTGTAATGCACACCTTAAGAACCATCCATCAAATTCTGTTTCTTGCAGTCCATGTAATCCCATGCAAAGATGTAATAGGGATCAGAACTTGAGTTTCTTGAGAGGAGGGATGGAGAGAAGGAGGGGAAGGAGTCTAGATCCCTGCAGATGCAATTTCAAACTCTGAAGTTCCCCTGTGCTCACACTGCATGGAAACAGAACTATTTACAGCCTGACTTTTTTTAAGAATTTGCAGCGACCAGGCAGCAAAGAACACTAAATATCATGTGTGCAAAACTGGGGAAAATACTTCTCCTGGAAAGAAAAAAGTCCCTTCCTTTTAGGAAAAAAATTAACAGTTATTAGTATATTAAGCATTTGTGGTAAATGTTACATTGAAAAAGGTAATAAATGAGTAAGAGTTTGCTAGTGTACAGAAGGTTCTTTAGCAAACAAGGTCCAGATTTGTTTAATCAGGGTTCCTTCCTCAGATACAGAGGCTTTTCCTGGCTGTCTGTGGGTGAAACCACACAACATACAGCAGGCACGTGCAAGCAACTTTTGTCCTTGCCCTGGCAAACGGCACCCCAGTTCCAGTGATGGTGCTGGCAGACCCAGAGCCCAAGCCCTGCAAAGCTGTACTAGCTCAGCTACAGCAGCCCCCAGTACCAGTCACAGGCTTCAGACCATCAGAAACAGAGAGACTGAGCAACCCACAACAGACTGTACAGACACAGCCACTAAAATATTAACCTGCTGCTAAATTAATTCAGATTTATAGAACTTAGCACCAAAAAAAGCAGATGTGTGAAAAATATCTGCCTCCACATAAGCAAAAAAAAGAGGAAGCATAAAACTGACCTGGTTTCAGATTTTATTATAAATGTGAAAGCAAAGCTCTGGGAATAAAACCACCATATTCCTGAGTATTTTTCTTCATCAGTGGTCATCAGCTTTTTTAAAATCATGCTTTCTTTAATTCATAAGAACAGCTACCTTAGGCTAGAACAGAAGTTCCATTTAGGCTTGTATCACATCTCTTATGTGCCCAGCAGCCAGTGTCAAGGAAAACGGTGAAAGATGTAGGCTAGCTATTGAGTGAGCCTTCCCCCATACACCCTTCAGGACATCATACTCCTAAATGGAATTTGTATTGCTTTAACTTCCAGCTATTAGTTGTTATAGATGGCTTAGTTACAATTAAGATAAGCTTTATCATAATCTTTGCTAAAAAGAGAGTAACAGGAGTCTATACAATTCACATTTACATTTCACAGCACATTTATTCCACCTGTCTGTTCTCTGGCAGTGTATTTTCAGCTTTACAGTATTAGTATAATGTAACGACTCCTAGGCTTAACATAGTATGCTTTAAATTATACAGTCAGCTCAAAACATAAGATATTCAGTGAATATTTATCTTGAAATTATTTATAAATAAAGAGCTCCTGAATCAACACAGATGCATCTAAAGCAATTAAAAAAAAAGGCTGTATTGGCTTAATTTTATGCTACTCGTTATAAAGGATGAAGTTGGAAAAATCTAATGTGATAAAGAATATCTCTATTCGAAAGAAAATACATCCTTCCAATCACCTGTGCAATTGGCTTGGAAGTCTGAGCCAAACCTGGCATAAGAGAGGCAGAGCCCTTCATCAGATCCGATTAGCCATAAACCAAGTGACAAAGTATTCAGCAGATACACAAAGCAGGTGTTACCTCCACACCAGAAAACAGAAGGGGAGAACAAGGCAAAAATAAAGTAGTTACTGAAGAGAAAACATGTGGCATCATGTCCTGCATGTAATTTAGAAACTCAGATAAACCACTAAATAAAATCTGTCTATGGCATTCTGGAGCAGAGAGGTTGAACCAGTAATTTTAGAATTAAAAAAAAAAAAAAAAAAAAAAAAGACTAAAAATGCAGCCAGCTTTGACTGGGGTATACCAAGTTTTTCAAAGAGCAGGTTTTTAAAACTGTATTCCCACATGTGTACAGCAATAAGGAGGATGTCTCCCTTTTCTAAAGTCAACTCCATGTTTAAAGGATGTAGTAAGAGCAAAGTCATTATAGATAAATTTTAATGGAAATAATACAAATAAGTCCATATTTCTTTGCTCTGGTTAGGGGCAGCACATAGGGAATTTCTAGAAAATGCTACGTACGTAAGAGTCATTTTGTGCCTGGCCCAGGATAGCAGCTGGAGCAGGTTGGTGGTCTGTGAGACCCCAAGAGCTTCTTTCTGATCCTGTTTATCATTTTGTCAAGCATGCCCACTCATAAAAATAAATGAAAGATGACAAAAGTCAGAGTAAAATTCTCTCTGCTGAAATCAGTGATGGCTCTGCCATTGAAAAGGCTTTACCCATTGTGTTTTCTCACGTCATTTACCCTTCAAGAGCAGAGTTTTTTGTTACAGTCTGTTTGCAGCCCCAGAAGTGAACAGTGAGCACATCCATGCATCCGAGGACCTTGTGCATCACCCAGGAGCACCCTGCTTGCCCCGGGACAGCTCAGGAGGCAGCCAGCCTGCCAACAACACTACTCATAAACTTCTCTTCAAATACAACATTCTGTTTCAAAAGGACAGAACAGGGCTGGCCACTTCATAATTTACGCTGCAGGGTTACTTGATAAGCCTCTGTAGCTTTTCTCCTTTCTTCTCAGTGCATTGGTAGAGTTAATTATTTTTAAATTCAAGTTTAAAAATGTGTTTTACAACAACAAGGGACTAAAATGACACTGGGCTGTATAAATCCTGAGTCACAGCACAGAGACAGCTGTCTGCTTAAAGCAAAGGGAGGCATCAGGACAGTATTTGTCTTGATAGTTTGATGCTTTACTAAAAATTCCTCGCTGCTTTTTAATGTGATTTTTCATTATTCTGGTTTTGTTAAGCCATGGGATGACAGTAAATACCAATGGTAAAGAGTCTCAGCTCATCCACACAAGTCATAAATGACATGTGACTACTGACAAACCATGAACAGAAAAGTTAATGTCAGATCACCCCCACTCTGAGCAGGAAGGCATACGCTAAATGTAAGAGAGTGCAGAGTCTTTAACTCTAATTAACCTGTTCTGCAATGTGAATCAGTTTGGTGACCAGGCTGTGTGTCTGAGGACATACGGGACTCACTTCTGGCTCTCATCTCCATCACTCCCATGAAGCCAAAGTTATCAGCCCATTGGTGGACAAATGTGACAAAAAAGCAAGTTGCTAGCGGGGAATTAAAAACAATGGTGGAAGTGGAGCGTTTGGCAAAGAAATGGAAGAGATGAGATCAGAAATATGTACAAATCATGGCACTTGCTTAGAAGACAGCGAGAGAGGAACAAGTTTAATTTAGCAGTGTTTGAAAGCAGGTGACTTGGGGGCCACAATGGGGCTAAGCAGCAGAAAACTCATCCAAGCTGTTGTCATGTATATGGAGAACCCAAGGTCAGCTTAAAAACTGTCCTTCCCATAGTTGGGATCCTTTACAGAAGGATGAAAACACAACAATTACAGCAATTTTCAGAGAACGGGTAACTTGGACACTCAAAGGTTCTCAGCAACGTCAATGTTTAAGACAGATTTTTCATTACTGCTGACAATACCTGTGCCGGCTACAATCAAGCTACCTAAAAAAATAATCATCTCTTTATATGACAGACTGGCATTGTCATTGGAAACCTGAATATCGTTTTAGAACACATCAAACTTCACTTCTGATTAACAACAAACTTACAATTTCTTCTCTCCTAGAAAACTGCACAGCAATTACAGGGGAGCCTGTTAACAGACACCAAACGGACTGATGGTTTTATAGCCATTACATAACACAGTGTGATTAATTTGAAGGCACTTTCTCAGGGCCAGACTTCCTTGGCTTTGAGGATAAATGGAGACATTTTTTACTATCAGCACAGGTTAAACTGCATTTAGAGCAAAGACTAATTCACTTCCTACCTACACTGGAGAGAATTCTCCTTATACGGAATCTCTACCCCTTTTTCCCTGTCACTAGGATAATTTTATGCTTTATACATGGGCAATACTGGAAATACCAAACATTGTCTGCAGAAGACCTTCCACAAGCTGTCAAGGAATATGCCAAAATACAGAGGTCCTTCACCGCTGGACAATTGGTTCTGCCAACTACTTTTGAATCCATCTGTGACTTGCCAATTCAGTGCTGCAAAAGTTTGCCTAGAAGATGTAAGACACAGTAAGATGCGATTAAGAAAGCTTGCCAAAACCTGCAAGAATGTGAGGCGTTTCCAAAAACATTTTGGAATGTTTTGGTGGGGTGAAAAGCTGGATCTATTCCTGATCCCCATGAAGGGTGCAGTTCTGAGCAGTGGAGTACTCTTTCTCACCTATCCATATTTCCCTGAATTATTAACAAACTAGCAGAATTTTGCAATGTTTTAAAAAATGCAAACCCCCTCTATTTTGAATTACCTACCGATTTTAACTTTTTTTAACCAAATTTTCACAGTTGACCAGCCTCTGTCAATAAATGCGATACCCGCACTGTGACAATACAAATTACTTTCATTTTGAAAGCCATTTTGCATGTTTATAAACTTTATTAAAAATGTTTATTTACAATACTAAGAACAGCCATTTACATTTTCTTCTAAAGGCCGATAGGAAATACTAGAAGAGCCAGTCCGAGCCAGTAACTCAACAAGATAATTGTGGCATTTAAGCAAAGAAAACTCATTCAGAATAGGAAAGGGTAATAGAGGGTGCATGGGAATTGCACAGCTCATCTCACAGAGGGGCATGGCCAAACATCTTGTAGACTGTGCCATTCTTTAGAAAGAGCCTGACTCTTAAAGCACCGCCAGCATGGATAGCCTGCTGGCCCTGCTGGTTGGAAAGGGAAAAGGTTTCCTATAGCTTATACAAAAGCTAACCAATAGCTGCTATAATCAATGGGTAATTTAGACGCATAATTCAAAGAAGCAAATATAATGGTGGAAAAAAGTGCACAATATTTTAATGTTAACCCAGACAATATCGCTAAACCAACATTTTCCAGCCAGCTGCTGTACCTGTCATTTATACTGCATTTCCCAGCAACCATTAATGTAAGTTACCTCTTGACTATTACATGTTATTTTTAGGCTAATTCCACACACCAGCAAGACATATGTGATCACCCTGGAAAAGGTGTGTAACAGTTTGTGTCTGTCTGCCCAACCAACAGTAACTTTTGGACCTACTGCCTGGTTCCAGACAGTACAGTAGGGGTGGGAAGCCTACTAAGTTCCCCCAAACTTCATGAAAACAACATCCTGGCAAGAAGAGATACCCATCAGTGTCCCTGCTGAGGGACAGACTACATCATGAGGACATACCTTTCATTAGACACTACAGAATGCTCCTAGAAATGCCACAGCCACAAGAAAAGCTTTAGCCAGCACTGGTGCATTCTTAGACGTCAGTTAACAGCATAAAAAAAATGCATTAAGAGACCAAGCTGCACTAATCTGATGTTCCTGTTCCTTGGCATTCAGTCCAGCTTTAGGACAAGTTGGCCCGTTTTTATAGAGGTTGTTGCTACTTCAGACTGCCAGGAGTCTTGAGTCCAACTATGTGAAGTATAAATGATGCTCCTAGTCACAAAATAATTTCTTACTGAGATTCTACTTGAGTATTTTGTGTGAAACATGATTGAGAAGATGGCTGTATTAAGGATCTAAATTTTAGTATCTTTGCTGAATTTTGTGGTATTCTTTCTTTTTATAGTAGTGCAACATTAGACAGCAATTGAATGAAACCTCACTGGTACTTGAATGAAGACACAGCACCTTTTATCACAAAACATGGTCCATTAAATGAGTTTTTCTGTTTACTTGGTAGTCATTGGTAAAACAAAACTCCCAGTTAAGTTCTTTCCATCAGCAGCATGCACTCTAAAAGCATATTTCTTTCATTCAAGAAGATGGTCACGTCCTGCAGCAGCATGACTTCACGACTGATCAATATCCTTTTATTAATTTTGCTTTATTCTGGATTGTAGCCTCTACAGTTTGACAATGTGTCAGCTCATCAAGAAAGTTAGTCTTGCTTACAAGATAGTACCAGAACTTGAGTTTTTCTACTTGTCAAAAATATCTCCGTGTTCCAGCCACAACTGTCCCATCCTCAAGGTTGGGTTGTCCCTCAGAACTGAAGTTCAGAGCACAGTCTCTAGGTTTAACCTATGATCTGAGCTCTGTTAAACCAGATTCCTTTTGATTGCTTTCGATCTTATAATCCGGCTTCTTTCAAAATTTCATCTATCAGAGGTAACAATGATTTTGTGACAAAGACATCAGCCCTCCTCTTGCCTAAGACAGTCTGCAGACTGTCAGACTACTCGGGACCATCATAAGGGTCATATCGCAGTCAGAAGAATCACCATATTGTTGCTGTCAGAAGAAATTCCTCCCAAACTCCCATTACTTGACAGTACCAGCTTCACACTGATCTTCAAAGCCTGGGGCTGTATACTCACTCATTAGAAGGCACAAGCCCCACAGAGGTGCTGCATATCCCTCTAGCATGAAAATACAGCACCCACTATCTGCCAGCTATTTGCTGGCTCATTCAGCCTCTTCTTCAGCACTAGGCCAGCACAAGGGCTTTAAAAAATGTATTTAGACTAGACACAGAGATATACTTTTGGGTAACAAATCAGAAACAAAAGGTAATAACTAAAGCTAATACGAAACAGCAATATGCTTAATGAATTAATACCCGTCTAGTTGCTTACCGATTCTCATGCAGGACACCAGAGAGATATGCTAGAGTATACCATGAAGTCCTGGGTTTTGCTTCAAATGCTTGTTGCTTTCACACAACCTTTATTAGCTTTGACGAAAAAAGCCCTAATTTCGAGTAGTAACTGTTCTACAGGTAAGCTCTCACTTCTAGGTCTGAGGCTAGCCAGAGAGCTGGTGATCCAGCTCCCTATCTGGAGCCACCATATTCTAAACAGACACCTTGAAAATCTTTCCTCTGTTCTTCTGCTTCCCTTATCTCAATCTAAATTCTTATTTTTTATCCAAAGCCAATGTAGACTTGATGACTCATATCTCACTCCTCCACCGCCTTCTGGAGCTGGAGGGTTTGGCCATGAATGTAAATTCCTTGGAAGGCTCTCTCTAAATGACCATTTTTGATACTTAATGATACTTCTCTCTGCCCATCATTATTTTTCCCTCAGGCTTGCACTTAATCCAACAAAGCTATACCTGTGCCCCAATGATTAAAAGCCACTTTTGCCTGTTCTGCTTGACTGCCATTTTCTGCCCAAGCTGAACTCCTTCATACAAAGCTACAGCCAGCCTCTGTCTAACATTACAAAAGCCACCCATTATAAAGTTCTCTAAAGCTCGTGGTAGAACACCAGCTTTGACACAGATCTGTAAGAAGCATTCTTATCTTAACAGACTGAGAAAAAACTATTGTGTCTAGACATGTATATAAAAGCAAATATTCCCTTGTCCTGCCTCCAACAGGGACCCCCTGTGTTACAGAGTCCTCTCGTTATCCACAGAAATTTTAGGTGGTTGTCTGCTGGAGCACATCGCCCATAGCTTAACGGGTCCCAGAGCCCTGCTGGGGCTTCAGGTCAGTGTTACGCCAGGGACCTCAACGGAGCAGCCCAGACTCACGAGTGTGCCAAGGTGGCTTAAAAGCTTGGCAGTAGCCCTCCTCCCTTGTGAGAGCTCCAAGCAGGACAGCTTTCATCTTGTATAAATCTGAAGTGTAACTAATCTCTACTACAGAAGTATAGCCATATTTAATTAATCCTCCAAGATGTACAACAATACACACACCAACATGAAGGCTAAGTTCAAATCTAACCTGGAAGGATGAAGTATACTTTTAGTTTTAATTTGTTTGGTACTCCACTTTCCCTTGGTCCAGCAACGCACCATTTTTGAGCCAAGGTCCCAAACTGGCAGACAGTTTAACCAATTCTAAAATGAGTTCCCTGTTAACACCAATGATAGACAGCAAGACCACAGAGATACAGGAAAGATGACATGCCAGCATGCAGCAGGAAGCCAAAGCAAAGCATCAAACAATCTCTGGAACCAGAAACTCTGAAACTTTGTATTCCTTCTCCTGGCAGGGTAACTAATGATAACACTACGTGAAAAGCAAGCAACTGCAAATTTGGAATTCCGCTTCCTAGGGATCATTAAGAATGTCAAAAAATTCTTACAGTTTACCTGCACCATAGTTGTATCTTCCTCAAGTACTTGCAATATACAGTGGCAGAAGGGTAACACTAAAACACTGGAATCAAAGTGGCCTTCAGGCAGTAAGGTACCTATAACCCACCGATTATATTTAATGAACTTGCATGAAAACAGAGCCTAATGAATAAAGAGTAACATGGTACATCCATTGGAAATAAAGGAAGCTGGAGTTTTCTTTCTATTTTTCAGTAGCTACCAGGAGCTGGTTCACAAAGCAAGGTGGACTGGATATTTTCTGACATCATTAAAAAGGAATTTTTCTATTATTAATTATAGAAATGCACCTCTTGTTTTCAGAGCTCTCAGAAGCAACAACATCTGTTAGCAGTACCTTGCAGCCATATAAACCTCAGCAGACAGTAAGATACTTGGAAGACTCTGCCTCAGACTCAACAAAATGTCAACTTTACTTTCCATCTGACAGAGCAAACCCATTTTATTGGAAGCCACTACAGAAACAGCACCGAAGACCTGCCAGCCTTAATGTGACACATGCATGAACACATAAAAGCTCACCCTCGCTCTGTATCATCTCACTTTTTAACTCTCACTTTGAAATCACTTAAAAGAGGCTGCAACACAGTTATTGCTTATACTGAGTGGCATAATCCCTGAGATCAATGAAGTTAAAGCCAGGACAAATGAAGGCAGAACGAGGTCCTGTTAGACATGCATAGATTTCAGTTATGTAGATATTACAAAGGTGACAGTGGAAAAGGAAACAACTCCCAGGTTAAGACGAAAATGTTTGGTTAGTAACCTCATTAACCTGCAGTTAACGGCATCAGATTTAGTTTCATATTTATAGATAAATAACGCTCACCTGTCTTCCTGGGTTAACAATGCCACAAGAACAACATTATAGCACATAGGCTTGTAAAATTAACTAACTTTTATGTTTTGTGTTACTGGTCTCCCCTCTCTGTCCTTTCTACTCTTACTCTGATGCACAATGCAACATATCACCACAGATGTGAGACTTGCGACCTGACTCCCTAGAAAAGTCTCCCAGCTCACCCCAGGAATGAGACAGCAGACTCTCATTCCCAACACTTAGGAAGCAAGAGGCAAATCCAGGCACCAGCCTGCTCAGCAGTCTGAATAGCCTTCCCAGTTCAAATACATTGACCAGTACTTTTCCAAATTTCCTAACAGAACAAATGGGACACAGATCAGGTCTTCCAGATTTTCATTCTGAGACTTCCAAAGTTCCATCTCAACCATTGACTTCATTAAAACAAAAAAAACCTCCTGAAGGTAAATTGTATTAGCATGTTTCTGTATAGTAAGCAAATTATAAACCAGTCAAGCTTGATGACAAGAGTTTCCATGGAGTTTTCTTGAGTCTGAGGCAAACTTTACTGTCATTGCTTCATATATTTTTTGGATTCTATATACAACAGTTATAATTCTATAATACAGTTAATACAATCCTATAATATGATAACTATATCTAGAAGTTAAAAACTTAGTTATCATATGATAACATTGTATCTGCTATATTACAGAATTACGTAGCTGCATGAACGGACCATGGCAGAAGCTTATGGTGAAGTCTACTCTCACTCACATCAACCTTCCAGAGACGCAGATGCAAAAAATGTAATGAAAACCCTTAAACACAGAAGCAATATTTTGAAAGCTCAAGAAACTCAGAAACATCAGCTGAAAAAGCAAAGCACTCTCTATGAGCAGCATGAAAGCCCTGCTGAGATGCAGAGCCTGCATGCTTCAGGGTCAAGTTTGGAGGTTCTTGATAAGGTCTGAAACGTTCAGAGGCCCATAAGCATCTGCATGAGCACTCCAGAACAAATACTTCAGCTGATTGTCAATATGACTTTTTTGCTTACAATCCTTACCTATCTCTCACCAGAAAAATGTTTCCTTCACTGACCTACAGGTTTCTTTTTTGCCTGTCTTGCAAATGATACATCTTTCTTATTTCTTATCTATGAACTTCTCAGGGGTGGGGGAATTTCTTTTTTGATCTCACTTGCAAACCCCCAAGGCATCTCAAGGTTAGGCATTTCATACAGCTTTGTACCATGAGAAATGTTTTGGTGAACCATCATCCTGGTATAGATGCCAGGATATTTAGTCAGTATCGTACCCATAAGGAAGTATGGTAAGTAACAAAAAAGAAAGAAAAAAAAAAGGATCCTCACTCTAAAAAGTACTAACTTGCTCACTATAATGCAAATATTATTAAAGTATTCCCATGACATAGAGGTTACCTGACAAGTAACATTGTGCTTGGATTTTGCTATAATTCCTTGCTATCTTTATTAGCTCATTTGAGACTGGTATGCTGCTTATAATTACCCTGACCTGTAAAAAGACCCTGTTAATATTGGCAGCAATGCTGGTACTGGCAGAGCAAGTTATAGATCCTGAAGTTAATTATATTCAAAGTAAAGTAAATTTGGGAAACATATTGAGATGCGCTCAGCATTTGGCCGCTTTTCAAATTACAATCTACTGTAAATGCACAGCTTCATTTCCCCAATGAACTTTTATAGGCTTGTGTTAGAACAACTAGCAGTTTTGTGAAGGAGAAGTTCCCTGGGAAAGGACCAAATATAAAGAAGTGAGCAGGCAATTAAACCACTCCACCTACAGAACGCACCCTTCCACCAGCAGCCAGGTGAGTGCCAGTGCCCCTTCATCTGCCTCCAGCTGTCACATGTGGGAGAGGGGAAGGATGGGCATTTGTATATTGAACCCTTTGTGCTTTTTCTCATCATAGTTTCCACAGCTTCATGACAGATGATTTAACACAGAAATACTTCTTTCAATGGCACTCTTTAGCACCTTACAAAATTTGAACCCAGGTATGCGTAGAAACTATTAGTATCCAGAAAACTGTCTCCTTTCTAGAGATATGTTACAGGTTCCTCAGTCACATCTCGTAACTCCTATTGTAAGACTCTGAAATAAACAGAGTCTTAAAAAAAAAAAAAAAAAAAAAAAGACGTCTCATCTTTCATTAATCTCTTAGTAATAGAAGTAACTACTGTTAATTTAGAATAATAAAAATGATATAAATTTACATAAATACAACCATATAAAGTTAATATAAAAAAATCCATAACTCACAATTAGCCACCAAATAAACCTGTTTTCATGTAAATCTGCATTGAAAATAACAGAAATAACAACTAGAGTGGAAATTTAAGATCACCATCTATAGCTAAAGCAACAACGTGTCTCTGACATTTAAAATGTATTTGAAATACTCCTAATGACATTAATAATAACTCACACTTTTTTAAAAAAAAAATCATTCTGATTTTAGTAACGACTCTATGCTGCAATGTACTACAGCACTCACTTTGCAACATATATCCTCAATGAATCACATCTTACTGCATATAGTCTATATATTTTTCATTTAATAGCTCTAGGTCTCACAGATCAGTAAATTTTAAAATTGTTGTTCTAATTGGTAACTGCTGACTTGCTCAGTCAGTACCCTCATGGGTTACTTATACTCAAGTTAGAATTTGGATTAAAGGATGGTTTGGCAATGAGAAATTTCTAACTTTAAGAGTGTAATACAGAATAATATCAAGTAAAATTCCAACAAAATGTAGATACAGTTGAATATACGCATGTAATCTGTGAGTGGAGATGACGGGAACAAGTCTGTACCCAGAAGACAGCCCGCTGGAGAAGCAGACGGGGCTGCAGCCCAGCCAAGTACCTGGGTGGTCTCCTTGCCTTCCTGCACAAAGTTAACAGAGCTGATACATGCCCTCAAAAAAATCACATCAGTTGAACTAGCGTTTTCACGAAAACCTCTTTCCATCAGAAAAACATAGCTATGTTCCTCTTATTTTAGTTTCTCTCACGTCAAAACGAACAATATAGAGGAAGGGGGGGAAATTCAGTGTATCTTATCCCACAGACCCCATCCAGTATCTTCCTCCATGATACTATTTCCCCAACCTTGTAACCTCTAAATCTTCCAGACAAAGACATTTATCCTCACAGGCAGTTGTGCTGCTGAACCTCAAACTACAGCTGAGGAAACACATTTGAAGAGCAAACCAGCTTTTAGTGGCATAATATCAAAAGCAACTGAAAATACACAGTGGTTCATCAAAAAGGACAATTCTTCAGGAAATTATTAGTGGTTATTTTCAGAAACACACTAACGTGCTCAGAGCTGCACAGAACAAAAGACGTATACTGTCTGTCACGTGAAGTTTATTGTAACAGATACTTGAAAGACAAAATGAGAAGGATTCAACTCTGTTCTCATTTGCCTTTATTTTAAATGAAACAAAATTCCAGTAACTCCAGTGCTTTCCGCCACCTCACTGAAATTACTAGCTAATGATGCTAGAATCAAATCCACTTTGCTTCATTCTGCTTTTATGCTTTAATTTATACTCAATTGCTTTTACATAAATTCATTTATTGAGATTACTAAGATATAAACCTTGAAGAATGAAGACCACCATGGCCTGAAGTGCCACCCATGATGCCAGCTTCCAGCAGATTCCAGAAGGACCCAAAGGTAAGGCAGCCTTGCTGCTATTGCCAATTAGCAAACAACACTCATTAAGCCACATGATTTCCCAGATCCTTAGCAAATTCCAGCTTTATCAGTGAATACTTTCCTAAAATTGTTTAATCCTCAAATGCTGTTTTCCAATTCACAGTTTCAGCAAGCTCCTCTCCTGGCTGTAAAGTGTAAACTTGCCTTGAGATGCCAAACAATAGCCAAGTTTTGCCACTGAAACAGCTGGATGTCAGTGTTAACAGGTGGAAAAAATCCCTGAGCTAATCTTGAAGTCAACAAAGTGTACTATGGGATCTCTGAGGGAGGGAGGGAGTTACATGATTTGTGACTATTAACAGGTAGTTTTGCTGAACACCCTGCTCACCATGATCAATGCCAGGACAATTATGCACACAGCCTGAACTTCACTGGCAGAACTAACAAAGATGGGCTTTTCCCAAGAAAATCAAAAGAGCCTTTGGAATACCTATTTGTAGCATCACCTGAGATTACAGAAAAAGCTGGTTCAGAACGTAACACTGGGCCGTGGCCTGATTCACATCTTTATTAGACAACCAAAAATAGCTATTAGGCTGCAAAAAGCCACTGTCTCAAAAAAAGCACTTCCAGCGGCAGAACTTCTGACAGCCCAGAGTCAGCTTTTCACTTTCAGTAAATTAACCGGTTTTTAGGCAGCAGTTACTCAGAGCTGAGCTGTGAGAATTTGACTGTTTCAATAATCACCCAGATCTTTCCACAGACAATATTCTCTCCCTTTTATCATGCAAACCCACCATACTTTTCATGTCATAACTTGTTTTTCATGTGAACTGCCCACTGGATTGGAAGGGCCACCTGCTGCAACACACAGGCTGGGTCTGCCCTTTCCCCCTCCCGCCTGCAGTCCCATTTGCTTCCTTGGGAGGTTTTTCTACCTGTGCAACCCTGAAATGGTGCCAGTTAAAGCTCCCTCTTCTCTGCCCTGGTTCACATACCCCTTTATTCCACTTTTCTTTCTGGTCTAAGACACACTTCTTAATTTATAGAAAAATTGTAGGACATTTGCTAAATTTTTTAGGCTGTCATCCCAACACTGACAGTCATTACACACATATCTTTAACTCAATGTGTCAGCAACTCCTTAGAAATTAGAATTGTTAGAATATTTTTCTTATTAAGAACATGCAGTTTTCCATCAGGCTATTTATTATGAAATTTCATCTTTTAAAATAACTTTGCAGAATTCTATTAAACTTATTGTCCAAACAAATAACCTCCTGCACAGAGGTAAGAGGCACTCCCCACTTGAAGACACTAACTTTAGATATATTTTCTCCTCATTTGCTCTCAGAGAAGTAGGTGTCATAGGTGCACAGGTCTTAATGCCACAACAGAAATTCCTTCTTTGCATGGGAGATTCTGTCATCTTCTCTGCGCTGGTTTGCTTCTTACTCTGAAACAGCCCCTTGGATTTTCCCGGTTGCTTTGCTGGAGAAGAAACTACCAAAATGAGCAAGACAATCAAAATATAGCCCTAGAATAAGTTGCATAACAAAACTGTTATCCTGCTATCTGTGGAGATGTCAAGCATTCCTCAGCTTTTGGAAAAATCATTTATATAAATACTTAAGGCCTCAAAGCCAACACATTTACCAATCATTTAGACATAATCATCTTGTCACTTACATACAGCTCAACAAACATGTCATTGGGGAAACCCTACAGTGTAATTAACATTGCGTTGAATGACAACTGAAGAAAAACATTATAAGCGCTTTCATTCAAACCTGAAAGGCAGTATCTAGTATGACAACACCCGCTTCACCAGGAAGATTGATTTTACCCATTATTATTCTTAATTGTACACATGTAGCTTTCAATTTAATTTCACTGAGTGCTTTAATTGCGGCTTGGCTTTAAGGTTTTCTGTTTAGCAGTGCAGTCCAAAGTTTTATTCTCAGAAACACAAGAGATCAAGCCATGTTGCCTGATGGCACAGTCACCAGATCCAATGGTCAGAGGAGAGAAAAGAAAGAGAAAAACTTACTGTAGTTTTTATGAACCTTCAATTTTGTAGGTAAAATTCTAAAAAGAAACAGGAAGTGCCAGTTGCACTCCAACAATCATGGTAATTTTCCTAAATATACTGTCTAGTCTTCCCAAGGAACTGTGGCCTCAAAAGGTCTTACTTTGCTGTCAGTGTCGTAAAATTTCATAGAGCAAAGCAACTTGCAGTCATGCTTACCTATGTGCTATTTCCTCTACATTGACTGCAGAGATGTAAACAGAGCTTATCTGCTGATGTACCACTTTAAAACATACACACAACTGTTCTCTAAGCAGCACAACAGCCCAAAGCTCCGATGCAGAAAGGTCTCACCAGCCTATCTGAACTCTGCATAAAATGCTATTAGTGTCTGATTAAATATTAATTACAAGAATGTCGTTGCACAGCATTTAACTGGGGAAAGGCCATTAGTGAATTGCAATTTTTCTGCCAAAAAATACCTAGCGCAGCACAATGTTACTTTCTGCCCTGTTTAATACGGATCACAAGTAGGTAGTAGGCAGCCTGAAAGCATCAGTCCCATCCAGTGGCAAAGGCTGTGGTCCACTGACCTCCCCACTTCAAACCAGGCAAAAATCCTGGCTGAAAAGCATGCCTGGGAGACACGAGTACTATTTGTTTCAACAGGAGCAAGAGCAAAACGTTCAGTTTCAAAGAGAAGCCAAGCCTGTGTGCAGCGAGCCAGTGCCACAGCTGCTCCCAACCTTCCCTGTGCTCCCCCTCCCCTCCTGCCTGATGGAGGTTCGGGGTGCCTGCCCTCACACCCCAGCTGCCAGCTGCACAGGGGTCCCTGCCAACCACACATGGACCATGGCCATCCTTCTCCAAGAGGGAAGGACATTTCCAGCTATCTACACATATTTTGTGCAGTCATCTTAACCAGCAGATCAAGCTATGGACCCTTCCCACTCCCCTTTCCTTGCTCAGCTGCTGCCTGCCCTGTCCTGGGGAAGGGCATCAGCTTTGCCCACGAGTGCTGCCAGCAGCTACACAGCTGTGACACCGTTTTTTCTCCTAACAAACTTGTGTCATTTGATGGATATATCATAAAGAATTGAATTCTACCAACTGAAAGCAGAACTAGAGCCTCCATTGAAAAATTGGGGTCGTTCCTATTTTGCTAACTTACAGTGATAACATATGGGCTGAAGGAAAGCTCTAGCACTACATTGCAAAATAAGAATTGTTTGGGTCATATTTAAAATATTTAACTGTTGAATCTGCTCCACTGAAAAATACTGGTGAGGAGAGGGAGAGCTTAAATTCTGTATGATTAAAACATTCAAGAATGGCTGCAGAAATGGTAGCCTCCCACTGGAAAACCGAGGAGTTCCTACTGTGGTACAGTAGGCATCACACGTTCAGGTCCTTCCCTTGTGTTGAAGGACCCAAACTTGCATCTCCCATCCCCAGAGACTGTTCTAGCACTCAGAATTGTTCTGGGAGTAGTCTCTCTCAGACTTGCCAGAACACTGTGTGATACTGATCTCTGGGAATTTTAGTTCAAGTCTCTGAATGTGCCTTAGAAAAAGCATCTCACCTCTCATATGCACCCTTTAGCTACCAGGCTACTGATCCATTCACACCTCCTCAGTGCTTCCACGCCATGTGGCAGCACTTCATTTAAGTGATTTATTATGTGACAGTAGTAGGGTAGAGTCAAAGTGTAAAATTTACTTCCCATTTCCTCACACTGAAGCATTCCCCTTACATTTTAATTTTTTTTCCCCACACACTTCTCTCCTGTTCAAGGTGCCCTCTGGGTTTTCACATGTTTCAGTAGAGCACGGAAATATTTTATAGCACTCACAAGAGCACCAGATGGCAGAGAGACATGATCCCTGCCGCAGGAACTCACAGCCTGGAGAAGCAGGCAAGAGTGAGGCAGCAGGACACCAGCAGCAGTTTGGTGTCACAATTTCTGACCTCTGGGAGATGCCTTTCCCAGCCTTTCCCACTTAGTGCTGGGCCCTCTCCTATATGCCTTCCAGAGCCCTTGCCTCGCAAGAGGCATCTTTACAGCCCTGAGTTGTGCCTGCAGGAATTGTTCTGCTGATCTCGGGGTTTTTCCACCTTTTAAATTTCCTTCAGTCTTTTTCTGCTTCTGGCTTTTCCCTCCTTTTCCATTCCTTTTTTAGATTGCTTTGATATGACTAAAATCAAACCTATTATAACTTTTGGTTAATGAATGAAGGACAAACCTAATCACATTGTTCTTCCCTGTAACACAGGACACGTGAAATGCTTAAGAATTAAGTCATCAAGCAGAGGCTTATGTGAGCTAACTATTTTTTTCAGAGAAACCTATGCAATCAAAGGACACTAGCTCAGAAGCGTGTTTAGGTTGGCTGGAGAAGCTGGGCATCCTCAGTCAGGATGAACCAGCTCCCTACAACTCTGTACCACTTCTCTCAGCTTCCCAAGGCACTTCCTCTCAAGCGATCTGTATCACCATATTTTCAGTACTTTCTGTGTCTTCACAGCGGCTGCTAATGGAAAGCTGGTAATCTCCAAGAGGGTTAGAAATGAGGCATGCAACCTGGTAGAGCACCATCACAGTAAGAGCTCCCAAGGGTTCTGTGGGAAGTGCTTTTCCCACCTGGGGCCTGTAAAAAAGCCAGTGCTGCAAATAGCTCCACGTGCAGAAGTATGAAACTATCGTTGGGAGAAGAATTTGAGAACATTTTTTCACTCAGCTCACTCTTTGCCTGCAGCTAACTCAAATACATAGGAAATTGCTCCACATGATCCAACTTCCTCAGTTTCTACGCTGGGTTTTAGAGCAACAGAACAAGCTGAGCTTGTCATTTTTTGCTTTAGTTGTTGCCTCTACATTAAATAGGTTATGCTGAATGCTGAGGGAGAGTGAAGAAAAAAAAAAAGATTTCTTCTTCTTAAGTGTTGTCAGTGTAGGATTAGCCTACTAGGAGAGGAATGCCAAGAAACCTCTCACTGGGCAGCCTGGATTCAGGCACTCTCAAGCTGCAGACACCCTGGGAGAACACAGGCTTTTATTTGCAGATACACTTGATCCTAGCTTACACTTGTAATTATTTGTCACTGCTCATCTTCATAGAAATGAAAGGATTTACACCTTTTATATAACTGGTTTAGAATAATAGGTAAGAGTTTGATGAATTTTCAACCTTATCTTAAAAAAAAAACAATTAGAAGTGTTTAGTCTGCATTATCTAAAAAGCTGCCAGAGCAGAGAAGCAAACAAACCAGTATTATTTCCCCTTCTTTTACTAATGCATTATGACCTGCATACTTTGATATTTAGCTATACACTTTTCAAATTGATAAATGGAGAGCTGCAATCACTACTTGAACATTACATCTAGGATTACTGTGCTGTTTCTCAGGAGTCACAGGGAAGATTTTTAATACATATTTTCTCTTGTAGTGTTTCTCTCCTTTCCTATGTTTTTCAACTTTCTACTGCAGTATTTGAAAACAAAACCACCCAAGAAAGCCCAACAATTAATTCCAGAAGCAGTGATTACAACAGAAAGTTGGTATAATAGATTTAAAATGAGCTAGCGCTCCAAATGCCCTGTCTTTCACAGTCAACAGTCACAAATCATAGAATCATTCAGGTTGGAAAAGACCTTTAAGACCATCGAGTCCAACCAGCAACCTAACACTGCCAAGTCCACCACTACACCATGTCCCTAAACACCACATTTACATATCTTTTAAATACCTCCAGGGATGGTGACTCAACCACTTCCTTGGGCAGCCTGTTCCGATGCTGGATAACCCTTTTGGTGAAGAAATTTCCTAATATCCAATCTAAACCTCCCCTGGTGCAAATTGAAGCCACTTCCTCCCATCCTATGACTTGTTACTTGGGAGAAGCCACCAACACCCACCTCGCTATAACCTCCTTTCAGGTAGCTGTAGAGAGCATTAAGGTCTCCCCTGAGCTTCCTTTTCACCCGAATTCATTCTTTGAAATCAGAATCAGGTTGCTGATGCAGACAGCTCCAGTTTCACCTGGGAGGTAATGAAATGAAGTCATTGCATGGGATAGAAGAAAAATACAGCCAGCTGACTCTGCACCATTTAACTCAACAGCTCCCCAGTGGGAAGCATCAACAGCAGGGGTGCAGGTGACAATGAAATGCTGCATTGTGTAACACTTTACTACCCATTTGTGTGCTACCCAAATAGCAAATAGTCAAAAGGACACAGAAGAACAAAGCAATCTGCTACGGTACCCTTTGTGGTTAGCAGGCAAGAATTCAGCAAGCTCATGGGTTAGCACTAGGTTTTGTCCCTTTAATTTTGTTAGAAATTACTTTTCTTAGAAATGCCTGCCCAGACTGTGCAGTGCTTTACAGTATTGAGAGAATATACAGTCCTTACTTTTAGACCTTAAGATAACATAAAGGGTGGGTGACAACAGGATTTGACATCTCTCTTGCTACTCTGGATGCCTTTGTTACAATCTAAAAAAAAAAAAACCAACAAAAAGTCTATAGGCAGTACAATAAGGAAATCTGGTTTCTTAACAGATGTACCTCATGTTTCACTGTGAGCTCTACTTAAATCATCTCACATGGCTGGGATGCTTACAACTTCTTCTACACTTGTGCAACTTCTCCTGCCTGAAACAGATGAAGTCACTCTCCACGTCTTTCACCTTATGGAAAGCCGTCACTCTCCTCCACTCCCTTCTCTTCAAAAAACGTGCAGGACCATAATATATTTGTGACCTCCACTCCACTGACATATTGGCCAACTGGCTCAAAATGCTCTACATGAGACAACTTGACAGTCACACAACACAGCAAATGCATCTTTTCCATGGGAAACCGGGTTTAAATAACAATAGAAATATATCCAACGATAACACAGTTTCCCCCACTTCCACCACTCGCAGACCCTAGATTCATTATCCACCAAACTACAAGACTGTTCCTACTTAACCTGGATGGATGGCCCCAAAAATACTTCCAAGCAGACTCCTTGCTTAGCAACACTGGGGTGTTTGAGTGTGCCCGCAAATTTGCTGTGATCTGACTCTCTTTATCCCAGGGCAGGACTGAACACCATTACAGAGTGCTCAGTTTCAGCGCTTCTCTGATGTTGAGCTTGATCATCTCTGCAATCACAACTTCAACTGTATGTCCTGGATAGAGAGGTGACTGTAGAAACACAGGAGCTTCCAATATATTTGACACTTTACCAATTAAAAGTAGAAATCATCAGAAAAATACATTCTTTTTCTTCAAATCCATTTATCTCCACCATAGCTTCCACGTTTCTGCAAGCGCTGCCACAGCTGCAGACAGGTTAATCTCACTACAGGTATTCAAAAACATGTCTTATGTGTCCAGTACCGCTGAGTCAAGCACCACAGATAAAAATTGTGACAGCACCATGCTAATAGCCTCTGTAGCCATCCAACAGCAGAAAGAAGATGGGCCCCTACTGACTGATGGTGTCCAAAGAAGAGAGAGAACAGCCCAACCCTTCATGCTTTCTGAGCAAGGTGAGGATAATCCCATTTCCAACCAGTGCCACCCACTTCTCAGTCAGCTGCAAGGAAGTCAGCACCATCAGCTGACCACTGGCCCCACGCAGTGAACTGTCAGCTGCTTTATCTGATAGCACTTGTGCCCACCACTGCTGCCATGGCTTGCCCTTCACAGTATGGCTCCTGTCTTGTTCAAAGCAGCATTATATCATCCACCCTTGCTTAGATGCTAACTCCTTGTTGATCAATAATTAACTTGATTATCATCAGCAGAAACCAGCTTCCTGAGCAGAATTTACCCAGTGGCCTCACCATCAGATACTCTATCTTTCCCTCCTGAAAAAAAGCACTAATAATCACCATAAGCAACTGTATAATGGTTTCTTCATGGACCTTTCCCAACCAGGGAGGTCACTTGTCTGCAGCCTAAAAGAATCTGCCTAAAAAAATCCAAAGGTCTAAAGATAATGCAAAGCTGCCTAAACAATTTGGTAAGCACCACTGACCTACACCGAGCCAGAAAACACAGCAGCATCGATCCATCATCTGCCACATTCGTAGCCTTGACATCAAGCTGGGCAGCCTCAACCTGCATCATTTCAATTTGAGAATAACTGGAAATTTCCTCACAGCTGGGGGGGCCACTGCACCTTGCAGAGACAGACACTGTTAATCAGACTGTCCTCAATCTTAACCAAGGCTGCAGTTGCAACTTTATGGATATAATACAAGGATGGACTAGAGAGAGCTGTTTATGAAAAAAAATGTACTTTCTAATCTAGTTTTCCCAATTGATTCAATTCAAGACATTCCGATTTGCTATTTTTAAAACAAGCACACACCAAAAAATCTGTATTTTCCCCACATAACAGGAACATACCTTTGCTGCCCCCTAAGTAGTGCAACAATAATGTGAAAAGATTTCCAGGAGAAACAGGAGTCAGAGTCTAGGACACAGGCAACATCTATTTTCTTTTTCCTCTTAGTCAGTCTCCAGAGTTTTAATAATTATTAGATGCCTTCGCTAAGGAGTTTCAGTGTCAGAACAGAAACATAAAAATAGCAAGAAAATGCAGGAATTGAAGTGTCAGTTCACTAAGGTCATTTTTTCATTTAAAAAAATAAAATGAAGTTCAAGGCTGAATAAACCACCGTTGGGTTTTCCCATTATCACTACCGACAGATAAAAATGTCTTTGATTTGCGTGCTGCTACTCTTTCCAGTGCAGATATGGGTACACATTTGCATTTGTGCTTAGCCTTCTGTTTGAATTTAAGATTTGCTTTTTGGCGTATTGGGAAAATCTAATAACACTAATAAGATTTTTACTTAGCAGATACGTATTTACACTTTCAGCTAAATTAAGGATGGGGGTTTTGTCTGGGAATTGTAAGATTTTTCGTTTCATTTTTCAGTAGCTGTGGACCAAAAGCACGCAATGCAGATACATCTCTCAAAGCAACTTTCCTTAAAAGGATTTAAATGTTCTATACCTTCTTCATTTGCAATTATTCCATTCAAAAATGCACTCACCTAGAAACTAATGAAGTGTTTATATTAGGATCATTATTGCTTTCATAAATAAGAAATCACGCTTTCTGTAACTGTCTAGCAATATAAATAGCCGTACTTCCAAATATGCATTATCTTGATCATTCATACAAACAGTTTTAAACTGTTAAATGAACATTTTGATATCTTTTAATCTTATATTTCACATAATACTGTGGAATTATTAAAAGTTTCAGTGAATCTTCCTTTATCCAAACTCCCACATATAATCACCCAAGCAGTTTACCAACAGAAATAACAGTGCAAACAATGAAAACCAAATGACAAACGCCTAACAGCTAGACATTTGTAATAAGGGTACAGAACATATGCAACAAACACGTTTTAAGAGAACCAAAAGAGATGGCTTGAATTTGGAATATTAAATTGTGGAGAAAAGCTAAGGTAAACCAAGTATTAGCCACCAAATATTTTCTGAATGTCTCTGACAAAAACATATCTAAGAATTCAATTTGTAAAACCAACTTGTGCATTCTTCAGTTTTCTCAGTTCTAACTAGTATACATGAAATAAAAGAAAAAATCAAAACTTCCAAAGTTGTGCAATAAAGAATTTAAGTCAAATACAGTCAAAGTTAGTGGAAAAATTCCTCTTGCGTTTGAACCAAATATCAACATGAAGACACTACATAGATTTCTGAGGCAATATAGCCCATAGAATTCTAACTGTGTTTTCTTTTTGCTTTAATAGGTAACTTAGTTGCACAGCATCTTTGCTGTTTGTTTACTCCCTCCCCATTTCACCACTCCTTTACACAACTAGGCTAAGGTTATTCGAGTAGTGGTAGTTTTCTTCTTTTATCTTTCTTTTTTTTCCTTCCCTCTCAAGATTAATTTCATATTCATATATAACCACAAAACTTCCCCACACCATACAGGAATAACTTCATCTGCCCCAGGACGATTTCTGTCATTACTGGCTATCCCTTACAAACTGTTACTCATCCTGTTATTCAACATAAAAATGAAATCCTATATTACCTATTCCCTGCATCACAGTGATGCCTCCTCTTAGAAAGTTTGCAGAGGCAGCTCCTCTGCTTGTTCAACAGACAGTGCAAACCAAGTCATCTTGCTCATAGACGTAACACCCATAATTCTACCAACTGTATTATTAGGCTGTCAGGAGTGGCATTACGCGTATAAACCATTCTGTATTTGACAGCAAAGACTTGGTTGAAAAGAGGTCAGTGTTTACAACTCCTATAACAGTAATAAATAATACCAGAAATGAGTTTTTTTATGTTTCACTGGTACAAATAGGCAAGTGTCCAGCATGGTGAGACTGGGCAATGACATTGCTTCCCAGTAACTAACTGATCCTGGAGCATGGAAACCTGACTTACTTTCTGTAGGAAAAAGAAAACTTACTTTCTCTCCAGAGAACAGCCAAATCACCTTCACCCACTGCAATTTGGGGAAGCAGATGCTGTAGCGAGAGATCCAGGTCCATCCACTGCCCTGGACTTGTGGACAGTATTAGGAGAGGACCATGGAAGGACAAGAGATCAGTGGTCTCTATGCACCCACTTATAGACTGAAGAAAATCTTCCCACACTTTGAACCTTTGCTCGTGCTTTACTTGCAGAAGACATGAGTCCGTCTCAAATGCGATATACACCCAATAGGTTGTATTTCAGAGGACTACAGTTTAAACTGTGAACTGTCTGCTCCAAGTTCTGACCAGGTCTGCTGCACCTTCTGACCGATGGGAAGGACCAACAGTTCAGGATGTGCTTTCAGCCCTGCACTATACTGTGGCTCCCAGAAGCCCGCTTGCTCATCACAGCCCCTTCCTATGGGAAACATCAGTTGGAAAGGTTGCTCCTGGTAAAGCTGGGAAGAACAAGCTGCAGCCTCGCTCTTCTTTTACGGTTCTCTTGGCTTTCTGACTTATCCAACACAGCTCACCAAGACCAACACTGTGCCAGTGGCTGTTCCTGATGACACTCCAGCCTTGGTGAGCCACACAAACCTCTCCATTGCAGACTCCCTGGTCTGTCCTTTCATGGCCATGTCATTAGCCGTGTTTTTGAAAGCCCTGCACCGGCTCCCTTCTCTACCATTTTCTCAAGCTATGTACCATAAATATTACACACCTACTTGCCTCTGAACCGATGTGTCTGATTGTTCCATTTTACAAATCACATCCTGCTCTATGCTGATGCCATTTGCAGCTAAACCACCTGGCCTTCTTTTCATTTGTTTTTGAATGTAGCAATAGACTTTCTGGGATGACTTGTCTGACCTTGTCTTCTACCTCCACTCCATGGTCCTAAAACTCTTATTTCTGTGATCCTTATAGCATTGCTTTATCTGACACCAGAAGCAAGAAGAGGAACTTAGGATGGCCCAGCAAACACTAAGACAAAGAAGAGAATCACAGGATATTATTTTCAGTTGTAAAATCCAAGGCTGTCTCCCATTCTTGATTTAGGACACAGGCTAGATCTGGACTTGAGACAAATCCTGGTGCTTACTGACAGCACCTGCTGCCTGAGTAACCTTGCTTCATTTGTTGTAGTAGCTGAACAGTGCACTGAAAATGAAGTAAAGCATTAGAGGACTTGCAAGACGATTTCATGATTCATCTATGTACTTCCCTGAAGAACCTGCTTCTATCCCTACCTAGGCTGTAAAGGGGATGTGTAATCAATCTGTCAGACCTGAGCTCACCCTGCCCTTTCTCCAAGTAAACACGAGCTCACCCTGCCGATGAGCTGATCCAAGACCACACACATCCAGAGCACAAAGCCCAGGCTTATATTCCCTGAGCAGGAAGTCAGGCAGCAGCCTGCATGTAAGGTGCCCGATGTCAGTAAATATTTACTAAGAACGTGAGTTTTTCTACTGAGGTCTGTTTGGTTAAACCCCATCCATACCCAGGGATGGCTCATGTCCTGTCTCAACCGCTGCCATGAGGAAGGTGTGCTGCTCAGGGCAGTTCTCCTGAGAGCTATCCTATCAAGACAGGAAGCAAAAGGTTTCCAAGAGGCAGAGATCTGCTCAAGCCTGAGCACAGTAGACTTTGGTTAAACCAAAATCAAGAGAAGCAAAGCAGCAGAGATCTGAAGAAACAAGCATCCAAGCAGGTAACACTGGACTCAAACATTCTTGCTGTTGCAGAGGGAAGCCAGCTGAAGCAGTCTGATAACCATACGTGGTATGATCAGTAACTTCAGTGGTTAGCCAGATGGGAGCAGGAAAAAGAAAAGATGACATAGAAACAAAGGCCATGAGTAAATAACAGAAAATAATTCCAGCAAGAGCCGCCTTAACAGAGCTTCTAAAACTTCTGTGTAAATAGCCCTCCAAAGGCCACCACACAAGAAATCTGAAATAAATGCTGGAGTCAGAGAGCTCAGCAGCCTGCAGCTATTCACAGGTTGGAAGCATCCTGCACGCCAAGCATCGGGGCTTACAGACTCACGGGGTGCTTGATTGCACTCCCAGCTACACAGCAAGAGGCACAGATCCCAACACCACTCGACCCCAGCAGCAGAAGCAAGCTCTGCTGGCTTCACTGCACACCCACCCTGTCCCAAAGCACCCTACACACATCATCTACTTCTTTGCTATTTTTTATTATATTTATTTATATTTATATTATATATTTATATATAATATATATTTATTATATTGCTAGAAGCGTGGACAACACTTCTGTCCCTGGCTGCTGTCTTTGTCAATGGATAATAACTGTTGCAGTTCTTCCTATGTATTAGTATGCAATACTACTATTTCAACAATTTCTGTGTGGCCTACCAAACACAAGGTGTGTTGCACACTTAGTTTTACTTGCATAATGCTACAACTAAACTTGTATTCCCAATGGTGGTTTTACAGTTGAATCAACCTGGAAATATTCTAGGAGTCAAAACACTAAAAGGATGCAGACAGTGCTGTTTTATTTTTAAACAAGCAACTACAGCATTTCATTTTAGCAAACATTTCACTCTCATTAAAGGGAAAAGCTGTTTTCACAGGCGTTGATAGAAACTGAGTAAAGGATGCTGTGTGTCTTATGAGTCCTATCTAATTCCCAGCTTTCACAAGCCTTCAGAGTTAACAAAAAATAGGAAACATCCAGCCAGCATTTCATAAAATTTACCCAAAAAACATCAGAAACAAGTACTGGGGGTTAATATGAATGACTTCAACAATAACCTTTGAATAAAGCTCTGAACAGAGTTTGACAATCAGATGGCATGGACCAAGGTGACAAGAAATGTCCTCAAACACCATGAGGTTTTGTTTTTCTCCCCCTTCCTATGACCTCTGACCCTACCCTGCAGTGATCATACACTGCAGCTTTTCTTTTATCTAAAAAAATCCTTGAGAAGGTTACAATAGGTGAAGTGATAATACTGTAGACATAGCCTACTGCTCCTTTTATGAGGCAGTTCTCTGAAATACTAATAAAATATGCGTGTTTTAAGCTTCTTCGTGGCACTGACTATCGTGCTAGTTAGCTTGATGAAAGCAGCACAACAGCAAATTTAAAGGGACACTGCCAACTGGTTGGAGGCCTTAAAAATGCCTTGATTCAAATTTGGCATGTGTGTTTGGAGGTGTTGGATGTTAAACAAGTCTAATAACTACAGAAATGCATGTTGCAACAGACATCTTAAAACTTTAATTCATAGTACTTTCAATTCTTTCAAATTATCTTCCATAAAGCTGTCAAGTCCCTTTCAAAACATGACTGTACCAAAACAAGAATATAGGAGAAAGAATCCTGCAAACTCTGCAACATAATCAAACTGATGTATTTTTTTTAAATTACTGTAAATGTTTCTGTATTTTTGCACAAAAAACCCCAAGCAAAGATCTTTGTCTATTCCACTGTTCCTATGTTCTGAAAAGCTGGCTCTAAAGTAAGGAAACCAAGATACTTACCACAGGAAAGTTCAAGTATCTTGGTTAAGTCTGATAACTTTTTAGTCTCTGGGACAAAACCTTCAGAGAAGGTCACCTCAGGTTTCAGCTCTGAGCATCCATTACCTCAGTCCACTCAGGAATGCCTCCAAAAATGGCAGGTGGACTTCAGCCTTAACACTTCATTACTAGCCTTGACAACCCACTCACCCGCCCACTGCAAAAAAAGTGCAGGACTGGGGTCATGGAATACTGAAGGCCGTAAGCCTGCTAGCAGTGTCCCTTAACAAGAGCTAACCAGGCTTCTACATGCTTTCAACAGATGTTGACATTTAAGGAAGGTGCAGAAGCTCCTCCTGGCCTTACTCCCTTCACACCTGGTGCGCAGCCGGGCAGGCACGCAAGTACCAACAGAAGCAGGCTCCCTGCACAAGGCAGGTGCTGCCAAGGTGAGCATCTGCCACTCGCCCTCATTTTTATAGTTGTTGGGTTACAGCAGTTGCATGGAATGTGGAAAGACATACGTTTAGGTCCCTCTTGTCTGAACAAGGTTCAAACCCATACCCTATACATCCCAAGAAACAGCATTAACCACCACGCTCTGGACTGCACATGTGAAAGGAGATGAAGGACAGGAGGAGGCAGGGAGTGCTCCTCAGCCATGCAGCTGAAATATTATCAATTCAAATTAAAGATCCGTTGTACAAGACAAGGCAATTAGGCATGCAGCAGGAAGAAGGCAAGTCTCACAGAATGGTTGAGGTTGGAAGGGACCTCTGCAGATCATCTGGTCCAACCCCCTGCTAAAGCAGGTTCACCTAGAGCAGCTTGCACAGGATCACACACAGGCAGGGTTTTGAATGTCTCTAGAGAAGGAGACCCCACAGCCTCTCTGGGCAGCCTGTTCCGGTGCTCTGTCACCCTCAAGCTAAACAAGTCCCTCCCCATATTCAGACAGAACTCCCTCTGTTGCGGTTTGTGCCCGTTGCCCCTTGTCCTGTCACTGGGCACCACTGAAAAGAGCCTGGCCCCAGCCCCTGGACACCTGCCCCTAAGGTATTTGGGTGCATCGGTGAGATCCCCTCTCGGTCTTCTCTTCTCCAGGCTGAACCGGCCCAGCTCTCTCAGCCTTTCCTCATCAGGGACACGTTCCAGCCCCCTCACCATCTTTGCAGCCCTCGGCTGTACCCTCCCCAGCAGTTCCCTGTCTCTCTTGTACTGGGGAGCCCAGAACCGGACACAGCACTCCAGATGCGGCCTCACCAGGGCACAGCAGAGGGGGGATCACCTCCCTCGACCTGCTGGCCACGTTGCCCCTAATGCCCCCCAGGGTACCACTGGCCTTCTCGGCCCCACGGGCACACTGCTGGCTGACGGGCACCTTGGTGTCCAGCAGGGCTGCCAGGCCCTTCCCCGCAGAGCTGCCTTCCAGCAGGTCAGCCCCAGCCTGCGCTGGTGCGTGGGGTTACTGCTCCCCACCTGCAGGACCCTACACCTGCCCTTGTTGAACTTCAGGAGGTTCCTCTCTGCCCAGCTCTCTGGCCTGCCCGGGTCTCGCTGAATGGCAGCGCAGCCTCTGGGCTACCAGCCGCTCCTCCCAGTTTGGCATCATCAGCAACCTTGCTGAGCGCACACTCTGCCCCTTCATCCAGGTCGTTGGTGGATAAGCTGAACAAGTCTCCTTATCTAGTGAGGTCTCTGATCAGTTGGCTACAGAACCGTGCTTTCCCCAACCCTTTTCTCCTGTCCGATTCATCTTGAGTCCTCGGTTACACAGTGGCATCAAGTCAACAAGGCGAGAAATGAGTGTCCCAGCTAAGGACAGTGTTAGCCTGGTGGCATGTTACTCCTCTGATCTGAGTAGTTTTGAATGCACTCAGAATTTTGGAATCTGGTCTCCTTCATCCTGGGTGAGAGTTTTAATTAGCAAGCCATTGCAGATCAGGGATACCAGCCGCATCTCTTCCTCCAGCTGTGTTTTAAATTAAAAGAGTGAGGCATGGTGAGTTCCATGGGAAAAAATAAAAAGGCTGCCCATAAGGGAGGGGGGGCAGGGGCTGCGGCTCAGCAGCATGTAAAGAAACCTCTCTGCTGCCTTTGGTGACTTGCCAAAAGTCATACAATGGGTCAGCAGCAGAGTGGGGAACTGAATCTAAATCTGCCTCCTAACCCAGTGCCCTTTCTGCTGCACATTCTGAGCTTCCGGGGCTGAAGCAGAGCTCAGCTGCCCAAGATTCCCTAGCTTCATGCGGGTTTGCCCCACAGGGCACTGAAGCCCTTCAGAACATTTCCTCTTGGACAAATCCAAGAAGACATACACACACTATTCCTCCGCTCCTGGTTTTATGTCTAGGTGCCGTTCCCCTGCTTTGAAGAAGAGGACAAAGCAGAGAAAAAGCCAAATGGGGGAAGATTCAGAGAGCCAACCTGCCCAGCCTCTGGGGAGCCTTCTCAGAGTGCATACCTGCGGTCAAATGATCAAAGCAAAACTATCCCTGCTGTTTCCACTCTCCTCTAGGTCCTTTGAAGAAAAGAAAGAACAGCTCACAAAAAAAAAGTGAATAATTACTCTTGCAGTTTACGTAGCATGTGATCACTATCCAGCTTCTTTGGCTTTTGGTACAACTGCTGACATGCTTCCTACAGCTATTGGAGGGGGGAAAGGCTTCTTACTTTCAGACATCAGCTATTTCAGCCTCTTAAAAGACTTCTCTCCCTCTTTCTGACAGTTAAACGGCAGTCTCTAACACTGTCTCCCGAGTTGCTGTCCATAGAACTTGGCAGTCAAAGGAATAACATCTGCTAATGTCACCAGAATAATCTATACTTGATCACCATCACCTTCTTCAGCCTTCCCCTCTCCCTCAAAAGGATAAATCAAAATAACCATCACTTGCTTAAAGATTTTCCCTCTCTTTCATTACCACTCTCTAATGTCTACTTAAAACTGCATGGCTCAGAACATTTCTCAGTGTACTGCAGATAACACACTGATAGACAGTAGGATAGACTTAATGCCAGAAAATTTGGAGTGACTCATCTTCATGAAAGCAAGCCATGTGAGTCAGAGCCATGATGACTCAGAAGCCTGAGAAGAAGGCACCTTTATGGGAGGAAGAATTGAAATTGTCCTACTTTTCCAAACATAAATCTTAAAAGTGTAGCTTCCCATAGGGGTAGATGGGGGGTGGGGGGAAGGAATGAGGGGGGAAATACATCATCAAAACATAAAAGGAAAACCTTTATATTAACAGCACAAAAGAAAACCACCGGTTATATTAGTTACATTGTGACTTGCTATATTTTCATTATTAGGCCTCCTAATAATAACATCCTTCTTTTCTTGTTATGGCAAACTAAATTGTGTTCAGCTTTTTGTTGTAATGCTTGATGCCTGACTTCATTGACCATTCAATAATGATTTCATGAGTGACCACAGGGAAAATACAACTTAGAAGACCTACAGTTCATTAAAGCTGTCAACAGAAGTAGATAAATACGACACATTGAATAACAAACTGTAATGTTTCTAGATGTAAATGTAATAAGGCATCTATCCATCATTTTTCACTTGATGGCAGCATAAATACCAGATTGGATCATCTGAAATAAAGAGTATGAATTTATAGGTCTGCTTATCGTAATTTATATGTAAACTATAAATTACAGCTCTGCTTATCAGAAACTGTACAAAGATCTAAATTAGCAAGCACCCAAATGTGATGGCAGAAGTCATGAAGATTTCCACCTATAGACCAAATGTTGTCCAGGCTACGTGAACCACAAGGCAAAAGTCTTTGTCTACAGAGGTCATGAGGCTTTTTTCTCAGCAGAAGGGAGAAAATTCATTAAATAGGAAAATTCAGTGACTACAATGACAGGTAAGTTAGAAAACTCCATCTAGTTAGCTGGTTTGATCCACCAAATTTCAGCTAACCTATCCACCTGCTGCTGAAGCAGGTGCTTCAGAATGGTGTCTCATACCCAGGATGGATGACTCTGTGCCAAAGCTGAGTGCACATTAAACCGCATTGCACAGCTGTTCATCGTTCATTTTGTTGCCTGATTAACACTCTGTCCTCTCATGCTCTTTATCTATCTTTTTTGTCTGTCTCTTCTTCCTTCCATATGCCCTTAACTCTCTAAGTAGTCACTCCTATGATCTCACCTTCAAAGGTTTTAGTTTCCTTTTCTAAACTCTATGAGAACAGTCTCATCCATTTTTTTTTTTTACTACTGCCAACAGGATCTGCACTACTGTTTAGTAAACCGTCCTTTGAGTGCTTCCAGTGTCAGAAGCACCTTATGCTTCAAGTTTCAGCCCTTGCTGCCAGATTTGGCTTTAGGGATCTGGGTTTTCTTTCTTCAAATTGACCGTCATACCAATGGCTCTTCTGGCCACATCATTTAAGTACAGCGTCACGTGAACTAATCAATGGCCATCTCTAAATACTTTCTCTTCAACCTGATACCCACTCCCTTGAATTTCTTTTTATATTTCAATCCCCCATTGTCTAAACAGTTATGAAGTAATGCAGCTTCACTTAAAATCTCAACAAAAAGTTTTAAGCCAATACATTTTATTTGGGAAGACCAGGAACATGCAAATGAACTCCTGAGGTCCCTTCCACTCTGAATTGCTCTCTGATTCTATCAGATTGATAGTTACAGTACCTTATATAAAAATCAACAGTTTGTTACCCCACCATAACTCAGCTATTTGTCTGAGACTGTATCACCGTTTAAAGACACAGGTTACAGCGCATACCTCCCGGATGGCCAGTCACACAAAGAGCTGCTTTAAAAGGCTGTCAGTGCTCAGACACTTCATTAGGAGAGGAAGCACATAAGCATGCCAAAACAGACAAGTTTCGCACATGTTCCTTGAGAACACACCTGTTGTTAACTATTTTGAATATTTAGCCTGACAGCCAGCAAAGCTGGCTCTACCTGCTGCCGCTGCTGAAGACACTGCTGCCCTGGGTGTTTATTCTGCCCTAGCTGCAGCTGAATTACTCAGCTCACACTCTGCCCTTACCATTATTAGCTGGTAAAGAGAGGTTTGCATTAAAACTCAGGACGGAAAACTGACGTAGGTAACGTACCTGCCCGTAACCTCTTGTCAGCCCCCTGAGGCAGGGGTGCAGGTCTCTGACAGCAAGGACATGCAGAGGGCTGGGAGCAGCAGTGTTTCAACCTTCCACATGTAGGTTTGCCAGCAAACATCTGCCAGAGCTTGGGATTTCCCCTGGACTTCATATCAGCAAATTGTTTGTCTTCCTATGCATGCAGGCAGAGCACTGCTCCCCTCCCATGCTTCTATTACTACTTCAAAGGCATTTACAGATCTTCACAACATTTTCCACAGCAGCCAGCTCTCGCATGTATTCTGATTTCAGGATGCCTCAGCCCAATTCACCTGAAAAGGCCCGCTTACCAAACACACCAGGCGCCAGCTCTCTCCAGCAGCAGGTCATGTTGAGGAGGCCAAGCAGCTTGGCTCCCTGGTCCCGCCGCACAGCCAAAACACCTGATCTGCCTCCCTGACTCTTCCTCTTCCTCAGGCTAGATCTGTGGCAGGCATGAATCAGCAATATTCTCGCTGGCTAATAGAAATTTTAGTACTATCTTCTTACAGGTTTTTTACTTCGGTTGTCACAGACATACAGGCCTTCAGTTTTCTCTCAGTTTTCCATATTTTTTGTCACCTCCTAAAAACAAACTTGAGGTCACACCGCAGAGTACTTATCTTGAAGCAGCAAGTAAAGACAGCTTAGAAGAAAAAGCAAAAAATAGAAGTACAAACCAAGCCAAAGTGACTTGCTAATCTCTGTGTATATATGTGGTTATATGGTATTGCTACTTTTTCTGACATACACTATTAGAGTCAGCGGTTTGGGGGCTGCCTTCAGAAAGAGAAGCAATTATCAGAGATCCACAAATTCCTCTGACACAATTGCATTTATATTTATAGAAGTCCTATTCCCCTGAGCACAGAAGGAATCAAACAGCAGGAGACAGTGGGTGTGTTGATGCTGCTGGACGCAGTGCAGCACAGAGATACCATCTTTAAACAGGCTGGCTCGCACACTGGGAAACCGCACTACAGCAGCAGCACAGAGCTCCGGTTTGGACCACCACATCCACCCGGGTTTGCATGTTAACTCCTTACGGCTTTCAAAAATTCTTTTCTTTGGTCCCTGGCTCCCTGACTGTAGTGTTAAAAAGTCAAAGAATATGTGATGGGAGCAGGCTGAAGCAGGCTGCAATGGTGCTGTTCTCAGCCAGTGTGCAAGCCCCGTGGAGCTGCCCAGAAAGCATTTGAGGGGTGGCAGAGGCAGGGAGCTGCCTGCTCAGGCTCTCTGCAGAGCAGCCAGGCAGCACATCCAAGACTGAAGTCCAGGCTGCTCCAAGAAAGCACAAAAGTTTCCCAAGCCGGAGTTACTCTTCCCTAAATTGGGTGCCCTTATATTTAAGAGTCTCCAGTGCCACTGCATGTCTTGCTGCTATTATTTCCCCTACTCATCCACACTGAAAATGCTTTACATGAGACTTCAGGCGCTATCACAAGTAAGACTGGATGTGGGAACAACGTATTCACTGAAGCATAGAAAACATATTTAGACCTTAGACAAGTACACAGGTATTCTTAAGGAGTACTGATAAAGGGAACTTCAGCAGCTCCTGGAGCTAAAATATTAGGCTCAGGCTTGTCCATATTCTTGGCTCAATCTGTGAGAGCATCCTGTCTCCCAGTGCCCAAACACCTTTGCTCTTTCTTTAGCTCTTGTCGTTCCCTCTGGGAAAAATCACTCAGACGTGCTATGTGAACAGCGAGGACACTTACTATCCCCTGGACCACGTCCCACCTTTACAAACTGCTTCTGCAGGCAATTGGTAAGATCCTGAGCTACACCAACAACAGAAACGGGCATTGCTGCACAGCGCTGTTAATGCCTCTATTAATTCACAACCTCCATGAAACCAAGGCCAAAGTTCACGGTTATCACTTACAGAAGACTCCAGACACATCCCAAATCAGACATAATTAGCATTAGTATGTCTAATGATAAGATATTGATACTATTTGACATTGAAATTACTTCAGAGCTTCAACTCACAAAGGCTATATATTTTAATTATAAATGTATTTATAGCCTTGTTAAGAGGATAAAACTAAGTCCCTTCTGCCTATCCCTGGTTGCTGAGCACATGGATGTTAAAGATCCCCTTTGCATTCAGGGATCGGGATAACCCATCTTACCTCTCCACAATAATGCTGTTCTCAAAACTAAGTTCACAAATGTTTACTTTGTACTTGTCATGTTTGAATATGAATAAATAAATGAATACTGTTAGGGACAAGCGCCTACACCCTAAGATATTAGAGCAGTACGATGTTAAATTGAAAATAAAAGTAAACTGTTCAGTTTCCACTGGTTAAGGATACAGCTCAGAATACAACAGTGAGTACAACAGCTGCATATATAACATACATAATTGTAAACATTTGTTCTGATCTAAAGAAAATTAAAAACAATACTTTTTTTTTAATGCTGCTTGCTACAAAAATAAAGATGCAATAGTAGATTATATCGTGGGTTTTTTTGTCTATGCAGCCAGTTGAAACATAAGGTGAAGTTATGTGGATAAAGGAGCAATGCATTTGAATTCACCTCTCAAGATCCTAGACAGGTCTGCACTGCAACTGAAAGGATCCGTGGAAACTAGCAGCACATCAAATTCAGGTATTATCTCTACAAAACAACTTGTACAGTTTATTAATCCTGACAGAGTAGTTGGCTGTACCACAAATGGTGTTGCCATATTGCAGACTGGAATTACAGCATGATATTAATTTGTAATCAGATTTTCATAGAGAGGGAAAGAGGAGAGGTGTGAGAGAGATGGATGACATTAGAAAAAGCAAACCTGCCCAAAGTATTTTCTACTGCAAAGCATTCTTGAGTCCAGTATTTCAGAAATTGTAACACTTGTTCCAAAGAGTTACCAAACAACCGAGGAAGAATTAGGGATAAAGCACAAACTACAGAGCACAGCAAACAAAGAAGAATCCTGCTAGACCCAAAAGTCAGAGATGTGCCTCTCAAAATCCAGCCTTGCTAAGGCTTCCTGAACTAATAAAGAGACAAGCTAGATACCTTCCTAATCGTCTTTCCCACAGTTCCCGGTTCAAAGTATAGGTTGGTTGTGCAGTCTTAAATTCCCATTTACTCTGCAAGAATGTCTTCCTCCCTATCCAAGTGTTTTGCAAATAGAGCTTCAAGAAATACCCTGCATGACAAGCAGAAGTTCCAGAACATTTGGGTGGGACTGCTCAAATAAACATTAAGAACATCTGTTCTGAAAACTAAACCAATCTTTGTGGTTTTATGAGAGTAATACACTAAAAATGGATCATAAATGGCCAAATTCTGTTCTCAAACTTTAACAACTTTGATGATTTCAACACTACCCACCCTAATTATCTCAGCTGATATGCGTCACTTCTGCCCATTGGCAAAGAAGCTGCAACATTCACTGTATTACAGGATTAGGTACTTTCCAAAATTGAAATTCTCTCCTTTCAGTGTCTCTTCACAGGTAATTTTATTTCCTCCTAGTCTTTGGTCTACTATAATTTAGTCATTTCATTTCACTTCGCACATTTTTCATCAAGTTGAGAATTACAGTTTGAAAGAAGTGCACAAGGAGAAAGGCAGAAATGGAGAAAGGCTAGCATTACCATACATTTAATTCCCTCAAAAAAAATCACACTTACATTCAGTGCAACAGCAGAGTATGAGCTAGTCACAGCCATGAGTAACAGTGGGATAGATTACCAAAGGAACTAAGGAATTTCTCATTGATTAAAGCCTTTAATTTCAGAGCGTAGGTTTCTCTCGAAGACATACTTGAGTTCAGCTACAATTTATCAGACTTGACAGCTTTTACATACATCCTAGAAAGATGAATTTCCTCCACAGCAGGAATTACAGAGTGACATTTTGTGCTTTGAATTATGCAAGTGATCAGACCAGTTATTCATATCTTCTCTACGTGACCCTGAAATCAGTGAGTCACAGCTGAGGCTACAATGTCTGATTTGATGTGGCCTGATCCTTCCAAATGAGTAATTCACTCTACAGCCTAGTCTGCCTAAAACAATTGTAAGGTGACACAGTTCATCGTTACCAGGTCCTGGCTGAGTCCAGCTCTCAGTATTCCTTGAATAGGAACATGTTTCTCAGCTCTGGTCTAATCCAAGTCCAGAATTAGGAAACATATCATGTATGCACAAACCATAGCCCTAAAGTGAAGTAATGATCAGTTTTAGATTGTATGGGTAAAGAAAACCCATCAATATTTTCTTTCAGTAACATTAATACATTAATTCTTATCACTGCTAATCTGCAGCAATTTTGAGACAGAGGAATATTAAGTGATTTTGTAATCTTTGCTGTATTCTTTTTATGTCTTTGAAGAACTCAAAGAATAAAAATTACTTAATACAAGACTCAGTAAATTCAAATTTCCGCAGTTCCCCACAGAAAATCGTTAAGAGGCTGGGGAAGCTAATATCTCACAGGCCATCATCAGCAGAACATCCCTCGCGCTAATAGAACACAACAATTCTCAATTACCAAATGGTTGAAACATTTCATTCTATTCCTGGCAAGTGGCACAATATGAGACATAAAAATCCAATAATTTCATTTTTATAACGTTTTTACTTTCCTTCCCCCTCATTTCAGTTTGGATATATTAGCAACCAATAATTCAAGTGTAGCCAGAAAGAGAAATCAGATCCATGTACTACCCAAGAATAGCTTAAAAAACATTTCAAAGGCTACGAAGCATTAACTTTCTCCTTTAACTTTTTAAAAAAGGAGTATTATACACTGGATCCTTAAGTCGTATCTGAAATGGGAGGAGGCGATATTAAAGATATCAGATATCAAAGGGTCACATCTCGCAGTTCACAGAAAATAAATACTTTGGGAAAGGCATAAATAATACAAGGTTACATAAGAATTTCCAAGCATTATTTGTACTCTATAATCTCTCCCAGTAGCAGCACCATAAAGCACCCCGCAACCAACTGCAATGTATTCCTTGTCTCATTGCTTTTTACACTGCAGTAACCAGTGTAATGAAAAAAATATCATTAAGGCTAAATTTGGCCAGGGGAAGTAAACAGGGACCAAACTCAGCCCTTCTGTGAGTATCACACTCCAGTGGCAGCAAAAAGGGATAAATATGAGGCTCTACTTGGACCTATCTAGAGGAAATTGAAGTCACTAAATTTAAATAAAATTTTCCTACTTTGTCTCACTCTAAAAGATTCTCAAAATTGACAAAAAAAAAGATCAGAAATTTTTGTTCAAATTTCATAGAAACAATACAGAGGCTGTAGCAAAGTCCCAGTGATACTGCTACACAAATTTTTTTACTTTAACAGTCTCATTTTGTTCCACCAGTGATCTAGAACGATATTCTGAGTTTTGTAGTGCTACTACCAAGCTAGCGTGAGAAACCATGTTCAAATCTCCTTTTAAACATAGTGCCAACGCAATGCCCTAGGAGAACCCAGAGCATCTCTCTATAGCAGAGAAAGGATTTGTCACTACTTTTACATTACTGAAAGGACCATTGAAGGTCTTATGATCTCTTGACCATTTTCATCAAAAGAAACCACTTAAAATGACCGTGGGATGTTGTCAACTGATAATATGGATATCAAGCAGTGGGATTTTTGGCCGTGTTATTATGACAGCTCAGCAAGGTCTCAGATACCTCGATATTACATGCATTAGAATAACATACAGTATATGTGCCAACAGGCAAAATTGATTTACGCTGGAAAGAGACTGCACTAATTGCACAAACATGTAGACAAGTTAAACACTAGTAACGATGATCCCAGTAGTACTGACAGGGTTGAGTAAGCAGGTGGAATTAAGGAAGCAAAAAAGAATAAGACACTTTCAATTGAATTGCTATATTTATGGTTTTAACTGAAATAACTGTATCTGGAACCCATTTTTTTAATTTGCATACCATAATAATTTGAAACAGCTACAGACTTGTGTACTTCAGGTGTACACAAAACATGAAGGAATAAAAGGAGCAAAACTGGCGCTTTTTTGCACCATGCACAGACATCCACGCAGCATATGAAATCCTTAGTTTAAAAAAAAGTAGCAAATGCATTATATGATATGCTGGGATGCATGCTGGGTAAAAGGGGAGCTATAAATCAAGCTACTGGAAGCTAAACTGAACCTGCATGGGCTGCTTGAGGTGCTGTGGGTGTGAGCAGCAATTCTGCTATTGAAGCATGTTCATGGCTTAACGGTCCTGAAATTGTAGAGGCTAGGAGACAAGAGCAAGCTCACACCTTGCCATGGAAAGCTGTAGTGTGGTTACTGCTCAGCTCCAGAAAGACAGTATCTGCACGTAGCAAGAGTTGCACACAAGTTAGTAAGCCCCCTTGTTGGCAGGAGTTACTAGCTCAGGACAGCCCGCTCAACAAAAATGCAATGACAAAACAAGAAACCGTCATCATCTCACACGTTCACCCTGGAAAACCACGATTGTATGAAAAAGCCTGTATCACCTGTGGCACAGCCCTGGACCGGCCAGGAACTGCTCTCTGCTTCAGGGACAGCACAAAGTGTCTGCAGCAGAACTTAAGAAGCCGTTATCAACAATCAAAAGATAGTCGCATATATAAAGTAGACTTAGCAGAAGAAAAAAGTAACTGCACTCAGCAATGGGGTAAAATTTCTTAGTCTGCCTGTGTATTTTTCTGGAAGCTGTAGTGCAGATTTCCAGTTTTAACACAGATCTTCAAAACTCTTCAGCTTCCAGGAGGTCACTGTACAGCTACGTGTGTCTGGTCCAAAATGATGCTTGTAAGAGGATCTCTTGGAAAAAAACTGCATAGGTTTAGGACTCAGTAATGTATGGTGATAGGCAGAGAGCAAGGGAGACTTCAGAAAGCTAAGCAAAAGAGAGAGAAATTCACTACTGTTTTTAACTTTTCCATTCTCCATAAAGCTAGAAAGCAGCAGCTACATGGTGCCAGCAACCACTCCTACTTTCTGTTCCATAAGGGTAGAGACCTCAGCTGGTTTTCCTACTATGAGCATCCTTTGAAGAAAGCCCTCAAGACCACAGGAGACTAGAATAATATACAGCGATATTTCTCTACAACACTTGCCCAACTTACAGCTCAGGGGTAAGAGGTGTATCATTTGATTTCATAACCCGTGTTTGATTTTGCTTCCCTTCAAGTATCCATACATTTTCTGAACATATATGAACTGTTAGCTTCCATGGTGCTCTCTGTCAAGGAATTTCAGTGCTGAACTATTCAGCACACAAAGCAATCCTTTCTTCTGTCACCTGCTTGATGCATTTGGTATCTTCCTTCTCAGAAGAACGTGATTACTATGGAAAAAGAATCTCTGGCACCTATAGTCACCACTTGTGGGGGGAAAGAATTAATATAAAAATAAAAATTATGACAAATCTTGACCTCCTTGTATACAATAACAAACCAATACTAGAAAAGAAGGTTGATACAGGATGGTGTTCTCCTAGCAACCTGAGAAACCAGAGCAGTCTTCTCCAGGAGAGAGGTGTACCCCAAAGACTACAGCAGACCATTAAAGCCAGGGGTTGTAACTGTAGTCAGCAGCACAGACTGCAGGGCTCTGCACCCCTGGGCTCTTGTGAGGAAGTCGAGTCATTGCCATAGGTATCACAGCCAGCGAGGAACCTGAATTGGTTCTCAGGGTTCTCAGTCTGCCAGCCTGTTTCGAAGCGCTGGGAGGCAACACTGAATACATTTAACAGACTAATCAATAAAATTACTCACATTCCAAGGAGTTATGTGCATGCTCCAGTGTGTATTTATATCCAGGCACTTAAGATTTTTATGTAAATGCTGAAAGAAACACTCCTGAGTGAAACAGAAATGTACAACAAATTTTCACATAAAACTCCTTACAACTGCATTTCTCACGTGAACATGGCAGGGAATTAAATAAATTCCAGGGTGAATAAGCATAAACGTAGGAAAAGGTGGCTAATACAGAGCTAGTCCCAAGGAAGGGGGCTGCAAGTAATGAGGAAACAACCACCTACAACAAGAAGCAAAACTGCAGAGGCTTTATCACCACAGGCTTCCAATATGGTCATATAATGTCATATAATTCTGGGAGACAGAGAGTAAACCCTGCTTAAAAGTAAGCACTGCTACAAATACATGGTAAGCAGAGCTATCTGTACCAGAGAGCCTCAGAAAGGCAGTCTTCTCTGATGGCAATGGGAACAGGTAACACACTTCAGGCTCAAAGGAAGATGTCACCCATCACATGTGTTCCCCACCATGCCAGCAAGGAGTGCAGCTTGCCTACCCTTCTTACTTGTACACAAAATCCCCAATAGACACCTAGTTCATACTATACAGAACTATTTTTAAAAACTCCGAATTTAAAAGATATTAACCTATTTTAAACAGAAAGCTCTACTTCGATTCTGCTATGTACCATGTTTTAATTTGTAATGGTTTTGCATTTTTCTGTTTCATTATTTGGGGAAAAGAGTAAACACCTTTTTCTGTTAACCTTTCTTTGAACAACGGCTTCTCCAAAATAAAATGCAACTCTTCAACAGCTTTGTTACGTACACATATATACACACACAAAGCCATGCCTTTTCACATCCACTGTTTTAAAGACAGCCCTCAAACAAAATTAGACACATTCTCAAGCTGACTTCAACTCCATATGTTTAATGAAAAATCAGGCTGTTTACATAAACAGAAACAATAAGAGAGATATACTTACTAAAGAATTCAAGATCTCTTCCTTTTACTCTTACACATCATCTCACTTGGCTATTAATTTATTAAGCACATTACGCTATGTGCTATTTCATCAACATGAAATTAAATTTATGGTTAAATAAGAAATAAAAGTAACCAGACATTTATAGCTAGAATAACTTCAGATGTTTCATTCTGAATTGTTTTTCCCCCCCACTTGATTTAGTTCCAATTACTGTTTACTTTTTTAGTAGTTGACTTTGGGAATGATGCTTGCTGACAAATTGTACATTCTGCTTTTCAAACATTATGCTGTGGTATTTACCATAGCAGATGTGTGTGTACCAAGTGGTACTTTCATTTACTTCCTTTTAAACTAGAAAGATCATTATCTGAAAAATTTAATTTTAAAAACAGTGCTAAAGTACCAGCCTTTATATTCTAAGTCCTTTTAAACATTAAAAAACAAACAAGGGCAGGGAGGTTGGATGGATTCTTTAAGGTCCTTCCCAATCCAAACCATTCAATGGTTCTGTGATTCCATTCCATATACTCAGTGCTGTATACTGCCACAATAGACTAGGGTGTAAGGGTCAAAGTGGACTTCAATGCCAGCCAGCTACCATCACACCACCTGATATTACCTACCACTCCAGGCAATGCTTTTGAGAAGGCAAGGGGAGGAGACTACCATCCTTTTAATCTTAGTTCTCATGCACATCCATGGTCTGCTACTTGGGTAACGATGACAGCATCACAGAATGGTTGAGGTTGGAAGGGACCTCTGGAGATCATCTGGTCCAACCCTTGCTAAAGCAGGTTCACCTAGAGCAGCTTGCACAGGATCACACACAGGCAGGGTTTTGAATGTCTCTAGAGAAGGAGACCCCACAGCCTCTCTGGGCAGCCTGTTCCGGTGCTCTGTCACCCTCAAGCTAAACAAGTCCCTCCCCATATTCAGACAGAACTCCCTCTGTTGCGGTTTGTGCCCGTTGCCCCTTGTCCTGTCGCCGGGCACCACTGAAAAGAGCCTGGCCCCAGCCCCTGGACACCTGCCCCTAAGGTATTTGGGTGCATCGGTGAGATCCCCTCTCGGTCTTCTCTTCTCCAGGCTGAACCGGCCCAGCTCTCTCAGCCTTTCCTCATCAGGGACACGTTCCAGCCCCCTCACCATCTTTGCAGCCCTCGGCTGTACCCTCCCCAGCAGTTCCCTGTCTCTCTTGTACTGGGGAGCCCAGAACCGGACACAGCACTCCAGATGCGGCCTCACCAGGGCACAGCAGAGGGGGGATCACCTCCCTCGACCTGCTGGCCACGTTGCCCCTAATGCCCCCCAGGGTACCACTGGCCTTCTCGGCCCCACGGGCACACTGCTGGCTGATGGGCACCTTGGTGTCCAACAGGGCTGCCAGGCCCTTCCCCGCAGAGCTGCCTTCCAGCAGGTCAGCCCCTAGCCTTATAGATGACCTCCAGGATGGGCTGTTCCATCACCTTTTTCCAGGAATGGAGGTGAGGCTGACCAGCCTGTAGTTTCCTGGGTCCTCTTTCCTGACCTTTCTGAAGACTGAAGTGACATTGGCTTTCCTCCAGTTCTCAGGCACCTCTCCTGTTCTCTATCATCTTTCAAAGATGATGGAAAGAGGCTTAGCGATAACACCTGCCAGCTCCCTCAGCTCTCAGGGGTGCACCCCATTGGGCCCCATGGATTTGCGGGTGTCAAGTTTGCCTAAATGATCTCATAACTTGATCTTCCTCAACCAAGGGAAAGTCCTCCTTCCTCTAGACTTTCTCTCTTGCCTCCAGGGTCTGGGATTCTTGAGGGCTGGCCTCAGTAAAGACTGAAGCAAAGGCAGCATTCATTAATGCCACCTTCTCTGTAACCTTCATTACCAGGGTACCCACCTCTTTCAACAGCAGGTCCACGTTTTCCCTAGTCTTCCTTTTGCTACTGATGTACTTGAAGAAACCCTTCCTGTTGTCCTTGACATCCCCTGCCAGATTCAATTTCAGATTAACCTTAGCCTTCCTCATTGCATCTCTGCATACTCTGGCACCATTCCTATATTCCTCCCAACTGGCCTGTCCCTTCTTCCACACTCTGTAAAACTTCCTTCTTCTGTTTGAGTTTTGACAGAAGCTACTTGCTCTTCCATGAAGGTCTACTGCCCCCTTTGCTTGATTTCTTACTCATAGGGATGCACCAACCTGGATCTTGGAGGATGTGACATGTGGATATTAACCAGTTCTCTCAGACCCTCTAGGGGTCTGACTAACCCCTCTCTCTTAGGTTCCCTCTAAGATGCTGTCTGCCCTAAAATTAGAAACACTAGCTCAGATTATATTTTCAAGATTAAATAAACTATGGAATTGCTTTAACTAAAAGAAAAACAGATGACATAGGGATAGGCATTGCCTCTCTATGCTGTAGTCTATATTCTTACAGCAGAATACAGTGTATTAATGTATATACCCTGAATAATACCACATTTATCAGGGAAATTGCTGCCAATTGCAGCCGAACCTCTACAGTTCCTGGCCTCCAAAATAATAATGGCCACATATTTTGCTTTCCTGAAGCTTTGAAATCTGTCTGTCAAAATCCATTACCACAGTAGCAGCCACTCCTACTAGAAGCCATTAGCCAGCAGGAAATTACAAAACTGTTCAGATACAAGCAAGAAAAAAAGAGCAAAAATTAGAAATGTGCTAAGACAAGAACAGGCTAAAAATATCAGTGAGCGACTTTCCAGATATAACTGAAACACAGTCATAGGAAACATATCCAGCTCCAAACAAATGCTGATGCTTGCTCTATATGGGCAATGGTCGCTAACCTGAAGCAAAATATTACACTATATATGAACTGAGTAAACTCTCAGAACTCAGCTGAAAAAGCTAAGAATACTTTTGCAGATCATTGATCTATTTTTTCTGTGCTAATAGAGGCCAACTTGCTTCTCACAGGCCAACAGTCACATCAGCATAAAGAACTGTCCTAACTGTAGAGACTGAAAAGGATTCACCACTTTTCACCTTATTACAGGATTTATTTTGACTCATCAAGTTCGACCTTTGGTAATAATTTAACTGTGTCACAGGGAAGCATTTCACTTTCTGTTTGGATGACAACAGAAGCTCAGGGCAGAAGCAGATCAGCATCTTCAGGGTAACAGAGATCCAGCTACTCTATTTGGAGTGGGCCAAGACACCTAGAAAAGTCACCAGAAAAGATGCAGTCCTAGCCATGCTGACCATGAATGGTTCACGCAGATGGGAGTTTTAACTACTTACTGTGATCTCCACACTCCAAAAGACTGACTGCAGAAAAAAAGCAGGCACAGGAGTGCCTATGGGTGTATCTAACACAGAAGCGAAGGGCTGTGATACAGGCTGCAAAGCAGGCAGAGGAACAAGACAGCTCAGCCTTGCTGCGCTGCTGCATCTCTTTAACTGGTCATTCATTTGGCTAGAGCTTACTAATTTGTAGGTCTTCAAAAATTTAGTGCTGTCAATTTTTAAAGGCCACAGAACATGCGATAATCAGTTTCATGAATAAATACTTATAATAATAATATTCTGTTATTATATATTATAATATAATAAACATTATAAAATTTAGAGGTAATTCAAGCCTTCAAAGAACAACCTCAGGAATTTGCAATAGGAATACAGAGTCATTTCTTCTGTTTCTAAATACATGCACCTTTTTTTTCCTGTTTGGGATTTTTGTAAATTTTTTTTTCTATATTCTGTATGGCCACTTAGTGCATGTGACAGGGACCTGTGCTGTGTCAGGTTCCATAACCCAATGCAGTGATCACATTTCACAGCTGAGGCTCAGAAACAGCTTAATTCCTACAGCTGCAGCTGCAGGGGAAGTTTAGAAAATCTCATGGCCTAAGAAAAAACATCCTGACCATTTCCATTAGGATGCCAGGACATTCTGTTTTCAGAACTGTCCTAGCCAGAAAGGGATGTCTAATGCAAACCTGAAGCTTCATCTGTACCCCAGTTGCTCGTGCTATCAAGCTGCTGCTGAAACTACAAAGGAAAGAATCTACGCTCAATAGACCACAATGCCCTTCTGGTACAGAAACATCTGCAAAAATTTCTCATTTTCATCAGCAGAACAAAATTTTACCCAAAATGATGATGCATAATGTTTCAGTTCTGGATAACAAAAAGCATTAACTCTTAGTAGCTAGAAATCCAGGGCCAACAGTCCAGGAATGGTTACTTGAGTCTTCTGACACCTAAACTAAAAACATGCTTGGGCAGGTAACTCAAATAATATGTCAAAGATACTTAATCTGAAATAATAAATTCAGTCACCTTCTTCGCCTAATATCACATGCATTAAGTAGTTAATGTAAAAAAGCATTCACTTTGAAAGGAGAGCAGACACTTTCTCCCTTTTTAACATATGGGAAACCCCTCCTGATGTCCTAGGAAATGGAAAGACAAACTTGGAAAATCACTTTTTAAAAGGAAGCCATAATCAACAACAAGTGTTACTGAGATTACATAGGAAAAACAGGAATTTCACAGCCAGTTAAGGAGGTTCACAGAACATGGAATTTAACATGGCTGTACATGAAACGTTATACCTAAAGGAGCAAGGAGCTAAGGTGGATGAAGGACAGTGTTAGGGAAATCTGTTACACAGAACATAACTGAAGTTCAGATCTTCAGAAAACACGTAGGAGTCTGATAAACACTGAAGTTGAAATTGGGGAAGGGAAACTCTACAGGACTTCTGAAGAAATTAGCGATCAGAATTCATCACCAATTACTCTTGACTGCTGAAACAGGACAGTTGATCCTGGCATATATCAGCAGGGTTACATCACAAGAATGAAGGGACAATGCTAACATCATACTATGGCATTCACGAGGCCATAATCAAAAGGTAGTGTCCTGTCTCAGCATTCAAATTTCAGAAAAGAGACGGACAAATAAAAGGAAAAGTCAAAAACAGCTATAGGTATGAGTCAAAGGTTGAGAAATATGCACAATGGTAGTCTCATTTATTAAAAAATAAAATAATAATCGATTAGTTTCATAAATACTTCCTTGCCAGACAGAGTTCTAGTACTGGTTGCCTCTTTATCAAAAAAAGTGGCCTGACTAATTCCATTTATCAGAAACTGAAATTACATAACCTCAAAATGGAAATAAGTTTATTACTTTTGCCAATTAAAGTCACACACTTTTGGAACAGCCTGTCATCTCATGTGGTCGGTTATAAGTGACTGGAAGAAATTCAACCAAAATCCAATACCTTTATAGAAAACTTGTTGAAACTGAACGAGTAATTACAAACATGCTGTAGAGACAAATGAAATTGTTTAGCTGGAATTATACGAAGACAGTGGTTCTTCCCACCCTGGTTGACAAAGCTATTTTGTAAGTTCCAGATTTCAGCGCATCAGGGCAACTCCATTGATTTCAGATAATTTATCCAAGACTCACTTCAACACAGCTGATATTAAGCACTGGCACAGAGACTCTGAGTAACACACCAAAGATTATAACATCCAGTTCAAACTGAAGTAATTATACTTGGAAAGTTTTAAGGAAAACTAATACCTAGGCATGCTATATTGTTGAATACTGCCTCCAAAGGGTGCTAATTAAAACAATTTAGTATTATACTATCTGCTATTTTCAGTGGCAAATTTTAAATGCTGCAAGATGTAACAGACATACCAGGGATAGACCAACCTGAAAAAAACTCATGGTTGGTTCAAGTAACCCACTTAGGGAAGCATCCTAGGTAAATACGGAAGCATCACAGATCTGCAAGTGCAGTTCACTTCAAATTTCCAATTCTTTTTCATATCAGTTACAGATACACAAACACACTACCTGCATGTATTTCACATTTCAGTTTTTCAACAGCAGCAAAACACTGAGTAAAAATATTGATGCATGCAAAATCTGCAAAAATCCCCTCCTATTTCACAAAAGGCTACATTCTGTTAACAGTTTGAGTAAAGATACCAAACAATTATTTTAATCTTTTTCCAAAAAATTCTGATCCACTCAGAAGTCTAAACATGTTACAAGAATAAAGGTTAACATCCCAGTCACCTGAAAGACTAGAAGAAAACATAAGCTTTACACATAATACCAGGAAAAATATCAAATAGTGAAGTAACGAGATATATCATTAATGGTGAAGCACATTTTGGGATGTGTGCCCATTCCTGGTGTATACATTTTGTGAAGGATCAGTAGTACATTGGAGTAAATTCAGAAAAAGATCCATAAAACCGAGCTGAACACCAGAAAATGGGCTTTAAATGAAGACTTCTTCATGACAAAAAAAGACTTGAGTTGTTCAGATTGAGACATATTTTCACAAAGGCAGCAAATTTTAGTTGATTACCAACCAAGTATCTATAGTGAAAGATGTTAATCAATAGTAAAGGAGATCTTTAGATATGTGGTGTGATGAGGTTGATGTTTACATGTTATCTTTGACTCTGCATATTACATTTATGATGAAAAAGAAACTGAAGCTAAACAAACAGTCATTTTGGCTGGAAAACCTCTCATGCCACCAGATTATTTACCATTTCAAATGCAAAACCAAGAGGGGATCTCCCTCTCCGAGTCATAGCCTTGTTGTCTACCAATTTAATGCAGGAATTTGTAGGTAACCTGTGCTGCACAAGGGCTTGGCCTTTTGATTTCTTTTCTCAGGAAATTACTGCACAGAATTGTTTCACAAAAGATGTAACAAAGAAAGCCTGCGGTACTCTCTTCGAGTAATAACATAAGGCTAGAAGGCTTCTTGTTCAGTCCTATGCCTGCTACCACTGCATGACTTTTAACTCTGTCAGTAATTCAGCTGGTGGCTTTGATTTTTGTTGGGTTCCCCTTGAAATACTTACAATCTTAGCATTTTCCAAATGTAGAAGACTGAAAGAGCAGCTCCAGTCTATTACAAAGATACAACATGAACAAGACCACAACCATGAAAACTTTCCTGAAAGCAAGAGAAAAATGATCTGAAACAAAAGTAACAGCAGACTAATGGAATATGGCTGTCCCTTCCATAAAAATGGGTGATGGAATCCCTTAGCTTTTTTGAATTAAAAACACGATTCTGCTGTAATGTTCACAGTATGTAGGACTAGTTGGACAGTGAGAATCATTTCTCCTAAGAAATAATTATTCAACATCAGTATTAATTTAAAAAAAAAAGAAAACAAAAAAAAGAAATTATTTTAGATACCAAAAGACCCGCATAAAATGATGCGTTCTGAAACAAAAGTAACAGCAGACTAATGGAATATGGCTGTCCCTTCCATAAAAATGGGTGATGGAATCCCTTAGCTTTTTTGAATTAAAAACACGGTTCTGCTGTAATGTTCACAGTATGTAGGACTAGTTGGACACTGAGAATCATTTCTCCTAAGAAATAATTATTCAACATCAGTATTAATTTTAAAAAAAACAAAAAAAAGAAATTATTTTAGATACCAAAAGACCCGCATAAAATGATGCGCTTTTCTTGCTCTTATGAAGCCTTAAGGAAAAAATGTGTCTTTATGCAATGACAAGCCAACTGATGCTAATGATCTGTGTTAACCACTCAGTAAACATTCCCTTTTAAGCAAGAAAACCCTTGAATCAGCTAATACCAGGCCCTGCAAAAAGGGCTGTCCAGACTGAAATGTTTCTATATTGAAGAGATGTGGAGACTGCTGAGATGGAGACTGAAGGTGAAAGGACAAAATAAAAAAATGCTTGAAAATTGCTTTTAATAATTTCTGATTAAATAAAAACGGATATTTTGAAATATACTTTATAGTGGGTGACAAATGAGGATTTCTAAGTTCTGCAACTCTTACATTAAATGGCACCTTTTTTTCCCAAACATTATCTTACTACATCCAGTAGCGCTGCCTGTGAATTGAGGTGTAACTGAAGTAGAGAAGGGTAATGAGCATCTTTCTCTGAGAACGCAATGGGAATGGTCTTGTATTTAATTAAATTTAGATTCATCGTGCCTCTGAACAGCAGAGTTATGATAAAATTTGCACATCATTTCATCTTTCTACTGACAAAAAGATTTCCCTCTTTTTAGTAAGCACTGGTAGGGACCCATACAGTGGTCCACATCAACAAGAAAATTCCAATATTTCTTTCTGATCCACTAAAACTAGTAATGAATTCTAATGCTGTGACAATGCTGACAAGTTAAAAAAAAGTGAATTTTACTCGGTAGAAAAATTACCATTTTTGCAAGAGAACTGAGACTGAGGGGATTCTCAGTAGATAACAAATGAGATCCACAGGACTCAACCCATCTTACTGATTTCCCCAAACCTCTACTGTTGTCCCTCCCCGCCACAAAACAAACCCCAAACACATGCTGTTTTCTTTCCCTGAGGAGTCTCACCAAGATCACTAGTTGACACGTACACACTCTCAGCATTCTTTGTATGCCTTCATCAGTCTCCAAATAAAAATGGCTTGCTTTGTGTCTGTCAGACCAGAGAGGTTTCCTAGTGTTCAGTTACTTAGACAAATGCTGACACAACGTTTTGATTACCACAGGCAAGATTATGCCATCTGTCCTGGCATTTCCTCAGCTTTTTTTCTCTTCATATAGTATGTACTTTTATTATATTATGAGGTATGGAGTGCCATAAGTATTTATGCAACACTTAGAAAATCATGTCTTCAGCATGAAGAGGAAACAACTCAGCTACCTGTACTTAACCAGCCAACACACAGAAGTGCAAATTAGCATAATCTGTCCCAAACTCTGTTACCTGTTGGTCTTTGCTACTGCTGCTACCAAGGCTAGGTAGGTAACAGTTGTCTTATGGACAACTATTATCACTTTTATCCTTACTTAAGTGTGAAAATATCTTTGCCAGAAAAGAGTGACCCAAGGTGAATCTATCAAATAACCTTTTTCAGTATTACGTCTCCTCTTGGAGGCATGTAAAAAAATTCACTACAAAGACGGGTAGACCATAGACCCAAACAGAGTGGTCTTGTACATTTTTATGATTGGAGACAAGTTTTACAATATACTGACCTCATTTCTTCAGTCATTTCCATGCCAGACTTCATATCAAGAATGCACTTAACCTTGTGCTGAAAATTAAGGTGGCATTTCAGTTCACTGAGGTTTAAGTCCTTCTGTCTTGTTCCTAATGTTTTCCTGATCTAGGACTTCACACCAATATGCAAACAGATTCAAGGTCATAGTCTTCATTTGAGGGCAAAAGCCTTTAGACAGCCAACCTTATTGTTGCCTCCTTTATTGCTGGTTCTCTGATTGTTGTTTGCAGTGTTATACAGAAAACATGGCTCTCAAGCCTTTCTTCACTGCATTGCTTTTTTAAAATAAGGTCCTTAAGGTCCAACAACCCTATAGCCACTAAAGACAACACAGGTATTGTCACATTAAATTCCTGAGAAATGTAATTTGTCTATTTTTCACTAGATTCTTAGGGAAAAAAACCCTCTAGAGTGCTCAACACCTATCAGTCACAAGAGAATTGAACTTTCAAAGTCTCCAAGAGCTGAGCTCTGCTTCCAAAAACAGCTTGTGTGTTTGCAGTCATTTTTTTGACCTACTTTTCCTATGTTCCAGTAGGAATACACAACCTAAAGAAAATGGAATTTAATTATAGTAATGGTTCATAAATAAAAATTCCATTTTGGTACAGTCAGCCATACAGAGTAAACTCTGGAAGTCTTTTCACAGACTACACAGGCACACTAGTTTGCTTACCTTTCATTATTGGCATTGCTACCTATCGATTAATTGACAAATGTAAACAAAGTGCATACAAGTACTTGGGAAAAGCCAGGTCAAAACAACATATAAACCTGAAACTAACATTAAAGCACTGAACTGTAAACTGTTTATACACATACTGGATTTAACACTCAGTGTTAGACCCAATACTAAATTGTTCAAACTGTTCATAAGTTTGGTCCTGCAATAGACCTGGACAGCAAGAAAGATGGCATTTTCTTATTCCCCTAATTTTAGCAGTAGCACACACATACAACCTAGGAGAAAGGAACTCCTCTGGTATCTGTATGATACACTAATATAATGGGACAAACATGAACCTGATTTTATGTCATATAAAGAAGTAAGAGCACACAGTAATTTTGAGATTTCAGGTTGAGTTTGTATGGGTGAAAGCTAAAGTGAAGACAGCTGTAAAAAATCATTAATACAGAAATTAGGTAGTAGTCACAAATAGAAAACAGAAAGGAATGGAGGAATACTAATTTTTTAAAACCTCTGAGCTGTGTTTTGGGAATTTGGGGAGAACTAAACAGCTTACACAGGACAGTTGCTAGAGCAATGCCTCAGGTTGAAACTGCTCAGAAATGCAAGGCTCAGTGATAATTTGACAGCCTAACTCAGAAGCAGTTCCTTGGAGTCTATGCAACCACATTCAAGTAAACTGTGTAAGCAAGAGGAACCAGTAACCCTTTATTAACATGTCAGTATTAATCTTCAATAATCTTCAAGTATTCTATTTCCTCCTGCCAGGATAGGAGTGAGACGTGAAACAAGCAGCAAGATACACCCCTACCACACATATTTCAGTTGGGCTCTTTCTTAAAATACCTAGCTCCTGCATCAGAAGTTTCTCTCATCCCAGCCAGTCACACAATTATATAAAAGCTCAGTCACCAACTGTAGCAGTAAAACAATTCTTAAAAATTACGTCCACTGCTGGAGCTTCCAATTTTAAAACTAGGTCCAGCCTTTTCACTCTGAGTAAACTGGATACCCTGACCCTGATCTGGCTCCCTACAAGCCAGCACCAGCAAGAACATTGTTAAAATAAAAAAATAAATAAACTTAAAAAAAAAAAAAAAAAAAGAGCTACTTAGTATGGGATCAAGGGAGTTTTAGATTCTTCATTAAATGGAAGGAAATAGATCATATACAAACTGCATGAACTGGGAGCGACAGAGATGAATAATGTATCCATTACTTGTTTGCATAATGGAGTTATTTGATCTACTTTGACTTCTCAGGCAGAGTAAAAGCAAAAAGTAATCATTTTGTCATCTTCTTCCAAGAAAGTCCTCAGCAACTCATGTCCTCCTACAGGCCACAGGATGCTATAGAATACTAATAAACTTCCAGCTGTTATGGGGACACCTGTAAAACAGCACAGCAGATTTTGCCACTTGCCTTGGGAAGATGCTAATCACTGGGCACCTGCCTGATTTAATGAGAGAAACTCAAGCACTGATGCAGAGAGTGGCAGACAAATGATGTTTGTTCAGATGACAGAAAGAGAATTTGCATGGGGGAATGAAGAACAAAGGTATTTCAGAGAGGTAATTTTAATGGATTTAGGGCCCCTTTACCCATAGACAATCCATACTCTTGTGAACTTTTAATACAGTGATTTCCTCCCTAAACAAGCATTTTAGAAAGCTCTGGAAATTTCTAAATGCTTTCAAAAGTAGTAATCATTACTTTCTGAATTCAAAGACCATCTGATAATGTTCAATCACTTGTAGGGCAAAGTTCTGCAGTGAGAAGTTCAGTCTGAAACTGAAGTCAAGAGCAGCACTATCCAATGAGGAGCAAAGCTGAACATCTCTCAGACCTACACCAGACCAGCTTCTGCTGACTTTACACGTAGTAGCCATATTTGTGCAGGTACACATGGCACTGCCAACTACTACGGTCTTAGTGCAACTTTTACCCAGTTGCAATAGCTTTAAAGCTACAGGTCTTGGAGCTTCTGCAGTTAGATCTCTCCAAAAAGTGTTTCCCTCCAGTGTTCAAACCAAAAGTATTTTGCTTGGAGTGGCTCAAAATCTTCTTTGGGCTACAGAGGGCGAAAGGAGGATGGGGAACACTGTTTTTCTTGATGGAAAAAAGTTATTTCCAGTTTCCACCACCACCCCAAGATAAATAAAATGTGTCACTTTTGTTTGCAACACCAAAAGTGAAAGCAAAGCACTATCCACAAAAACAATCAGGAAGACTCTTATGTCTGGGATTTTTTGTTTGGTTTGGGATTGAGGTTTTTTTTAAAATCTTTTAAGCTACTCTTGAAAGGATGACATTGACCTCAAAATCAAAAGACACACTTCCTCTGTGGCTCTTCTGGAGTAATATTCTGCAGAGGGGAAGGGCTTTTCAGCTTCTCAACTAAAGTTACTCTGCTTTCATATAAAGTAACATAATATTTACAGAAAAACTGTCAGGAATACAAAGGCACTGCTGAATACAGAAAGACCCTTTTTGGTAAGAGGAATTTCCTCTAAAATTGCAACCAGTTTTTCTACCCATGCTCACTCAGCTCAGCATCACTTTCTCGAACTCCCTACATGATATTTGTTGTGGGAACTATTCCCTCTATTTTTTTTTTAAGTTTACTGTTAAAATCAATGCACAGAAATAAAAAATAATTCTCAAATGTTTTACAATTCAAGGCATCCTTAGGACAAAAATACCTCTTACTTAGAGTAATAACCCCAGGTTTACACACTAAGAATAGGTTTTTTTCATTGTTTTACACTTAAACAGTTAATTCCTTCCCTTAGTCATCTTCAGCCACAAACCCCGAGATTTATAAATTACTTAGTGGTATGAACTAACAGCCAAACATCAGTGAGAAAGAAGTAAAACAAGACATAACCCTTCAACCATACCAGAAATTTTTTTGTCCTCATTTCATCCCAAAACGTAAGTTAATAGTTGCTAAATTTCTGTGGTCCTTCAAATCATGCTTAAAGTCAGCACTAGATCCCCTTCAGGAGGTTCGTGCCAGCAGCTGAAAAGGACTGCCTGGCCTGCGCAAATTTTTACCATGGCTCCTCTCACGAAGGAACCCTGAGATCACCTGTGGACAAACTAACTTTACAGGTACTCATTACCACCTCTATGGAACCAGCTCCTTGCTCTGCGTTTTCTGAGAATTTCTTCGGAATCCTTGTCTCCTGTAATGGCAGAACTACACCCCTACTGAGTAAAAAATGTCTGATTACAAAACAGATTTGGCATTACTTTCATTCTGGATAATCTGAAATTAATATTAAAGCCAGAGATTTTCCAATAAAAAACTGCCTGATAGAAATTTATATACAATAGAAGTCTAAATTCAGAGGCCAAAATACAAGTTAGTTCTAACTTATGTTATAACAGCTTCCTATATAGTGGTCTACTGAATAAAAATGGTTCACTTACCATAATGAAAACAATTAAATTAATTGAATTGCATTTTTCTCAGTGTTTACATATTTGAAATTTAATAAAACAGCTTTTTCCCCATCTGATTTGTTTAGTTAATACCCTCACTACGCTCTCTCAAATAATTACATCCTCAAGGAAGGGGTTCCTGTTATTCAGATTTCATTACACTTTCTTTTTAGCTAGGAAGCTTGCTCATCTTTTACTTATCACTTCTCATACCTGGAAGCACCTTTTATTTTATCACTAGAATATTATTGTAATTTTCAAGTTCTAGGAGAAAAAAAAAAAACCTACAAAAGGATCTTTTTATGACCTACAAGATGCTGAGCTGTGTTTTACAAAGCAGTGGCAAGGTGCACTGGCAACACGGCAACAGCACGCGGCTCCTCTGTCAGAATTCACTTGGGAGTACTGACAAACTGGGCATTAATGCTTTAATCACTTCAAATGTGACTGTATACGGCCAAATACAACCCCACTTTTAAATTACTGACCTTATACAACAACAAACTTAACTGTATGACTTTCACAGATAGAGGCTGACAAAATAGTTCAACAAACATTAGCTTTAGTCATTACAAATATTTTCAGTGTAAGTCACAAGAAAGAAGGGTTTGTTTCCAAACTTCCTATTCAGCGTTCCTGACTTCCTATCCAGCACGAGGAAAGGGATCATCCAGAATTGCCCAGCCGGGTCTAAATCCACCCCAGTATTGTCAATTACTGCCCTAAAAACTTGCTTCATTATTAAACTGATTCATTACAAAACATTTAAAAAAAACTGGAAAGAAGAACAACAGGAAAACCATGGGTCTCTCCTTCTAAGTGGCATGTTTTCCCTGTCCCTTTTCCTTGGCTTGAATAGTCTACTTGACTGCAAATTATTCAAGTCTGATTGACACTTGCTTTTAGGAACGTTTACTTACATGACAATAAACATTCTGTGATGCAGAACCATCACACATTTTCCCAGTACAAGCTTTTTTGGGGAAAAGTTCTTAATATTTGTCTCTGTAAGAGCTGGAGAAACTCTGGCACATGGTACCACGTTACAGAACACATCCTCAACATCATCTCTCCTGAAGAAGCCATAACAGGGGCCCTTCCTGTGAAGATCAGATTGTGCCTCAAAATTCAGGACCATCAGATCTGAAATGTCAGTTAACGGCATTTTGACAGAGACAACAAAAAGCAATTCTTCATGAGAAAGGGGACTAGGTAAGCACAACACTAGTTTGAAGGAGTGCCGAAAAAATACTCATTTTGGAATCTACATTGTAAACAGCTTTAGATGTTTTGACAACTCACCATGCCTCCAACATGTAATCTTTACCTTTCACTCAGAGCAGTTTCTTGAGTCAGCTCTCACAAAATCAATGTTAATAGTGGTTTAAGGGAGAACTTACTTTACACAAGTAGGGAGGAAAAAAAAGAAAAATGACAAAATTAAAGTCTAATGTCTGCTTTTCTGAACCTGGAGTTTTTCCTTACAGACATCTGGCCACCGTGTTTTGAGGTAAATGTGCAAACTGTGCAAGTTGCTTTAAAAAAAGCTATGCTGTTTCCCTAAAACCTGTCATCTTCTGTGTAAAGAATGTCTAAGACCGTTAGTACGAGGCTCCACACTTCTTCTGTCTACCCTGAACAAAATTCACTCACATCTATAGCTTTTCCTCTCTAAAAGCCAGACTGGCAGTCACAGGCAAGCATCCAAAATCTCGTTGTTGTATTTCTTCTTACAGACTGTTATCAGGGTAAAAGAGATGTGACCAGTCCAGTGGTGCTGCCCACAAGGTTCACAGGCTACCACAGCACCCCAATACGTTGTCTCATTTCTCTCAACAAGATGTGATGCAGCAAACAAGACTAATTCTGTAATCAAAATGTAGCAGGGCTATTTAAGGCAGCACAAAGAAAACTGTCAGAGGCCCACCAGACATCTTTCCTTGATTTTCATTACAGAGACAAGCTTAATAGGAATTAGGCTCTTAACTCTCCACCAAGTTAACAAGTCTGAGGAACATGCATGAAGGGGCGGGAAGTTTCTTCTAATACTGCTCTGTATTTCTTTGGCTGTACTAAGTAGAGTTGTCATACATATGAGCAGAACTGGTTCGAAACAGAGACAAGCTGCTGATTTGGCTTGCCAGATGCTGTTATTTCTGCACTGTCACTTTTTTCAGGAGAGGCAGAGACCTTCACAGTACCCACCTGCAGCCACCTGTCCTCTGCTGCCCTGGCAATGCACCAGCCTTTGCTCCACAGTCCAGCAACCAGGAGTTTTACAGTGACCACACTGACTCCTGTCTTCTTGAAATCCATTGCAGAGTAGTAACATTTTAAAGTTTTAAATAAGTTTTGCAGCTTTTTCACATGCATTATGCTGTTTATGGCAAAAACTTCACAAATGTGAGTGGCTGAAGCAAAAAGGAAACCAGCTCTGAGGTTGAAAGCTCTCCAATGGGGTTAGAGATTGTATAAATCTCTAAATAAAATTGTACTGGACTGCTGTGTAATTGTCTGAGTTCGGAAGACTCTCAGTCAACTTAGGTTAGAAAAGGTATCAAAAGGAGAGGCATTTACTGTACTTCAAAAACTCTCAGCAATTGAAAGAGTAACAGGACCAAAGGTACATACAATGAAATGATTCAGTACTTCCGTGTCTTTATTGACTCTATGTTAAACCAAAGGGGAGTATTAGATAGTAGAGCTGGTGAGATTGTATTAACACAGACCACACCACTTCAACCAGATCCCAACAGTGTGGGAATGGCTAATAAGGGTCTTCCAGAAAGGTATCTGCATTTGAAAATCAGAGAGAGAATAGGTCAGACCCTATTTGGATTTGATTTTCCTTGTTAACAGCGCAAATATCACCAGCCTACAATGCGTTTGCGCTCGCAGTTACCAGGGCAAAATAAACACCACAAACAAATGCACGATTATACCTACACCCCCCTGCACCTCTTCAGTGGCTCAGCTATCAGAGGGCAGAAGGGATTTCACACAGATGGGAGAAGAGGAAAGCCTGGGTCCGAGGGAGGGTGCAGCACTCTGCTGCTCCCCGCATGCCTGAACACTCACACACTTGTACAACACACAAGTTTTTGCCAGTTTCAAAATTCACTTCAACCCACTGCATTCCAACGTATTTACTAGAGGTGGTACGTAAGCTGGTAAAAAACCAAAAATAATAGGAAGACAATAGTAGAAGAGATCAGAAATATAGTTAGAAAGAAAAGCTGAAACTCCAAAGCATTTCACCTGAGAGTCAATCTAGAGAGGAGAAAAACAAAAACAGACTTCAGACAAAGAGTTTCACACAAATAGCTTCATTTACATCTGCGCACTTCTCAAAACCAGGAATATAATCTAAACCTAAGGCTAGGCTAAGCTGAAGAATCCCATTTAAAATAAGACTGCAGACTCAAAAGCACAAATTTATGCATTGCTTGGGGTTGGGTTTTTTAGGTTTTTGTTGGGGGTTGTTGGGGTTTTTTTGTGGTTTTTTGTTGGTTTGGGTGTGGTTTGGTTTTATTTGGGTTTGGGGGGTAGGGTTTTGGGGGTTTTTTTTGTTGGGTTTTGGGTTTTTTTGGTTCGTTGGTTTGGTTTGTTGTTTTTTGGTTTTCAGGGTTTTTTTGTTGTTTTTTTTTTTAAAAAAAAAAAAGCAAACTGACTGGGATTTGGTGGGGGAAGAAGATAATAGGGAAAGGGTCTGATTGTCCCAACTATGACAGTGTATCAAAAAGGTGAAAATAATTATTGGTAACATCTAAGACAGTCAAAGAGCCCCAGGGTCCCATTGCACCGAGCGCTAGACAGAGTCAGATTTAACCTCCGCTCAAATAAATCGCCAATGACAGAAAACATCAAAAACACATCACTACAGTGGTGACTATCAATACAAAGCTGCTTCCTGAAAGGTAAAATATGACCACTGTGATGTCTGCAGTCATCCCAAAAATAAAGGGAAAAGCCACTAGGAAAGGTAAGCGGTTATTTTATTTCAGAAAATAAAAGGGTTCTCCTTTCCCAAAGAGGAAGCAGAAGCTAAAGACTTTTTTTAACCTGCACAGAGGTGCTCCAGAAGTCAGAATGAATGCCTGCCAGAAACCAGTCTGACCTCAATGATTTGGACCACGTCCACAGAGCTGTACTGGCTAAGAGTATGTTGCTTGTACTGATGGTTTAATTGAACAAGAAGATCAATAGTACCTGAGAAGGTGATAAAGGGAGAATGATCCACTGAATGGTGAGCTGATTAGCCTTTGTTGTGAGAGGGAAGAACATATTCCATTTGCTTTCATTCTCCCTCCAAGATCTAAAATGCCTTGCTCCAGAGGATACTCAAAAAAGCTGGTCATAGAACAAACCACAACAGGGGCTCTCAGGGCCAGCACAACAGGTCAGCAGCTCTGCTGAACTTTCCACAGGTCACAGAACACTGCCTCCATTCTTTAGATTCAAACAAGAATTAAAATCATATTAGTGAGAACTGTCTGCATGCTCCAGACTGAAACACCAATTCCTAATGTAAACCTATTGCTATGAAATCATACAGCTATGGAATATCTGAATAGATAACTATAAATGTACTCACGCTTGTGACCCAGAATTATTTGGGACTCTATCAAGGCAAGAAATAATGGCCAAAAAAACGCAAGGATTGTTTTTTGTAACAGTGTTTATATCTCTGGAGACAACAGATGAAGTGAAATAAGAGCACAAAGTCAAATGTTTGATGTTCATAATCAATAAGTGAGATCCTATTTCATTGTAAGAGCTAACATTAACAATGTTAATAGTATTATTCTTAACTCTTACTAAGAAGGTAAGTATTCAGCTGTTGTATAAAATTTATCCTTTTCAAGCCTTCCTCTTCTTCCATTACTTTTATCAATAGGACTCTAGCTTAAGGAGAGCCTCCTCCCGTCATAGGATCCAACTGACATATGTGGTGCTTCACATATACACCAACTTTGCTTTCTTTTATACATTTGCAAAACATGGCAGTCATTTCTTGTGTAACATACATATACGTTTAAATGTAGAACTAACTCAAGGGCTATGGAAAATTTAGTGAAGACTTCAAAATTCATGCATCTCTTAATTATTCCAGCTGTTCCAACATCATCACCATTTAGCAGTGTAGTAACAAAAATATACAAATAGGGAAAATACTTTTAAATTTGGTGCAGTACAATACAAAGACAAAGATGCAAAATGTGACTCCTCATAACCAGGTAATCACTGAAGAAAATATTTTTAGGTTACACTTACAACAAAAATTACTGTTGTAATGTATCATTTTTGTTAAGTGATGTTAGAAAGCAGCTAGAATAATCCACTGACGCATAATTAAAAGCAACTCTCAATCACCTATGGAAATGAAACATAACTGAAATATGCATTAAACCTGTAAAAATGATTCTTCTTGAAGTGGCTTACCCAGTGATACTTCATAAAAAATGCTCTTATAATTACACAGAATCTGTAGCAATGAAGCAGTCCCTTAGAAAGCAATCATTATTATGGAGCCCTATCCTGAAAGTAAACTCTGACTTCAAAATCAAACTTCATTCCATTACAAAAAAAAAAATATATCGGTCTTGGAGTTTTTTACAAATGTAATCCAGAAGATTCATATCAGGATAACTGGAGCATTTTATTTAGACATTTATTTCAAATACTCTATTAGTTATCTATAAAATTTCTGTATAATTAAAATACCAAGAAATGCCTTTTTCAGCTAATGTAATGCAGTATTCACTTTGAAGGGCCCTGGAACAATATGAATTCAGGAATTTAAACTCTACGTGGCATTTTGCTCTCACATCCTTAAAACCAATTTTTGCCATGTCTTGTACATATTGGAATATAAAGATGTTTTATCATGCCTTGTAAAACTTTGCAAGTTCTGGAGTGCTGCTTTATTTGACTTCCTTTCCTGGAAGAGAGACAAGCTGTTTTGGCTGAGCTAAAAAACACAATGACTATTCAGTGATGTAAGATAGATAGTGATGGAACTGGACAAATAGTATCAAAAGTTTCTAAACCTTCCAAGAGAGAAAAACGTTTTTCTTTGTGGGACTTGGACAGGAACATAGGTTTCTAGAACTGCTCAAAATGTCATCACTCAGTCATTTTCCATTACCATACAACAAAACTTTCTCAAAATGTCGTCTTCTCATTTTTCCGCGTAAGAAAGGATTCAAACTAATGCATATTTTTAATCGAGTTTTATCAGTCTTTCAAATTATACAATCTCCTAGAGCAGCTCCCTGAAATACCTATTTTTGTATTTCCAAATCAGTACTTTTTAAAAATGTAAGAGTTTTTAAAATGTTAATCGAGAAAAATGCACTGCTGATGTTGGTTTCACTCTATTTCACAATGAAAACTAGTATCAAGATGTCATAATTTCAAACAAGCCAATAACAATTTACCAAATAGCCCTAGCAATTCTCCTCTATCTCTAGGACATTATCCTATACATTGTAGGCTAATTTACTCTCTTCAGAAAACTCACATTTCATAATGCAGCATATGTTATCCAAGTAAAACCCACTACCATATCTATATTACAGATCTTCCCCCCTTTCAAAGCTTTGACCATTAGATACACAGATAATATACATAAAGGGATGAAAAATATTTCAAACCTAGCCCAAGCAACAAGGCAGTATCATCGTTCAAAATCTTGGTGTTATCTCTACTAAATCAGCTTTTGAAGTTCTGAAAGAAAGAAAGTAGATATGTTTGTAGCTACTAACTAAAAAATAAGAATCTGAATATACTAACTTCATTTCTTCTGTTGTAGTAGGAAAAAGAAGTGTTGAACTTGTTATAGAAAAAGTATCAGAAGTAAATGATTTCTCAAAAAATTCAAACACATTTTTACATACTTATAAGAAGTTTAAAAGAAACAACTGGTGAGCAAAAGCAGTTGGCAACGGAAAAGACATAAGCATGAATAAAACAGAGTGGAAATACAAAGCTCAAAAGGGATACCATATTCTCCAGACATAAATCTGACATGAAAAACAAACTGCACAAAAGATGAAAGAGCTGACCACAGAGTCACATAGCAACTGATGCTGGAAGGCACCTCTGGAGATCATCCAGTCCCAACCCCTGCTCAGAGCAGACTCAGCAAAAACAAGTTGCCCAGGGCCAGGCACATTCAGGTTGTGTCTCCAGCAATGGAGACTCCACCATATCTCTGGGCAACCTGTTCTAGTGTCTGACTACCTTCACAGTGTGTAAAAAAAAAAAAAAAAAAAAAAAAAAGAAAAAAAGTTTTCTTTTTCTGTTTCAGTTTGTGCCTCTTGTCCTGCCACTGACTACCCTGAGAAGAGCCTGGCTCTGTCTCCTTTACACCTCTCCATCAGGTATTTATACACACAGATAAAATCCCCTGAACCTCCTCTTCTCCAGGCTGAACAGTCCCAGCTTGATCAGCCTCTCCCTGTTCAACAGGTGCTCCAAACCTGTAATCATCCTGGTGGCCTTTCACTGGACTCACTCCAGTACAGCCATGTCTCTTGTACTGGGAAGCCCAGAACTGGACACAGCCCTCCAGATGCTACCTCAACAGGCTGGGCAAAGAGGAAAGATCGTCTCCCTTCACGAGCTGGCAACGCTCTGCCAGACTCAGCCCAGGAGGGTGTTGACCTTCTTTGCTGCAAGGGCACACTGCTGGCCCACAGTCAACTTGATGTCCACCAGGACTCTCTGAGCCTTTTCTGCAAAGCTGCTTTCCAGCCATTCAGCCCTGCAGCCTGCGCGGGTGCATGGGGTTAGGTGGAAGCAAGGACCACCATCTCCCCAGCTGCTGTAACATCTCATCACAGAACAGTCATAGAATGTCTATGTGCAAATGACCAAGTAATTCACAGTTTCCCCATATATGTATATATAGGCATACATGTGTGTATTCATACATAGGCACACACAAGAACAGCTTAGCTGTAAATAAATGTATATCTAAAAACATACATAAAAATATTTGAGGGTTGCAAATAATTCAATTTATTAGCTACAGAGAAAGCTCAGTTTGTTTCTCATGTCAGGCCAACCTAGTGAGCTTTATTTTAAAACGCAAGAGTAACACCAGAACTGTTTTAGAAGAAAGTTACAGGACTCACTTTGCCTAAATTAGAATGCATAGTTATACCACTCCATGAATGCTTTTCCTCCCTAGCCAACCGTATTTGAAAGATGAAAAAACTGACAGAATAAGTAGATGGAACTGGTGGTGCAAAAAAAGTAACTACTATATTCTGATAAAAAGAGCGAAGCTCAGTAAGCAAATCCTACTATCTACTTTATACAAGCAAATAGAAACTGATTGCCCCATAAACAATGGTTGTGGCAAATTGAGGGCCTAAATTTAACTGCAGAGGAATTCTGATCCTGCTGCAAAAAGAAAACAGTGCAGTATTACAAATACAAAATTGCCTTATTTGTCTCTACAGTAATACCTACTTTTCCTCACCACCTCTTCCAACTAAAGAAGCAATCAAAGATGATAAATATCTTCTTTATCTTAAGTTTACATGCATAAGTCATTGGGAAGAAGTGTTTGTTTCTTTCACTACTCAATCACCAACAAGACAAAAGAGTAAAACCATTAAAGGAAATGAATGAGAAATACAAGCAGTAATATGATGAAACTCAGTAATGGCTTATAAACTAGCCAAAACATAAAAAAGAATAAAAATACTCAAAAAGATAAAGATTAAAAATCACATGTTCTGCATTCTTATGTTAGTACTGGTGCTTAATATATTCATGATCTAAAACAACACAGGTCGACAAAGCAATGAAGAAACAAAACAAAAGACATTAAGTAGAATAGTACAGACTGAGAAATTTCTAGACCAGCCCCTGCTCAGTGAATGGATGACCTGATAACCATCAGTTTACAATACTGGCAAATGCCAACTAGAAAAACAAAATATATGAATTACTGGGATTTAAACAAAAGCATAGGTAAACCAAAAGCAGTTCTTTTTCATTAGCAAAAAAATATTCACCTCCTACTGTAAGTCACCAACAAAAATGACAGCATTTGAATGTCTAGTGCTCTAAAATTGTGCCCCAAAACTATAACTAAATGAGTTTGCTTCCATTAAGGCTATTACTACACCTCAGTACATTGCTTTGAATATGAAGTTTCAACAGCTATTTTTTCTAGGTTTTCATCTTAGGGTCTTTAATAAGTTTTCAATCTAATTTTAATTTGTTATAGGAGAAAGAGGAATGACCTTTCTTCTCAAGGCTAAATTAAACTTGTCTCGTGCATGTATCATGAAGTATTAAAAGAGCAGGAGAAACTTGTTACATTTAATAAAGTTTTTTTAAAAATAAGGCAGACAAGTTTTTTGTATTGGTTTACTATTGCTCAAGTCCATGTTCTTTCAACAAAAGTAGTGAACTGTAGAATATGTGCATGAGAAAATTTTCATATTTTAACAACAAAAAAACCCTCTGCAGTATATGGCCTGAATAAGCAAATCGCTAAGTATGCAAGTCAGGAAAAGAATCTGCACAGTTCGTAGGAAGCTGGTGTCCTTTGCAATGACAGCAAGTGCAGCAACAGCTCATTCAGCTAAGAGGGCGTTGAGTGGCTTAATTTTTGACCAGAATGCTATCACAAATCAAGATCACTAAGAAAACTATGAAGCTGTTCAGACACAGGTTTCAAAAATAGATCAGGAGGGGTGCTTAACTTCCTGGAACTATCTGAAGTATGGGGGAGATGCATGCTGTAATGCACCTCAAAATCCCACTTGGAAGATGATCCAGCCTGGGTCCTTGGTTGGAGCACATCAGGACTCCTTTTCGTCACATGCTTGGCGTACTTTTCTGCAGAAACCAAACTGTGGAGAGGGTAATTTGCACACCTGGAGATCACACCTCAATTTGAGTCAGGGTGGCTATCAGCTTAGAGATAATCATTTTGCCTCTCATCCCAGCTGTAAGATGGGGGTAATAGTCTTTATAATATCTCACAAGATATGGGAATATACTTGTGTATCTTCCAAGATAAGCGTATCACATCTCACATAGAATGGACCAGATGCTTCAATACTGAAATGCTGTATCTTTATCTAATTGTGTACATCTAATTGTGCTTAATGCTACTAGAGGTTTTTGCAGATATTGTATGGTGCTCTGAATGTAGCGATAACAACCAAGAGCCCCAAATGAAGCTGTGCTCTGTTTAAGCCTAGATCTGATACAGCTACTGCCACTTTACTTCTGGGAAAGATAAGTCACAGCCAGCCTGCTGAGGATGAACAGTCCAGCCGTGCTACAGTCCCCAGGCTCCTTGCTGGCAGGTCTTCTGTGGATCCCAATAGTACCTGATCTTCCACCTCTTGCCCCAACCACAGACAGTCAGTTTCTCAGTCTTTCTCCAGGGAAGAACTCTTCCCTATGTCCGTTCCCCTCCCTGTGACCTCCCCTTTGCTCCCACCAGGCATATTTTGTCCATGTCCCCCCAGCTAACTAAACTTCTGGGCCTCAATTCTTTCCTTCCCAAACAGGATGGGAAGACCCAACAGTTCATCTGATGGGCACTGCCTAAGAGGATGCTTAGAGGAGTCCAGCAGAGAAAGATCTGAAAGCCATAGCAATGGATCTAAAAGAACTGGTAATAGATACAATGCTATCATTGCCCATCAACTGCACGAGAAACCAAATACCTCCTGCTATTTTCATTTTTGTCAGACAGCATCATTCAACCAATCATCTACTGCTTTGCACTTTTTAACTCTGGGGAAAGGAAAACAGCAGCAAATAGAACTGAGCTGGATGAATTCATTTGAATGAATGCTACTAACTAGGATGAAAGGAATTGCTGCAAAGGTTTTCTTCTTTGAAGAAAACATTGATAACAAAGATTAGCTCCTGTAAAACACAGTAATTTCATTTTTTTCTGAAAAGAAAAGATGCTGTAGTTAAGCAACCTGGCTTTTCCTTAACCTGAAAGTTGGTTTTCATAGCACCTTGTTTATCACTGAAAGCTCTGACAAACTTCCACCTTATTTTATGTAATTGTGTCTAAGGGAGTGCCAGATCAGATCTGGTAATACTGTCATAAAGGGACTTTTCCCATGAACACAGATGATGCAAAGTTATTTTTAAAATAGCATCAGAGATGTTCTTTGTGTCTACTGTATGCTCTCCAAACACACCAAGTTGTGCAAGCAGCCATCAGTCTGAGAGAACAGATACGCCTTTCTGCACTTGGATCCAAGAACACCGGCTGCATTTTCCTTTATCTCTGTACCAAACCAAGCCGCTCCCTTTTCTGTCTTAGATTACCCCTTTAGCCCAGGATTTGATATAGCATTTAACATTTGTATTCTAGCACTAAAGACCTTGTTTTCTTCTAGGAAGAAATATAATCTGACATATGCTTTCTACCCTGGTTTGGGTACTTCTCTTGCCCTGTCTTGCATGCTGCTCTGGTTTCAGCTGGGATAGGGTTAATTATCTTCTTGGTAGCTGGTGCAGTGCTGTGTTTTGGATTTGGTGTGAGAACAACCCTGATACCACACCTATGTTTTTGGGTGTTGCTGGGTGATGTTTATAGCAAGTCAAGGACTTTTCAGTTCCTTGGGCCCCGCCAGTGAGAGGGCTGGAGGGGCATGGAAAACTGGGAGGGGACTGAACTAGCCAAAGGGATATTCCATACCATATGACATCATGCTGAGTATATAAACTGGGGGAGGAAGAAGGAAGGAGGGGGGGGGTGGGGGGACGACAGGGACATTTGGTATTATGGCATTTGCCTTCCCAAGTAACTGTTACACATGATGGAGCCTGGCTTTCCTGGAGGTGTCTGAACACCTGCCTGCCCATGGGAAGTACTGAATGAATTCCTTGTTTTGCTTTGCTTGCATGCACGGCTTTGGATTTACCTATTAAATTGTTCTTATCTCAACCCTTGAGTTTTACATTCCTTTCCAATTCTCCTCCCCATCTCTCTGAGTGAGGGGGAAGTGAGGGAGCAGCTATGTGGTGCTTGGTTGCCAGCCAGGGTTAAACCATGCCAGATGCAATCTGTAGCTCCAAGGATGATTATTTCCAACATAGAAGTTAACTATATTCCATAAACCCTGTTCATTCAGACTGAATCACCAAACAGCTTTCTTTTCAAGTTTTTCTCATTCTGACTGCATTTTTCCTAATGAAAAGGACAGAAAATACATGCAATAAGCAAAACTGATAATAGTGGATATAACCCACTGAGTTATGACTTCAGATGCTAATGTCTTGTCATGCTTCCCCTCCCACAGAGTATGTGCATTAACAGCCTTTTCCAGTTTGACAAGGGCACTGGAAAGTGCCTGAAAAAAAAAAACAGAAAGCACTGGGTTTTTTTCCTTTCCCAACTCAGACCCACTGCAATTTTTTAAATCAGCCCCTGCCTCCCTCTTTTTCAGTTGGTTGTCTGTAACACTATATACAATACAGTAAAATATGATGGTCCCAAATGTTTTGCTAAACAATAGAAAAAAGATTTTGGCTGTACTGCTCATTTGTTTTCCTTTCTCAGTTGTTTTTGTGTTTGCATAGAATGAATACACACAGAGTAGGCCTATGCAACTTCCTACAAACACAGATATACACACTATATACAGACAGCAATGCAGCTTTTCTGTTTACTCTGCCTCTCATTCCCTCTAGATATTTTTGCACACTGTCATTTGTGGAATACTGTTGAAACCTAAAGGGATGTCAGCTGAGCCTGCCTTGCACTGCAAGCTGTTGGCAGTCTCATTAAGGATGGGGGAACAGCATGGAGTCCGCTGCTGTTTTTTCACAGACTGATGCTGCTGGTTGGAAGCATTTGGCCAAGCTCAATGGGCTATGCTGGCTGATCTCTTCAGATGCTCCTCAGTCTTGATTTTACTGTTGATGTCTCAACAAGGACTCTAAAGTTGTTACTAAAAGTGCCAGCAGCTGCTAACAGCATCTATGGGGAAGGAATCTAACACATTAAAAGAAGAATCTTCAAAGGTTTCAAAAGGGTAAAAAGGCATGTTTTCTTACCCCCACAACCAGCCTTGCCTGTATAATGACATTACTTCAGTAAAAAAAAAAAAAGTAAAGACATTCCTGGGTAACTATTTTTTTCCTGTGTTTGTTAACTCCAGAATTACTTGCATCATTTTGGTCTCTACCCAATTAATTTTAATTATTTCTAACCCTGCAGATATTACCCACCTCATCTGTTGCAGTCCCACAGAATCCAAATCTCTTGCCCACATATTTTGGGGGGAAACTGTTCCCTATTTGTGCATCAAGGTAGAGGGCAGGAAGGAAAATGTAGCTCCACACTTCACTGTGAGTTGTCCCTTCTTAACTTAGGTCAACAAGATAACACCTGGCCATCAGCCTCTTTTTGGCTGATACAATTAAAAAGAGGAAAAAATGTTCACAATTGAAATAGGCTTTAGCCACTGCTGCCATTTGGCTTTCCCATGTAATGTCTCACCTAACTTCCTGCCTAATTAGACTGGGCATTTTCCATTCAGACTGAGGTTGTAGGAGGGCACTCTTCTCCTAGTTCATCTAGGCTGCTATGAAATCAGGGATACGTGGGTTCCATGCACAAAAGAACAAATCAGGAAAAAATATTACTATATATTAGGAGTTTAGGTAGTCAATTTAAAAGCGGGGAATCTAGAGTACCCAGCACTTGCTTTTGTTTTGTACTCAGTTTGAGGGCACCATGCACAAATCAGGATATTTAAGTCACCAGTCCACCTTCTGAGGCACACCTAAATCTAGTGACAGACGGCAGTTAAAGGAAGAATATTATGTTTAAGCATTTTGTGTACTTGAGTTGTAATATTCCTTAATTTCCCAATCACACACTATTTTTCTTTCAAGCAAGGACTAGCACTACAACTATTTCATCACATCATCAGGTTACTTGACACCTCCCAAAGCCAAATCCCAATGTCATGGTTAGCATCATCTCCTAGTGACTCTGTGCCACAGCACATGAGGGCAATACAGTACTTTCAACAACAACCTGTTTGTTTTCTGGTAGAAGATGGGTCCCATCCATTCCTTCCCTCTTCCTGTCTACCACATATGGACCGCTGGTTTACTACATGTTTACATGCGCTGTAGTGCACCTCCATCTCCCTCCTTTCCATTGATACTTATTTAGAAGGTAAACACTTCAGGACAGCACAGAAAGTAGGAAAATTTGTCTGCAATTGTCTAGTAGATTCCAGCCACTATTAACTAAAATAAGACAAAGAAAAGAAGCATTTTAGTAACCCATCGTTTTGGCTTTTTTTCTCCTCTTGTCCATTCCCTAAGACACTCCCTTTCCCTTCTCTGTCACTTGCTATATTTTCATAGTATTAGGGAAGAGAGGAATTCTATCTCTGAAATACTGATCTTAAGGCATAAAGATTTAATGGCACTGGCAGCCCAGCCATGTAGTATGGGCTATACAGTAAACAGATTTTCAGAACCAAATCAGAAATTCACTATGGCAAAGGCTTACCAGTCTGTGGAAAGGCTATGCTGCACTAAATACTCATGTCACCTACAAAACTAGAGAGGAAGGAAAATCCAGAGACCTCTGTTTTAACAAAGCGTTAAAAGCAGCATTTGGGACCTGCTTGTAAAGAAAGAAGTCCTCATCAGACTGAACTCTCCTGAAGTGGTGACTATAGGGTAAAAGAAGAGAAAGTTTCTCTATAGATTGTTCCCAGCAACTTCCCATACCCAGGGCCACTGTTACTGAGCGAGGAGTCACATCCTCTTTAGGTGCAATAAGGAAAGACACTCCCTGTTTTGCAAGTTTCATTTTGGGGGAGGTTTGTATTACCTATATATCCTTGTTAGCCATGAAAGTCTTGTTGATTTAACACTCTACTAAGTGCCATGGAGATGGAAGAACAGCCGGCAGGTTTTTGTTGAAAAGCCATTCATGAAGTGGCATTAATCTCCTTGCCCATGTTTTTAACACCTTAGGGTGTGAACACAAGCCACTCACATACACAGCACCCCTCATTAAAGATCTTCTGCCCTATAATGTATATTTTAATTCCTTTTTGCATCATAAGAACTCACTTATGGACTACAGCATCACAGTAGGCATACTAAAACAAAAACATGCAACTGTCCAGTAAAAAAAAAATGACAACCTCCTTTGTAACATCAGTAAATGTAGTGCCTCCTATTGTCAAAACAGCACAAAGTAGCTCTGGTTTTGTACTGATATATGAGGTTGGACTCAACAGTAGCAGAAGTGTTGTACAAAAAAGAAGTATTATTGCAAACCATGTAGAGCAGTTTGTTAGCCCTAAAAAACAAGGAAAACACTATGCAGAATAAACAGGGACAGAAAAAAACAAAGTAAAAACAGTGCAAGTCAGTCCGGTAAATAAAAGCTCTGCAAAGAAGCTTGCTTGAGGACAGAAAGCTTTACAACAACACACCCCAGAACCCCAACATGAAGAACCAATCTATAATGTACATTTTAAGTAGAAGAAATGTTATGGTCTCCTTCAGCAGACAGGAAATGTCCACTACCCTCTCAGCAACAGCGGGAAGCCCAGAATGCCAAGAACCCAGTTCTGGCTCAAAGTTGGTGAAAAAACTGTCTCTGCATCAGTGACCCACAACAGCCACCTTGGTTTCCCATGCACAGTAAGAGACCAAATCATAGAAGTGAGATTTTTCCAGTTTACCCACTGAGACACTAAAAACTATGGAATTAAAATGGGTTTTGCAAGTCATAGAAAATCTTCTGTAACCCTTAACGTTCTTTCACGCAGAATTTCATTCTGCACTCAGTTCCCTAAAGCAGTCTGCTTGCCTCATGTGCAATAATAAAATGGAAGGTAGATTTTACCGAATGTCGTATTCATGAAGAAAACCCCTTTCTATAATCAGAGTGAATTCTACAGAGAAACAGAAACTACTTTTTACTCCTGTGAAAATGAATTGTGAAGAGTGAAAAAAATCCTTTTATTTCCCTCCCTTCTTCAACAGATTCTTCCAGAGAGAGTAGCTTTTTGCATTGTTCTCTCCAGGACACGCTTAAGGACTTAAGAGTTGGAAGGGAGTGTAACTGTGGGATTATATCTGGTTTGGTTTGACTCATCTTCTGGTTTCCTAATAATACAGAGCACGATTAGAGAAAAAAAAAAAGTTATTACAGCCCATTACAGCAACGGGCTTTGAACCGGACCAAAGGTGCATTAAAGCCCACCATTGAGCTTTCTTTATTTTCTCCATTTCACTCTTGCCTTGGTTTTTCTTAAGTCTTCTCATAGGGTTTTTTTCCTCCCTTTTCTTCTTAGTTGCAGGACGAGATACAACTTACAATCCCACTCCTCTGCTGACAATTTTGCTCATAAGACATTAAGAAAAGGAGGAGAACTTGCCAAAATATATAATCACATTCAGGATAACTAGCATATATTAAAAAAGATGTTTATCAGATCTCATGGGAAACTATTTCTTCCAGGAAGAAACAAGATATTAAAGCATTCCCTTGAATTCAGAAGTCAAAAAGTACTTAAAATATTTTTGCAAATGGAAAAATATTTCCATTTGAAATTAGTCTTTATCAAAGACTACTTGATTTCTCATTTCAAGTTTAAGGAAAAAAATTGCAAATGAAAAATACCAGAAAGGATGTATACAAAAATTCTGAGTTTTTCTTGCTCAAGAATGTTAGCAGATGAATTCATCAAAACCAACTCTTTCCCTAAATTTAGATTTGACTTTGATAAATTGGCATTTTATAACTAATTTGGTAAACACCTCCTGACTTCCAGTAGACAAGTCAACTTTCCCTACATTTTAATCGCCCTTTTTGAAAGCACAAAGTGCATGAGGTACCTACTCCCACAGAAAACAAAAGGGTGCCTCTGAAAACAACAACATATGCCATAACAAAAAAAAATAATCACTGAATGTATTTTGTTTTAAAGTTTCATTGAACATATATGACTGGCCAGGCTGAATGATCTACCATATGCTAACAGACGGAGCCAGGCACAGACCTTCAAAAGAAAGGGGAAGCAGGAAGGAGCTGAACAGAAACATTTAGTCAGCTCTGTCAAAACCTTGGCATTTCTGTTAAGAATCACAGTATCCAATTCTTGCCTGTTATTCTGTATCATTCTACCAAGAGCCCATGTTTTTCTGAATAATTATTAGTAGCTTTTGAGCTACTTTATCTGTATTTTGCAAGGCTGTCCAGTCAAAAGTGACACTGACATTAGAAGTCGATTTTGAGTGTAAACTAATTGTTTCATTTGCAAGCAGAACTTCATAAATCATTTCACTGGTAATATATTTTGTTTATAGCTGTTATTTCTGCACAATAACTTAACTTCTGCTAACTATTAACTTGCACAGAAAGATTTTTTCAGCTTACAAACCACATTTAAAGTCTTTAAAACAGATAGCATTTATACTACAGAAAATTATTCATAGGGGAAAGACTTGTTATTGAAGTGTAGCTCAGTCCCTTAGGGACAGACATACCTCAGAATTGTTGAGATGACACCGGTGCGTCCCCGAGAACCACCCCTCACTCGAACACTGGTCAATGTCCACCTTCTGCAGATTGATGTCAACTTTGACAACGCCTCTGAAAACAGAGAAAACCAGCCTTCAACACAGTGACTACAGAAACAGGTTAAACCTCTTTATGATGCTGTAGCCTGCAAAGTGGAACTACATCTTTCTTCTAAATATAGGATTTGATGAAAAGTCTGAAAACGGGTCAGTTTTATGTTCCTAAAGCCATGATGGCAGAGACACACTCTCACATTAGACCTTACTGAGATTACAACAAAAGCTCAGTAAATCTCACACGCTGACGAAGCATATTGCGGCAGGTAAGAATAAGTTATACACTCAAACAATTTAATGCCCTTCACATTTTACAACACGAAGAACTACGATACAGTGGAGGATCTGCACTACTTTTTCCCAAGGCCAGCAACCTCCCTGTCCAACACTGAATATATTACCAGGTGCCACACCTAACCCCAAAGCCCAGCAGTGACACCCTCACTTTTGCTCCAGGGAACATTATTTGCAACAACTGGCAAAAGTCTTTTTCTGTACCCTCCCCAGGGACAGCCTGGCCTCAGGCCTCTCCTCCAGCAGACACCCAAACACCCCTCTCCCCCACCTCTGCCAGCTGGTGCTGGTATAATACCAGATAAAACACACAGGTCTTCAAGGACTGTCAGAACTGCATTAGTGCTATGCCAAGAACACTCAAGTTTTCATCATCCGTTTCCTCAGAAATGTTTTTTGAATGAAAAGCTAACCACTTGATAACAAAGTTAACACTATTTTATAAATAACTCTGAAATCACCAAATGAAAAAAAGCTCCAAGACTGTAGTTGTGTGCCTTACAAAAACCCTTCTAAGATTTCCTTATTCTCTCTAAAATAACCTCCAGAACTACTTTGGATGGAGAACATTTATAGCATCATCTTGTGAGAGCATGTATCTGCGACTGCTTCACTGCTGTCTGGACTTAGCAAAAATGTCAGTATGCAACTTCTGGTAGTTAGATCATTACACAGACTCACTTGTAACAGAATACTCTGTACTGATGTCTTAAATCTAGGGTACCATTCCTTTTTAAGTCAAATATTCCAGCCACTTCAGAAAAAAAGATTTATTTCCACAGTCTGAACTTCCGTGACTACAAACACCGTCATCCCCTCATCAGGCTGTGGACTGCCAAAGGTGCAGCCCAACCTCTATCTCACAAACACCTTACCCAGCTCAAAGCATGCTGCCTCTTTAATTAAAGCTCACTACATCACCATCATCATAATTCCTACAGAGCCATATATTTGAGAGGCTACTTATGAACAAAATCAGAACAGGCGTAAGAGTGAGCTTGATCCAAACTAGGACAATACTGCTCCCTCATACCTGACCCCAGTATAACCAAGTGCAAAGTGACCATAGCAGCTATGTTTGGACATTCATCCTCAGACATGCTATACAGTCATTGCAGAAACACAAGCATATCGTTTAAGTGATCCAATGAAGAATGCATTAAGCAATTATGCAGGAAGTCAGACAGCACAGGTGCACTTCATTACCCTCTGCCTCCTGCCTAGAATCTAAACAATATAATGGTGGGCACACTTAGAAATTACCTGAAATATTTAAGTGCTGGCTCCACCAAGTTCAATTTGAAATAGCATACACCAAGCTTCTAGAATATTCAGAAGTATTTTTAATTTACAGCTTTGTGCCTTTCTGCACTTGAAGAACAGTCTCTCCAGGGACTGCTAAAACTACACTTCCACCCCAATTAACCGCTTCTTCCGTGTCCCAGGTGACCTCTGACTTCAAGGGAAAACCTGCCATCCTGTCCAGACTAACTCCTTATAAGATGCTGATGTCAGTGGATTACAAGCTTATCTTAACCTGATAACAAGGTATCTGTCTCAGATACTCATAGGCAGAGGTAACTAATTCCTCATCTGGTCACATGCAGATCCCACCAGGTAAGTTTCTAATACTTTCCGGACCTTTCTGAGCATAAATATTAGCATGTGGACTGGGGACAGGAGATGTTCTGCAAGTAAATAATCTCACCATGGCTGCATACAGGCACAAAGCAGGTAGCAGGACCAGGATCAACACTACTCCTTGCTTTCCTAGTTCATGTTATACACCAGGCACCTTGGCAAAGGTCTCTCAAACATTAACATGATTCCAACTACATTACAGAAATCAGTTTATATAGTACTAAAAAAAGTGATGATTCACCCTTATTAGGACTGCAAGAGATTCACCTGGGAGACTCTCAAGCACCTTAGGGAAGCAGGTCTATTTCCGTTTCATGGAAAGCTTTTCCCTTGTGGACATTTTGTTTTTAACTGGTAGGAAAGAAAACTCCCCTTTCCCTTTACAAATGCTTCCACAAAGAGGGACAGATTGCAAATTAAGGGTAAACAATCGCTCCTAGGAGAGGAAGAGCACCTTAAGATTTTGCTTGCAGTATCATGAGCACACCCTGAAGAAGCACAGTGTCAGTACAAAGAGATATAAACATTTTCAAGAGAAAACTTAACTAGAGTTTACTTGTGAGAAAGACAACACATACAAGCCAGAGGAACTGGGGACAGTAAACACACTAAGTAAGCATTTGAGTATGGCCTTGTACCAGACACACTGCAATTTGAAGAATTAGTGGCATTTTTTAGTGGGCCAAGAGGCAGAAAAGCAGGATAGCATCCTAATGCTCAGAGCCATGTACCGGAAAGAAAGGAAATGTACTTCCAGGTTTTTCACATCATAATTAAGTTACTTGTATCCTTTGAAAACCATTTGTTACAATTATTTTGTTCAAAACAGATATGAAAATCATAGATTCATACAGCAACTGTCATTGAAAGAAGCCTCTTGTGATCATCCAGTCCACCTGCTTAGAGCAGGCTCAGTTTAGCTGGGTTTTTTAATACCTCAAGGGAGACTTCACCACCACTGGGAAAACTGATCTAGTGTCTGACCACCCTCACACTGTCAAAAAAAAAAAAAAGCTTCTCTGATGATTAAACGTAGTTTTTTTGCATTTCAATTTGTGCCTGTTGTATTTTCTGCCCTTTCACCGACTACCCCTGAGAAAAGTCTGGCCCTACCTCCTTTATGGTTTTTTCCATCAGGTATTCACACATGTGTAAGATCCTCCTGGAGCCTTTTCTTCTCCAGGCTGAATCATCCCAGCTCACTCAGCCCTTCTCTTTCAGATTCTCCAACCTTTCATCATCTCTGTGGCCTTCACTAAGCTCACTCCAGCACATCTATGTCTCATTCTGCAGAGCCCAGAAGTGGACACAGCCCTCCTGATGGGGCCCCATCAGGCTGGGTGAAGAGGAAGGACCACCTCGCTCAAGCCACTGGCGACACTCTTCCTCTCACAACCCAGAAGGCTGTCAGTCATCTTTGCCACAAGCACACTCTGAGTGTGTTGTATGTTGTAAAACCTATATTTACAGAAGAATTTTTTTGCCTGTACTGTTAAATCATAAAAAACCACCATGTCAAACTGGTGCCCACCAGGACCCTCCAGACCTTTTCTACAAAGCTGCTTTCCAGCCATTAAGCCCCCAGCCTGTACCGATACATGGAGTTATTCCTCCATAGGTGCAGTACTTGGCATTTCCCTTTGATGAACTTCACAGGGTTCTCATTTGTTTGTTTCTCCAGCCTGTTTTAGTCCCCCTGAATGACAAAACAACTATCTGGTCTCTCAGCCACTCCTCCGGATTTTTATCATCTGCAGACTTGCTAAAAGCACACCCTACCCTACTGTCCAGGCCACCAAATGAAAGTGTTAAACAGAATTGGCTACACTATCAGCCCTTGGGGTATATTAATATTGACTGACCTCCAGCTGAACTCGTCACTACACACAGGAGGTTATTGGGTTGATTAAACACTATTTCCCCTTCATAAACCCATGCTGACTACTCCTAATCACATTCTTCTCCATGTGTTTCAGAAGTAGTTTCCAGGAAGATCTGCTCCATCACCTTCCCAGGGACTAAGATGAGGCTGATCAGCCTGTGTTTCTCAGAAAACATTAAGTCTTGCCCTTTCCACGTCCTTCGTCACAAAGTCCACTGCCTCATTGAGCAGCTGGCCCACATTCTCCCTAGTCCCAGTTTTGCTTCCAGCGTATTTTTGTTGCCCTTCATGTCCCTCCCACCAGATTCAGCCCCATATGGGCTTTGGTTTCCCTGACTCCATGCATAGAATCATTTAGGTTGGAAAAGACCTTTAAGACCACCAAGTCCAACCATTAACCTAACACTGCCAAGTCCACCACTAAACCACGTCCCCAAGCACCACATCTACACATCTTTTAAATACTTCCAGGGATGGTCACACAACCATTTCCTTGGACAGCCAGTTCAAACACTGGATAAACCACTTGGTGAAGAAATTTTTCCTAACATCCAACCTAAACCACCATGGCGCAACTTGAGGCCATTTCCTCTGGTCCTATCATTTCTAACATGGGAGGAGAGACCAACACCCACCTGCCTACAAGCTCCTTTCAGGCAGTTGTAGAGAGCGATCAAGGTCTCCCCTGAGGCTCTTTTTCTCAAAGCTAAACAACCCCCATTCCCTTAGCTGCTCCTCATATGACTTGTTCTCTAGACCCTTCACCAGCTCCGTTCCCCTTCTCTGAACACTCCAGCACCTCAATATCTGCCTTGCAGTGAGGGGCCCAAAACGGCACTACTGAGACTGCAACTCGAATACAGTGTTCAAAGTACAGGGGGACAATCACTGCCCTTGTCCTGCTGGCCACACTGTTTCTGTGAACACGAGCATCTTGTATCAATCATGCTCAGACCATGCCTCCATATTCATCACAGGTTACCTGACCCTGCTTCCACCTCTTGTGCACTTTCATTTTACTCTTGAGTTTTGTCAGAAGCTCCTTGTTATGCCACAAAGGCCTGAAAATTATCTAATTTCAAAATGTTTTCACAATACTTCTTCCAGAAACACTACAAAATTCTTCCTTTTAAAACTGTGTCTTCCCTTTGCTTCTCATGCTAAAGCTTTTTAGAACGTTTGCCTTTCACAAAACCCAGTCTTCATGAATTCAATACATCTCTACCTACACTCTTCTCCTGTCTGTAGCTCTTCTGTAGCACAGCCTCAACTTCTGATACGATTAAGTTGTTCTGTTTTTTCCTTTTCTCAGAGCTTTATGAATTTCTGCAGTGAAAACAGGAAGGAAAAACTACAGTAAAGCCCAGAGGCAGGCATATGAAAGCAACCTCTCCTGACAGTTAATATCTACCATACACTTACCATTTTTGCCCCCTGTGGTGCACATTATTCTTTTTTCACTAGACCTCTGCAATATATGTTCATGCTTCATGGCAACATCGCAGTTCTGATGATATAGTAGCAGGGTCTGCTACTACCTGAGGATACCTTACTTTCAAAAGAAAAGGGTTTTTTTTAAGCATGCATGTGGCATTTACAGAAAGCATGATGGTAGCACAAAACTTCTACTGCATTCAAAATGGCAACGCACCCCAAGTAAAACACCGCCTCAGACTTGTACCCCACCATTATTATACATAGAGTACACCAATATGTGATATATTTCTGAAATTCATCTGTGATTAATACAGGAGCTGGCACAGTCTGTTTAGCCACCCACATTTCCAGTTATTTTTGATTCAACATTCAGAAAATGGAACATACGGGAAAACACATCCTCCTAGAATGTATATGGACCAACTACCTGTGTTATATTTATTGAACTAACTGGGAATAACTGCAGCTCTGCAATCTTGATAGAAGCAATCAAGACAAATATTAACAGTATAAGAGCAGACTCAGATTATCAGCATAACACATTCATCCACACTGACAGTGCTGCCTGGCTGAACCCAAGCCACAGTGGAGAGTTAGTAACAATATTACTAGTAATTGTGGGCCATCTGGCAAGTAAGTATATTTTGTTAATCTCCTTTAACAATAAATATGTCTTCTGCCACAACTTTACAGTCCTTAACACGGAAAAAGATACTTAAGGATATCACATTCGTGTTTAACATGTAGTTAAGAAAGAATCAGCTGAATTGTACATAATAGATAATCATTGAAGAATGATGTCATGAAGGATTTTCTGTCAGGTCAGAGGTTTTATTTAAGAGGCTTTCACATCTGTCTTAATTTCCAGTAGCACTGTTTGTTGGCATGCTGTTTGCCTTGAAATCTGTGCCAGAAATTGATTTAAGCTTATTTTCCCAACCTACTAGCTATTCTTGATAGTTTCAGTAGTTATAATATTTCATTGTAACAACATGTTATAAAACCTGTATTTACAGAAGAATTTTTTTTGCCTGTACTGTTACATCCTAAAAAATGTAGAAGGAACGTGTCTGCTTTCTCCCAGCCAGCTTAAGCCAGAAATGCACAAAATAATAGCCTGTCAACTTTTAGATAGCGATAAACAGTATCTTTGTCTTATAGATCTTCAGAAGCTTTTTGGCCCAGAGGTCATCACAGCCGAGCTAAACAGGCATTCAAAGTTTGTCTTCTAAGTTTGTATGCTTATTTTTGTACCTGTAAGCATTGCAGGCAGCCATGAAAAAGGCATAAGGCATAGTTATCACATGCTGAAGCATACAGCCCCCAAATCCAAATACCTGCCTAGATCCTTGCTGCCATATTCATTCACCCCTACACGCTGCCCTTCATAATTACTCCTTACCACAAAATGAGGAGGTAAGAAAAATTCTCTACAGCCATCCCAAATCTGCAAATGCCCATACCTCTAGATGAATGTAATCAGAACAGCAAATGTTTTCAGGGCAGATATATTTTCTGGCCTTTCTCATTTTGGAGCCTGACACTCTCAAGAATACTAATTTTCAAACAGTGCATAGCACCTGACACCTGAAGCTCCTTTAGTGTACCATCAACTGAGCATCCAAAAATAATCCTGGTGTCAAATTCAAAAGTGACTTTCAGCCATAAGTCTTACTGGCAATCAGCAGCTTCTGCAGGTTCAAGTTGCTTTTGAGAGTTGAGGTTTAGGATCAAGCATCACTTAGACATTTTTGAAACCATTACCTCTGCATATCCAGGCAGATTCACAAAAGGTTACTGGGACATTACATACAACATGATTTTGACCTGGTCACAGAGTTACTGCTGATTTCTTATAGCTAGGACAGAGACAAACTCACCTAATACCTCAGCCACAGCATGACTGCTGCTTTTCAGCACACATTTTGACAGGAGAACCAGCTTTCACTAAAAATAAACTTAACTGAAGAGCAAGGTATAGTAGTGTGGGCACATGAATTAGGGTTCACCTGCACAGAACACCCCTCCAGGCCATTTGAGGCAGTACTACAAGGGCAGCATACTTGAAGCTGAATCCTCTGTCATCTGAAGAATTATTTCAGATTTAAATCAGCCTTCAGATTTATGGCATGCAGTGTCATCTCTCTAGGGATTTCCTTGCAGTTTAGTCAGAGAGCTTCCCAAGTACTTTGAGGGGTGATATTATTTTTTCTCAATGATGTTCAAGTAGCTGCTAGCATCCAACTCAGTCAACAAAGCATCACCTTACAGTGGAGTCAAATTCAAGCTATTCGGTAGGAAACCAGTATTCATATTTTTTTTAGTGCTCTCACTACTATACATGGGGTCAAAGAGACAGGTAGAAATAAAGGGCCTCAAGGAACAGTATAGAAGATAGATATATATAAAAGAATATAAGATTTAAGAAAAGACACTGGGAACAAGAAGAAGTTTTTAATTAGCAGGATCCTACACAGGAGAGGTGGCCTCGGCTTAACTATACCCAGTTTTCTGACCCTGAAGATTTATTTAAAGGTAGTTTTAAAACTGAAAAGTGGAAGCCAACATTTTACAAAAAAAAAAAAAATGGAGAGGCATAGATCTGGGCAAGGAACATGCAAAACTACAAAAGTGTAAGACAAAAATGAAGAGACATTTTTAGAAGCAGCATGTTAAAAGCATAGGCTCTACTAATTAAAAACTTTTCAAATATCTGAGAAAAACGAAGCCTTAAGTAAAATCTGTAAGGCCAACAGACAATCAAGATAGAAAACTTGCTCAGAGTAGAGACAGCCTTTGCAGAGAACTATTTTTACCACTGCACACTTTAGAGCCAGGAAGGCTCCAACCTTTGAGCCATTCCTGATAGTATCAACGTGACAAAAGTCAGCTTTCACGTGCAGGGAGGTTAACAAGCTGGGCACCACAACTATCCCTTCTTTGTTCAACACATTCCCAGATGACCACAAATGGATGACCAGTGACAAAGTTTGGCGGTGATAAAAATACTTAGTATAACCCACAGCTAAATCTGACTGACATAGAGAAGATGAATGAACTCTTTCCACAGTGTTTTGGTGTGGTTTTTTTTAATCACAAGAATCTGGGATCTCCCAATGAATTTAGATTCGTGGAACAGATTTAAAAACAGAAGTTGTCTCTTTTCTTCAAGCTGTTCATAATTATGAAATCCATGCCGAACTACATTGCAGAAGACAAAAATGGGTTAAAAAGTGAATTAGAATCAAGGAGGTCAATTTAATTCATACTATTAACACTTCTTTAGATAGAATAGACTCTGATTTTATTATTATTAATTATTATTACTTATTATCACTTATTATCTGTAATGGGATATAACAAAGATAGGAGAACCATGCACATCCACCGCTCTTACATTTTCCCGTAAGTACTTGCGAGAAGCTGCTTTTGGAGAGCGAGCCAGGTAAGCCTTTCACCTGACCTAACACAGCAGCGTTTTTGTTGTCACCTTTAGGAACATTTCTCTATCTCAGCCCAGGTTCATGAGCAGAGAGAATATAAGGTGACAGTCCTGGAGCTGAATCTGAGACAGCAGGGACTGTCACATGTCCATTCTCCTCAAAAGAGCTTTGATAACCTGCTGTGCTGGAAGCCTTGCCCAAGCGGGAGAACAGAGGAGGGGAAACTGCAGTTTGACCCCAAAAGCCAATTCCTTTTATTGCAACTCAACATGCGCTACATAATTGTGGACACGAATGCAGCAAGTGTTTCAGTCCCCCCCTGGCCATATTTAACTTCTTTCTTTTAAGACCCACTTCTGTTTCTCCAATAGTGAAGAGAGCTGAATCATGTTTCTAAGAAAAGAAATCCCTATTTATTATTTCTTTTCTTTCATCACCATCCAGTTTTCTACCCTCATCCATGACCTCGTACAAAAGAGGCAGAGACTTAACTGATTGTCTAGAGAATACTTAAAGCATACTGGGGGTTTCTATAAGCCGGCCGTAAGTCATAGGAAGATGTTTCTTTGTTCTCACTTCTTTTCAGGAATATAAATCCAGACTTTCAGAACTTCTAGGAAATAAGTTATTCCTTTTCATCTTTAAAGCCTGTTCTAAAGCCACCCACACCTTCAATCACATTATATAGGCCAGGGTGTGTTACAGAAAAAAATGTTAGCCTCACGATTTTAAAATATTTTCAGGATTATACAACTAATGTATCATGGCACAAAAAAAAAAATCAAAAGCCTCCTAAACAGTTTAAATACATTTTATTTCTTAGTTCAGCACTGAGACTAAAGAGAAACTAAGGGAGAAAATAAAAAGGGGCCTAAAGGAAGAAATTAACGAAAAAAGTTACTTGTTTTTACAATCTCTTTTCTTGCATCTACATTTATGGTTATTTTACCAAACAATTTAATAGCTGTGAAATATTTAGCAGAAGATGAATCACATATATTCCACAAGAAATTACTTATTTGTCATATATACTTCTACCTCCATGGTTTAAGTTAAGGAAACATTATTGAAGGCAAATAAGAGCCTCATTATGACCTAACACTGGAGTGGTCTGAGTCATTGTTAATAGTACAGTGGAAATAACTACATTACACTGCCTTTAGGGAAGAAAAAGCTAAATTTAGCTATGCAATAAAGATTAATCTTTGCACCAAGGAATACTTTTCCATTAATTAAGAGAGAAGTAGCAAATGTCAGGAAGACAAAAAAATATTAAGAGGTAACACTGGATTCAGCCAAACTTCAGAATGAAGTTATCAGCAAATGCTCCATAACACCATCATTCAAAATAATAAAAAACACAAACCACACAACAACAACAAAAACAAACTTACTCAGCTTGCTGATTGTGTACCTCTGCCAAAACAGCCATTATTTCATTGCATTCTCCCAACAGTCCTTAAAAAAAGATTGCAAATACTGCCCTAGCTTTGGTGAAAAAACTACCTGGCCTTGCTGGAACACAGTGGGAGAGGAAAAATGCCCCTGTATCCTAGAGATATTCTGACCTCCTAGGTGGAACAGTGCAAGAGCGATGACCAGTTCCCAAAATGTTGGCATATTACAACACAACCTTAAAAAAACCGAGAACAGCACACAAGAACATTTTGAACTGCAAAAGCAGCAATTCATTCATCAGAGTTTGGGGATAGCTGATGTCATTGCACAAAGCTGAAACACTGCACATGAATCTGACTACCCACATTCAAGAAATACTGGAACAAGACTTGAAAAGAGGGAATATAGCAATAGAGCTTATAACAGGAGACTAAAGAAAGCTGATTTGTGTAGTCTAGTAAACAAAGTTGAAGAAGGGAGTGCTGCCTATAAATAGGTCAGGGCAGTAAACATCAGTGAAGAGTGCTATTTCAGATATAAGGCAGTTCTGGAACAGCAATAAATGAATAAGAGCTGACTGTGAATAAATTTAGATCAGAAATCAGAAGACACTAACCAACCATTAGGCCTGGTATGCCAGTGGACTGGTGAGTCAAGAGGGAAACCCACCTACTTCAAGATGGACATTGGTTAACCGATGACACTAAGTTGGCTTGTGCCAACAGTCACTCAGGAAGACTTTTTTTTTTTTTTTTTAAAGTTGTATGTTCCTAGTAGCATGTCTTTCTTCTAGATCAAGCAGTGATCCTCCTCACCAGCCTTGTAGGCTGCTGAAGCAATGAAAACCTCCCATTTCCTCTCCAGGAGCCAAGTAAGCAGTTTTAGAGAAGGAACTGTACTCACAACATGCAGCTTCTCACACCTTTCCACTTCCACAGTAGGGCTGCAAACAGATCACCACGTGGCATGGAATATGGTTCAGTCTCATCACATAATAGGAAGTAGCAGAGGAGAGTCACAGAAGATCAGCGACAAATGCTATCACGCTCTACCCTCGCCAGTACTAGAGTTGTAAAGTGATTGGGCACATTAGTGAATTCTAGCTGCAAACTTCATCAATTTAGACTTTTTACAGAAGGAGAAGGGAATGGTTAATATCACTAAGCAATTACTCCTAGTCTCATGGATCCTCATTCCTGAATGAAAGCCTACACTGTATTTTGTAAGCAGGTGGTAACATTCTCTCCCTGCACTTTGGGTGGACCAAAGACCAGTGAATGCAGACAAAAAAACCCACCAGCAAGCACTGCTAAGAGGCTTGACAGTCAGGACCACTAGCTTAGCACTGTGCTGGGCTAATGTGGTCCTACTGGGCCTGGACAGCTTCTGGTGAGTTTAACAGAACAATCAAGTTGTCCTTCGTTTCTCTGCTTCATCTCAGTATTGGTCTACAATGCTAGCCTTGACAAGACAACTTAAGACAACCGTATTCTCTCACCTTCCTTGGTCTTCCTTTGGACAGTTTGGCTGTCATCTCTTGGGAAGGGGGGGAGAGGGCAGGAGGCGAAATTAAAGACAGATAGCAAGCTGCTTGCAAGAGCGTCCCTGCCTGGAACACTTGCTTCCTCTGGCAGGAGGCACTCTAACCCTTCAAGACAACAACAAAGCTTTTTGTGTTTTTGCTGCACTTTCAGAACATCATTGACAACAAGATTGCAGTAGTAGCATGTATTGAACATAACCAGTAGGAGTTATTAGTATTGCCTTCATTAAACTCTTCCCATTGCTACACCACATGACATACCCATCTGTTATGCTGCAACAGAAGAGATATCAAGCAGCAGTAGCAATGGCTTTTCTTTCTGCAATCTGAAAGAACTCCATGGAGATAACATGTTCCTGAAGGTCTCCTAACCTAATGTACCATGCCATAAACCTAATGTCGGCAAAGACAAAGGTACATAAACTGTTAGAAGAACACTAAAGGGGCATGCACTAAATTACCATCAGTGCCCTCACACCAGTCTATTAAATAGAAAGAGCATGTAAACTGATCCATTTACATGTTCCTAACAGATGGTTCAGAGGCACTTTGTTGGGAAAACCAAGGTAGTTTTCTCAAAAGATGGAGGTTAATACATGATGCTTTTTACCACACAGGCCTTAAACAGGAATTGAAACCATTGTGTCACTCAAAGACAGACGGTGAGGGGAAATAAAGCTTATTTCAAGAGGCACCTTTAATAATTAATACTAATGTTCTAATAACTACATCAGTTTTTACATTTTTATATTACATGCTTGTACTTTAAACCATTTCTTAAGAATTCTCATTGAGGCTGTTTGCCTATCAAATATATAAAATACTGTGCAAATATTAAGACATTCCCACAAGTCTTGGGCGAAGTATATTTTGCTTATACTATTTCCTATGTAGTTGCAGAGTTACTTTTTCAGTATCCCAAATAATAAGCTTTTCTTAGAAGTCCATCTTTCATGTAACATATCTCAACCTAGGAACAAAGAACTATCATTTAGCCTTGCCAGATTATGTGCATATAGATATATATATATATGTATTTCTTACACTTGTTTCCTTATATAGTTACCAAAAACATACTGACCCACTTCCTTAGAAATGCTTACCAACTCATCTCTAGTGTTGATACAACAAAACTTTGTTAGTTTTGTCCTAACTGTTCAGTACAGCAACAATAAAATACTTTGAATTTGCACAGCATACCCCATTGCAAGATCTTCTAAATAAGAAGAGGTTCTCCAAGTTTAGATGTGCTTAATGGAAGCCCTTTAAAGTATCAGTTACAACAGTTTATTCCATTTCTTCAACTGATATGACACCCACATGGTAAATAGAGACTGGGAAGATAAGGAAATGAAGGCAGCGTTTTGTACTGCACCCAGGAGGACCTCTACTGGTTGCCTTGGTTGGCCAGGGTTACCCCAAAATGGACCTGGTGCGTTATGCACACCAGCACTACCACAGCAGAAACCTACACCACCAAGATGCTTCCTGGCATTACAGCATCTTGGCACAGACCTGAGATTGAAGCTTTAGACTCTCTTGTTTAAAAGGCATGTTTTTTCTCTTCACTGAAGTCACGACTGAGCTCCGTTGGATTAAGCTTTATATCAAGATCTAAATTCTCAGACAGGTGGTTAGTGGCTGCCATCCCACTCCCAGCCTGGTGGTTTTTCAGGTTATGTGAACCTCTACCCCCAACAAGAGAGTATCACAGCCTGCATGAGCTTTCACCTGCATCCTGAAGTTCATCCTGAAGTGTGAAATACTGTATTTCAATGACCTATGGAGAAGTTTCCTGAACTTTTCTGGACCCCTTGCTAGGGTCCAGAAGACCACTGCAGTAGAGCTATTCTTGGGTTTTAGTCTTGAGAGGAATTCAGCAACAGCCAGCCTGCAGATGAGCTCATTTTACCTTAAGCCTACCAACCCCCTAAGTGAAAATTTCAGAGCAAAAGGTAATTCAATAGGGAAATAAGCAGCCACTCTCTATTCAACAGACTTTTTCCCCAAGGATGCATGACTGCATTCACACCCGTTTGATCCCACTGGATTTCAGACTAAGCCAAGAAAACCAGCGTTCACAGACACTATTGCCTCACTACTGAGGTGCAACAAGATCTCTCTGGTGCCTACTATGTTCTTGTCTTTTATCTTTACCCACTACTGATTTGCAGCACAAAGCAAATTCTGTGCTCCTCTCACCCCTAGAGAAATGCCAGCTGCTTCTGGGCAGTGGGCCTTCCCCAAAGGATACTGTTACCCATGAGCTTCACCACAGAAGCGCTGTGAGGAAATCTGGCATCCTGTACCCCACAGGCTGCTCTCATTCTTTGAGCAAATCCCTCTTTGCTGTCAAACACGAAGACACAGGAGCAGGCCTTTTTACAGCCCCCTCTCTACTAGTCACAGCCTAGTTGCAGAGTCCTGGGGTTAACAGCAATAAGAAGTCAGCAATTCTTTCCATATGCCAGGTATCAGCTACACAGCTATAAACCGGGAGGCATCCTAAGGAAAGCTTTTCTACTGCCAGTTCAGGATGTTGCCACATGCACTGTGACAGAACTGCAGTCACACACGCTTATTTACCTACAAACGTACTGACCGCTGACCAGGCTCGAGCACCCCACAGTGGATGATGTGCTCTGGAGACCAGAAATCACAGTTCACCAGCGTAACAATGTTGTATGCCCAGTTGGTTAAAAGCACAGCTGGGGTCAAGCAAGGTTTAATTATGCAGCGTAGTAAGAAACAACACCTCAGTAAACATCTTCCAGTTGCAGTCAGAAATAACCTACACCTGGCAACAGCTGCTCCCCTCTCCCCACCAGAAATACACCAGGAGCATAACCCACACGCACACCTGTTTCGCTGGGAGCAGGTAAAGCAAATGCTGTCTTACAGACAGAGATGAAAGCGATTCTTTTACCGAGTAACACCTCCCTAAGGCACACGAAGGTAGAGCTCCACAGGAAGGCCTGAGGTTGCTCTGCGGTGTGACTGAGCAGCCTGCCTGCAAGAGTTGATCAGGTCACTCCAGAGACACCGCACACCCTTTCCTAGGAGGGGGGCAGAACCAGAACCCCATCCTACCCGCTTCTTGGCAGAAAGCAAGCAGAGCAACACCCCTCCTACCTGAACTCGGGGAGCAGGTTTGGCCGCAGCCCATAGAAAGCTGCTGAGAGAGTCACCAGCCAGCCGGGTTTGTAATTCCCATTCTCACACTCCAGGTATGGCGAGGACCACCTGATGTGGCTCTTATCAGCAGTGAAGCCCTCCCGCCTCTTCCAGCTGTTCTCCAAAGTTCTGGGGCCAGTGTTTAACACCTTCCTGTGCAGATGAGGCCTCCACTTGCGCTTCAAGCCGTGGAACCACTCTGTTTCCACAGAGGCGTTGGCCAGGCGGTGAGCCGAAGAGGACAAGTCCTGCAGGAGGACCTGGCTCTCATGCCGGCTGGCCTGGAGGAAAACCTGGGGGGTGGAGGAGAAAGGCTCCGCGCTGAAAGTGATAGCTGCCCTGGAGATGTTGGGGTCCCCCTCCAGGAGGCTCCTGATCAAGGCGCGGTACCACTCCAGGTCCTCCTGCAAGTTCTGCTCCCGCGACTTATTGCTCTGGAGGATCATGTTGAGGAAGTTGGTGGCGTGGGTGAGGGTGTCCAGGGCCCCGTGCAGGGAAGGGTGCGAGGTGAAGCGCGACTTGCCGGCGAGGCTGGCCAGCTCGTACCGCCCGGAGCAGTTGGCACGCCGCAGCTCCCGGGAGTCGCCCGTGTAGAGGAACGAGGCCACGTCCTGGGGCACCTCCTCGGCGAGCCGCTGCGCCAAGATGGTGCTCTCCGTAGAGCGGCTCCGCGGGGCCGGCGGCGGCTCCCGGCTCTTGATGTGGTTGTAAATAGGCTGCCTCCCTCTGAGAGCCCGCTCCCGGCCGCGCACCGCCTGCCCTTGGCCGGCGGCGGCACCGAGCCCCCGCTGGGCGAGAAGCAAGAGAAGAAGGAGCCGGAGCAAAGCCATGTCCCCCGGCGCTCCCGGCCGCGCAGGCACAGCGAAGTGGCTGAAGATGGGCTTCGCGCAGGCGGCCGCGGCGCAGGGGCACGAACGCGCAGGGGCGGCCGAGCGACAACGGGACGGAAAGCGGCCCCCGGCCCGCGAGTCACCTGTGGCGGCGGCGCCCGCGCCCTCCCCAGTGCGGGGCGTCGCGCAGCCCCGCCGCCGGCGCGGAGCGGCTCCCAGCCCCTCCGGCGACGGCAGCGACTGCAGCGAGCCCGCCTGCGCCTCCTCCCGCCGCGGCCACCGCGCTCACTGAGCCGCTGCCCAGCGCAAAGCGCAGGGGCGGCGGCGCCCGCGCCCGGCGCAGCGGCGGGTCCCCCCGCGGCGCCCCGCCGCCACCCGCGCTCCGCCGCTCCTCATCCTTCGGGCGCCGCTGCCAGAGAGAGGGGGGGGGGCCCGCGGCGCGGGAGTGCGACTCGCTGCGGGGATCGGCGGGCGGGCGCTCGGCTCTCCGAGCGAGGACCCCCAGCTGCGGGGGAACTGCTCACCGGGCGGCTCCGCCGCGGGCAACCCCTCGCCAGCCGGCACCCCTTCCCCGCCAGCCCTTATAGGTGTACGCCAGGCAGCTGCCGCCCTGTGTGGCCGCCTCGCCTGTCAGTCAGCCGGCAGCCATTCACGGGGCAGGAGGACGGCGCTGTGCGGGGCTGAGGGAGGTGGTGCTGCCGCCGCCGAGAGGCGTCGAGGCACCTCGCCTCACCCGCCGCCGGCCCCGCGCGGGGCGCAGACGCGGCCCCCCCCCCCCCCCCGCACCGGCGGCCGCTCCGCTCTCCCCTCGGCCGAGGGACAGGGGCCGCGGGCGGGGAACCGGCCCGTGGGCGCTCCGCCGCGCCCCAGCCGGTGTGCGGGGCTTGCCCGGGAGTGTGGCAGCGACACCTGCTGGCCGGGCGCGGAGCGGCGCCGCTGCGCTCTGCGCCTACGCTCCGGGGGCGATCCGGCGGGAACCGCCGGGCAGCGGCGGCGGGGGCGGAGGGGAGCAGGGGGGTGCCGGGCGTTAAAAATATCTCCGCCTCCCGCCGCACCGCGGGGGGACGGGAGAAGCCCGGCGCTGCGGGGGAAGGCAGTTACAGCTAGATCCGCAGGGCGGGGGCTACGCCTGTCAGCGCTGCGCGGCTGTGAGGAAGGCTCTCCTGCCTCAGCCGTGCTGGGGGTGGGTGGCGGGGGGACACCGGCCTGCGCCTCCGCGCCCCCGGGCAGGCGTGGGGCCGGCCGGGCTGCCTCGGCGGGAGGAGGAAGGCGCTTGGCAGAGCGCTCGCTGTTTGGGCCGGAATGGGTGGCCTTGCCTCCTGTGGCCCGTGCACCCACGGCCGAGATGCCCGCGTCGTCTGTGGGCTCCGCTGCGTTCCTGGGATCCTCGTCCCACGCGTCGCCCTTGCCTCACGTGTGCCCCATCACACGGGGTGCTCCCACCCTCACGGGTGCTGGGCCACTTCCCTCTCCTTTCAGCCACAGTGGCTGGCTGATCGTACTTCTGTGGCCATAATCTTTCCTCCTTTTTTTCCTTGGTGTTTTAACTCCAAGAGGCTAATTCCTACTGCTGTCTTCAAAACTAAGCCCTTAATCCCGTGGCTTTCAATGCTGACCTGCAGAGCACCTGTGTGGAGCCGGCTGATCACCTAGCTTTCCTCCTGCTCCACTGAAGCCACCCTTGGAAAAACACAAATGCATTGAAGATGTAGTTAGGATCTTCCAGTAAGCCATCAGTTATAGGACCATCATGATCAGTCATATGGATCTAGTTTAGCAAAGCATTTAAACATATGTTTTGACTTCATGCATTCTCTCTAGCAGAAGTATTCTCCTGCTCAGTATTTTACCATTGGATGAGGGGCTCGTGACAGGAGGCAATTAGCAAAGGGTGAATTTCAGAGGAGGTGGTCCACAGCAAAATCTCCTAATTACAATTAATCCCATTCTGGTTTAATATAAAATTCCCATTTTAGAATTCAAATGTGCAGATGAAAAAAGTGGTAAAAGGAGGAATTCTTGGTTTTCATACACACACATGTGCATGCACATCCTGTAAGGAGCAGATTTCAGTCATGCAGAATATATGATCTAATTTTAAACCACCACCAATATATCTGCTCCTTAAAGCATACTGTTACTTCAGAATTATTTGAAGCTACTTAAAGGAATAGTCATTCTAATATAGCTACGTGCAAATTACATTTGCAGCCTATATATCCTAGTGATGTAATGAACTTTATCTTTGCTTATGGTCACCTTTAATAATTACAATATCACATATGGATAAGAGAGAAAGTTATAAATACTTTTTTTCCCTCATTGCATGCAGTCGAAGAGGATGTTCACTGCTTAAGAATAGTTTACTGAACTTTCCCTCCAGTGAATAGCCTGTGAGATTACTTAGAAACCACATATACTGAGCAACTCAGAAGCTGGTATTTACAGTTTAGCACAGCGCAGGGAGCCTGTGCTTCCAAGTCTGCTCTGAACAAATACCTAAAGATGCATCGTTTGCTGTGGATAAGTGAGAATCAGGGCTTTTGACAGGAGCAGCTGTCAAGGCTGAGCTAAGCTAACATGGGATCGGTTACATGGGGAGATATCAATGGCAACATAAATAAACAAGCATTTTTTTTAATGGTGCGCCTGTGCTGATTCTCTTTACTGACTGTCAGGGGCTGCTCTAAAGGAAAGGTCAGTTCCCTGATGGGAAATCACTTCCCCTACTTCTAGCCTGACTATTAATACCTATTTAAATTGCACTACGCCTGCTGAACGGCCATGTTCACACATTCTCGGGATAATCAAATATCCCTTTAATGTACTTACACAGTAAGTTCCTTCTGTTTCCTGATCTCCTCATAGTCCTTCCAAATACCCTTCTCCGGTAGCACCCACCGCTCCCCCACCCCCTTGTCCTTCACTAACACCCCCAGAAGCTGTTGTTCTTAACCCAAAGGTTTGGCAGGAGCAAAGACCCAAGTGAGTTAGGGCACAACTCCAGCTGCTGGAAGTCTCTCCCTTATCTCAAGAGAAGGCTCTCTTTTTCCTGCCTTACTGGTTTGCTGTGTTTGTGCTCCCTGTGCCATGGAGTCAGAGGGAGAGAGGAGAGGTTAGCTGGAGGACTTTCTCATTAAGGGTGCCAGGTTCATTGTTCAGTCTTGTATAAGCTGCATCACAGAGCGTTTGGAGAGCCTTCCTTTATCCCCTAGGGCTTCCTCCCGTGGTCAGTTCAGACGTGCTCCCCGACAGCTATTGTGTATAACTGTGTCCAAAATGAGACACAAACAGATTTTAAGCCATTGCAAATATGCATCTTCTTACAGCTTTGTAAAAACTGTGCTGTGGGACCCAAAGCCCACTGTTCATTGCCCCAGATCCAAGGAGCTGGCAATATGGATAGTATCCTCTTAGATTAAGGAAATCTACCAAATACTTCATTTACATTAGTTCACTAAGGATTGGAAACGAGGTAGGAACCTTTGATCATTGTAGTTGTATTTTAATATTAAAATGCACTGATGATTCTGGCCTGTCATTTGTAAACAGTTGACTATATCAGAAGTCTGTTTAGCGGTGACCGCCACAATGTGACAAATAGACTGGGAGTCCCTGAGACACAAAATTACTGTGATTGAATAATGTTTCCTCAGCTTCTGCCTCAGTTCTGCCAGAGGTGCTGCTTCAAGCCATCCACCAACAAGGAATCAGGAAGCATCTGACCATTATCTCATGTATTTCTGGGTTGTTGCAGCTATCACAATTGCTGCATGCAAAGCACCTGTACATGAAGGACCTCAATTTGTGTGACCTATGAGACTAGAAGTCTGCCTTTTGATGTGGTGTGAGCTCAGCCTGAGTCTAATTACAGTGTAGAAAAAATAGCAGTGCAAAATGTTAGCAATTTTTAACAGACTAGAGTAAGTCTAACCTACTTTCTCTGAATATGGCCTATAAAAGAAGAACTTGGTTTATCAGGACTATTTGAAATGCTAGAAGCATCAGAACTATTCTATTGTTAAAACCAATTGGAATGAAGGACAGATTGTTGTAGCTGTGAAATGTATTTATTAAAATTTGTCCTAAACTAATTAGGTGATATACAGAGTATACTCACTAAGAGTAAGTATTAAAACTTTTGGAATTATGCATTGTATTTCACAAAACAGGAACAATGTGAAATATCCAACTGACAATCGATGACACTGTCTCCCATAACATCCTCACAGGCAAGCTCAGGGGTGTGGGTTAGATGGGGCGACAGTGAGGTGGGCTGGGAGCTCGGAGGGTTGTGATCAGTGGCGCAGAGTCCAGCTGGAGGCCTGTAGCCAGCGGTGTTCCCCAGGGCCAGTACTGGGTCCAGTCCTGTTCAGCTTATCCACCAACGACCTGGATGAAGGGGCAGAGTGTGCGCTCAGCAAGGTTGCTGATGATGCCAAACTGGGAGGAGCGGCTGGTAGCCCAGAGGCTGCGCTGCCATTCAGCGAGACCCAGGCAGGCCAGAGAGCTGGGCAGAGAGGAACCTCCTGAAGTTCAACAAGGGCAGGTGTAGGGTCCTGCAGGTGGGGAGCAGTAACCCCACGCACCAGCGCAGGCTGGGGCTGACCTGCTGGAAGGCAGCTCTGCGGGGAAGGGCCTGGCAGCCCTGCTGGACACCAAGGTGCCCGTCAGCCAGCAGTGTGCCCGTGGGGCCGAGAAGGCCAGTGGTACCCTGGGGGGCATTAGGGGCAACGTGGCCAGCAGGTCGAGGGAGGTGATCCCCCCTCTGCTGTGCCCTGGTGAGGCAGCATCTGGAGTGCTGTGTCCGGTTCTGGGCTCCCCAGTACAAGAGAGACAGGGAACTGCTGGGGAGGGTACAGCCGAGGGCTGCAAAGATGGTGAGGGGACTGGAACGTGTCCCTAATGAGGAAAGGCTGAGAGAGCTGGGCCGGTTCAGCCTGGAGAAGAGAAGACCGAGAGGGGGTCTCACCGATGCACCCAAATACCTTAGGGGCAGGTGTCCAGGGGCTGGGGCCAGGCTCTTTTCAGTGGTGCCCGGCGACAGGACAAGGGGCAACGGGCACAAACCGCAACAGAGGGAGTTCCGTCTGAATATGGGGAGGGACTTGTTTAGCTTGAGGGTGACAGAGCACCGGAACAGGCTGCCCAGAGAGGCTGTGGGGTCTCCTTCTGGATGTGATTTTGTGCAACCTCCTTTAGGTGAACCTGCTTTATCAGGGGGCTGCACTAGATGATCTCTAGAGGTCCCTTCCAACCCTGACCATTCTGTGATTCTGTGAAAATGCAGAGTACAAAAGTTCTAACTTAGAACCAAGGGCTTACGTACCAATTAATATTAACTTGTAGTGAGCAGTTTAAACCAACTGGATATTTTCATAGAAACATTGGGACAGAAGGAATCTCACAGAGGTTACCCAGCACAGCACTCCTGCACTGCGGCAGGATTACTTACAGCAAGGTCATCTCTGGCAGGAGTTTATCTACCTTCTTTCAGAGAACTTTCAGTCAGGTAGCCTCCACAGCCACCCTATCTACCTTCTTCGAGGTTTTATCACCTTAGCACCAAGTGTGAGGGACGGAGGTTCCCTAATATACTCAAATTCTTCTTTTCTTTCTTTTTTCTTTGCTTTCTTCTCAGACCACAATCACCATAAGCTAGTATCTGTCTGCAAAAGACCACTTTGGCTTACTTCCTTTTTTCTTTTCTCTGGGCTAAATTAATCAGATTTCTTAGCAGGCTATGCTTTCTAAAACTTTTGTTTGCTCTGCTGTTCTCTTCTTGACCATCCATTTTGTTAGCCTGTTTCTCTAGGTGTCCCAGACAAGGCCTCCTGCTATGCATCTTCTGCAGGCTATGTAAAATTCTCTGTTAATGTACCCCACATTGAGGTCTGTCTGCTTTTTCACCTTCACCACAGTATTGACCACTACTCAAGTCTGTAATGCTATGTAATCCTCGTAACATTTCAAAACACGTTGCTTCCTAGTTATCTGTCATTTGTTTTCATTTGAGGATTTGAGCTCTGCTTCCTCTGGGTAGTACTTTGCACTTGTCTTTCTTGAATTTTACCTTACTGATTTTAGGCCATGTCTCTGATTTTTCAAGATTATCTTTAGTTCCTATTCTGTTCTTCAAAATATTTTTAAATGTTTCCCTGTTTCTTGTAGTCATTTGCTAATTTTATGACCTTTTATTTCCTTATCCAATTTGTTCATTAACCTATTTAATAGAATGTATCTGAGAGCAGAACCCTTCAGGAATCTACTTAAAATGTCCTGGTTTGATAGTACACAACTGATACTTTTTGACAATGACTTCAAAGGTAATTGCTTACCCACTCATGACCCACCTACACAAAATTTCCTTAGCTTACTGATGAGAACCTCATGCTAAATATGTAAGGAATGATGTTGATGGAGACATATAGCACATCTACTGCTTCATCACTATCATCATATCATAAGGTCAGTTATGAGTCAAAAAAGAAAATTCCGGTTTGTTTCATATTGAAGTTTCTTGACAATCTCACACCGGGTGATTTTAAGCAATTTATTATTTTCTAGGTGATTAGTAAAGAGTAGTTTAATAATTCTTTTCTGAATCTCCCTGGTGATAATTATTTCATGAGCTTCTTTATACTCTCCCTTGTCTTTTTCTGAAAATACATAGTATGATTTTTTTCCAACTTTAGAATCTTCCTCCCAAACACTTGAAATGGCAAGTGGTAGTATATGTTTGAAAGATCACATCTTATCTCCAACAGAAAATGTTATTCTAGATTAGGACAAAACTGGCTGTCAGACAACATACTGATGGCTTTGACTTCTAATTGTTGATGGAGAGCTTGTATCTGATATGCAGAATCTGCATTTTAAATAAACACTATTCAAAATCTTTGTAAGCCTATTCACAGTTGGGAAAAGACAAGGGGATGCTGAAGTTAAGACTGCAAACCCAGTCCATTCTGCGTGTGCTTTACAGACACAATTTGAATGTTGGGAAACACTGCACAAGTATAGTAGAAGCTGCTGGTGGCCTCAGAATGTTGCAAGGACATACGGTGTAATGCACTTATATTAAGGAGAGCGAAACTGCAACAAAGGTAAACCAGAAACATCTATGACAGTGAAGGCAGTGTGGCCAAGGGAATAAATGGCTCACATTACATCTGGGCTGCCTTCAGTAAGTGAATCCCGCTTCCCCATAAGTTCCAATATATACGTTGTGCTAAATAAGGACATTAAGTGGGCAACACCCCTAATAATGGTAGAGGAAGACTCAGAGCTGTATCCAAAAGGAGATACTGCTGTTTCAGGCCCTATGTTGTGAAGCCTAAAAGCTAGCCTAAACCCCCAGCCCCTGCAGCAGAATGAATGACTGAGCTCAGCCCCTCGGCCATGCCTGGCAGAGCAGTAACACGTGGAGGGGGAGTGCTGGCTTCCCTGTTCATCTGCTTTAGTTATAGCAAGAGCAGCATTTGGCTGCAGCCTTTCATTCAGAGGGTAAAAAATACTTGTGCTTAGCCACCTAAGTCATGTATTTGGGTACAGATGTCTGCTAAAGCACAGCCAGAGGTGGTGGTACTGCTCACCTTTGGATTAATAGCCAGTGCCTAGAACACTTCTGTGGCAAGTGAGATAGATGGAGGCCCTTCTCAACAAAAGCTTCAAAACCACAACTTTGAGAAGACAGCCCAACAGCAAACTGGCAGCTTGTTAAGGCCAGAATGGAGCACACAAGAAATTAATAAAGGATAAATGCACTAAGACAAGATAAAGGAGGAATCACCTGAAAAGTAAAGTTTTTAAAAAACAAGCAAACAAACTATAAGTATCAGGAAAATTAAATCTCAATTGGGACATGTTATACTGAGTAGCTTAATTTTCCTGTGAGCACCTTGCCTTCAGTAATGAACCAGCTGATTACAATAAGCATACTTATCAATATGGTGCTTTAAAACATTTAATATACATCCCTTAGAACTATCAGAGAAGAATAATGTGCTGGATAAGAACACAGGCAAGGTGGGTTTCTTTGTTGTCTTATTGCAAGAGTAACATTCGTAGTATTTCCAACGATATCTCAATCATATCAAACCATAAATCATGAATGCACACTATCCTGCCAAAGTCTTACCCTCCTATCCTAATCCAGTCTGTGCAGCAGTAAAATGCTATCTGTTGTTTTCTTCCTTGCTTTCTTTCTGCTTGGGATTTAGGGCACTGTAAACTTTGTTGAACTTTGAAAGGTGTGACCTGCTATATGATGGCATGGTAACTACTTTGCATTTAACTGTATGTCTGGATTCAATATTCTTCCTCCCAATGGCTCTTTTTCAAATACATTTCAACACTAAAATTATACTGCATTTGCTTTCAGTTAGGAAAATAGAACAAATTGTCATCTGATGTAGATTAGCATATCTTTACTGAAGCCAATGAAATTGCATGAGTTTATATAGATAAGTATTTGCCCACTCACCTTACATACAGAAGGCAAAATCCAGAATTCCTATTAAAATGTTTCAAAAACCTACATCCTGTTACATTTTGTTCTAAGAATCTGCAGATGTCAGCTAATGAAAATAAACTTCAAAGGGAGGAATCATTTCAATTAATTGGGAGCTAAATCACAATCTCAAAATAAGTTCAGTTTGGAAATGGTTGCTTTATACTGTGCTGTTAAGTAGACATTAGCCTTTTAACTGCTCTGCTGTTTGATGCAGAGCTGTCCACTTGAAATAAGTACATAGCAGAAGCTACTGATTGTGGGCTTTGAGGTTTGAGGCAGTCCTTGCTTCCATGCTGATAACGTATTCAAAATAAGCTCTCAGTTAAGATGCTACTTTTTATTTTTTTTCTTGGAAAAAACACTATTTCCCCAAGAAAACCAGATTACCCTCCCCCTACTCCTTCTGTCCCATGCCACATGCAACAGTGAAGCCAGAGGTGAAATGTCATAGATACTTTGACTCCTATTACCAGTGAATGAGAGGGAAATACCAATCATGTCAGAGAGGGAAGGAGAAAGAGGAGCCAAGAAAATTTCAGTTTCTGACTCTCTCTTTTTTTTTTTGCTTTTAATAACTTATAAAAAGAGACACTCTTCTTGACTATACGTCAGCCACACTGTACTCCGGAGGAGAAAGGCAATGTGCTGGAGGCAGTACAGTGAAAAAAGAAGTAATAATGATACAGCCTCTTGTCATACGTACAAGGCTCTAAAACACCCATCTTTTTCATTTACGAAAGCAGTTTTAATGGAAAAGAGGGCACGTGGCTGGATACCCTAGGGAGAAGTCTTTAGTAGTTGTATAAAACCTATACAGCAAGGACAGCAGACAAGCAAGATTACACAGCCATTTACCATCGCACTGTTCGGGTGGGATCTCTGTAGGGCTGATCCAGCCTCAGGAGTCCTCTGACATTGAAGAGGGAGGCATGCTGTGAAGAAGTAAGGCATTGGATAGGAGCAGACTGAAAAACACACTTTCTCCACTGAGACTGTCATTAATGCCCCTTATTTGCAACTGTGGCATTCATATTTCCTGATGTGGATCGCTGGTCACTGGGACCTGTAGTGAATAATGATGCACAGAGTGACATCCTTCACACAGATGGTAAAGAGGTCTGTGGATAACTGGCTAGCTGAAAAGGGTCACATAGACATAGTCCAGCTGGCTGGACAAAAATGCACATCGCTCTCAGCTTATCTGAAGTAAAGCAAAATACACTGTCTTTGGCTGTCCTTGTTACACAATAACAGGAAGATTTTGGTGGGAAAAGAATGTTGCAGGTGGGAACAGAAAACTACAGAAGAGAAACTAGGGGTGGGCTTGGTAGTTAGGCAACTAACCAATAATGAGCTTAACTTTTGTAATATGTATGAGCTAATTATAACAAGGCATAAAAGGTGACTGTAAGGGACAATAAACGAAGTCTGCTGATCACTCATATTGAGCGACTGTGTCTTCCCTCCGTCGTAACAGAGGTCTTGTGGGGATAAGAACTTTTGGTCTTTGAACTCAGAAAAAAATCCCTATAGATTAAGAAGTCTCTTCAGCCAATCCAGCATTCCCATAGAATCCTCTTCAAAATGAATGTCAGCTCAAAAGCAGATGAGAATTTCTGTACATTTCTATAAAATTGGAGACTCTTAAATCTATGGTTCAACTGAGCAAGGATAACACTCGGGAGAAGGTGCTTGTTCCCCACTGATTCTACAAATCAGTGGCTTCCAAAAAGATTTGAATCTAATGTGGATGAGGTAGAAGGGGGATTCAACCATTATTGTCAAGAAGAAAGCTATTTCAGAGAAACATTTCAATTTACCTTCTCCAGAAGAGTGTTGATTTCCCGTGAGGAAAAAACACAACTACTTCACAGAAACAGAAAAGAAGGATAACTGGTTTTTGACCCCTAACTTCATTCTGTAGTTCCTCTCCCTAAGACATATTATAGTCAGTGGTCCAATTTTTGCATTGATTACCTCAATTCCTTTTCTAAGACAATTGAAGTAATAAAGTCAAAACAAAGGTATGTGAGTTACATGTTAAGTGATACCTTCAAGGACATTTTTGCTCATATACAGTTTTCAGCTAATAGACTAATGATATTTGCTTAATACAAGCCATAATTTGTGGAGGATGCCTATTTTCCACAAATTCTGTCCAGCAGTATGGGATGGATATACTTGAGCTGTCTTTGCAGTATTATCCACCTAGTGATGTAGCTCATAATTCTCTTTCTGGAGCACAGTGGGGATCAAGAAGCATATTGATTCTTGGGCGAGTCAGTGTTTTAGCATACACTGGCAAAAAAGACACACCATCAAGTTCTGCACTGAACTGATGTCCCTTGCAAAACATTTAATGCAAGAGAGTGGAAGATACAGATAACGTAGCTTTTGACACTGTAAGTCCTAAGTGCCTCACTCTGTCTGCCCTTGGTGTGTGTTACGGAGATTGAAACAGCAGCTGGATAATGCTGTAAAGACAGGACAAGTACATCCATCCCATGCTGCCGGACAGGATCTGTGGAAAGTGGGCACCCTTCACATATAACTATGCTGAGGACAATTCAGGTCAATGTCTTTTGGTTTACTTAATTGCAAGAGCATGTCTTCTAGTTTTACCCTGCTGTGATTTAGAAGATAGATAACTTTCAGCTTTGTTCTCAGGATCAATCATTTGCAGCTAATATTTTCAGCAAGTGTAAGCAGCCTGTGCACCGCTGATTCTTTTGAATCACCATGTTTTAGTTAAAAATTACTTCAGAAAGTGAGACTTGGACTCTTTAGACTTGGGCAATCCACAACATTTTACTTTTTTTCCTCACAGATCTCAGAGTTATGTTAAAAGATATGTAAAGCATCTGTTCTCTTCCACAAACAGGAGAGGCATCTTCTGTTTGATAAGCCAGAACTTATCAGCCATCTTATCTCAGATCTGCTATTTATACTGCCCTTCTGCAAATGTGTTGTCACTGCCCTGTGCACTGTTCTAAGGCATTTTCCACAAAACCTACAGATTTCGACATCCAAAACGAGCACAACCCAGATCAATTTTATACAGAAGCTGGAACTCAGTATTCACTTCAAATGGCTGTGTGGGAGTGTGTGCATGTATGTGTATTTGTGTGGGTGTATCAGCATTCATTGCTTAAATTTTGTTCCTGCTGTAAAAATGACTTGTATAGCAGTTTATTTTAATACCAAATTGCAAGGTTAGTTCATTTTACAAGATGGCAGTTTAACACATTGAGAGAAGGAGGGAGAATAGATTTTTCCTAAGATCTGCAGTGTCTGTGATGCTCTGCAACAAACAGAGCAGAACAAAATTCTGGTGACCATCTTGATGAAAAAGTGAATGTGCTCAGTGAGCCAACAAGAAGCAGCCAGGGAAATCAAATATGAGACTTGATAATTTTTTCCTCTTCCAGCCATTCCATATGACTTTCTGTAATTTTATTTAAGGCAGAAATATTGTACTTAAGGGGCTTTAATGCTTTTTTTAATTAAATATGCTCGATTAGTTTGTGAAGAAATGTTTCTCTATAAAAATCAGCTGCGATACTTGGTGAGTTCATTCTTTCCCTACAGGTAAAATCAGTTGTAATAGCTTTCCTCCTAACTCTAGAAAAATCATTCTATAACTTTGGCACTTTAATCTCCGCAAAGACTGTATAGAAACAATCACAACAAATGAAGATTGAAGAATGAAGGCAAGCTGGCTTTAGGGCTCCATTACATGAAAAATGGGAAGAGAAAAGAAGTATGTCTTCACAGCCTGCACAATACTGTAGCTTACACTACACAAAAATGAAAACCTCAGCTACCTGCAGCTGGCTTGGGTCCCACTATCTCTGCAATCTAAGGTGGTAGGAGCCTCTTTTTCTGCCTCTGCCCAAATGAAAAATTTTCACTTGACATCTTGATGTACCAGTTGGGTAAAATTCACATCATCTGCTTAAAGCCCATCATACCTGCTTTCTGCAGGTTCTTAGTGTCCCAGTGTTTCAACCTTCCGCATGGCTGAACCCATACCTTCCTCCCAAGGAGGGACCCAGTTTTTAGAAGCATATATCCCAGCAGCCCCACCTTGACCCAAGCACAGGATTGCATGCTTTTGGCTGGGGTTTACCAAGGTCTGCCTGAAACCCAGGTATTGTTGAAGGATGAGGCAACACCATACAGTGTGACACAGACACAGGCTTAGTGATGGGAGTGGTGCTGCAGATTATCTCCTACTGCCTTTTTCTTTGCTATGAATGACAGTGCTTTTGTACTAGTGAAATGCCTCATACTAAATGTACCAGGTACCTTCATCAAGCTATCAAATCCTGAAAAATAATCCAACACTGAAAAAAATACCTTTTTCTTCCCTTATCTTCATACTGTTTAATAGTTCTGATCCTCTGATACTAATTAAGTTCTCTGCTTTCATCTCTTCCATTGCATTCTTATGTATTCATCTATGTGTGTACACACACCCACCCACCCACCCACCCATCCATCCATCCATCCATCCATCCATCCATCCATCCATCCACATTCTGTGAGCCCCATGACACTGTCCTAACCATGTTCCTTTACTACTCCAACCCCCTTATCCCACCTACATTTTTAACCCTGAGAGACTCTGTTGCTCAGCTGAGGCAATGTCACAGCAACCATCTGCAAAGATGAGAAGAGGAAGGTGCAGCTGGCTCACACAGCTGGGAAGGAGCAGGGGACAAGACAGGTGGAAGGGCTCTTTCAGCGTTCCCCTTATGCCCAGGACTAGTGCCTGCTGGCTAGAACAAAGACTGCAGTACTGAGAGGTAAGGGTTAAGTCAGCTGAGGTCCAGGGCACATATTCTGACTGCTGTTCACTGTGCTGCAGATGTTCGCCTGTCTCTTTGCTCTAGGCCATCAGACTTGATAAATTCCCATTGCAAACAGAAGATAAACTCCATGTTTAGCAAAGTGGAATGTTATCAAGTCTATTTTCATTTCCTCTACCCCAGGAATATTCATTATGCATATATTTTACGTTTATGCTGACTGGACTCAATTCTGCATCTTCCTGTTACCTGAAATTATTACCTTTGGTTTTGGCAGTGGTGTGTTATTTACCTGAACAGGATTTTAACTCCTGACCCCACTCAGCAGCTTGACGTATTCTGCTTCAGGCCACCTTATTTTGAAGGAGGATGCAGAAGCTGGCATGGTGCTATCAGTAGCAGTGGTAGAACACCCTCCACAGGCCTTTAATCTTCCCCGTCCCTTGAAGTTTTAGCCCCCGTGGGGGCCATCTGTGACAGGGTGAGCAAGGGCACAGTCCTGAGCGACAGCACACAGCCTGCACGGGTAGTCCAGACCCTGGGAGCCTGCTGGCCTTGGCCAGCACCACTTCCATGGCAGAGTCTGGGCATTAATGCCAAGCTGGGACCATTCCCAACAGGCTTTCTGGACGTGGCCACCCTGTTCAGTGGTCTGAAAGCATTTAGCCCTATAGGTGCAAACTGCATTGGGGCAGTCAGCCTCTGAGTGGTGCCCAGGCCATTTCACACTATGCAGACATAGCCTACAGCTCTTACCTGACTTGGCTTCTGCCTTTCCTGTTTTCACCTCATAGATTCAGCCATTTCAAGCTCAGCCACACCTCTCTAAACAGGCATGCACTCTTTCTCCATCTCTGCTTTCTCCTTTGCAGCTAGCTCTTGGATGTTGCCCCTTTGATCCCTTTCCTGCATCCAGTTTTGTCAGTCTACCACCCCTTACCATCTTCCATTTCTTGTTATCTGAACACTCTCTCCTTCAAATCTTCTGTAAATGCCTGGTGCTCTTCCATCTTTTCTGTCTCCCTTCGTCTCCTTTCTTCTGTTGATTCTGGTGGCAGCACCCTGATAATAGCAGTTTTTATTGGGAGTTGATAACATATTATAGTAAAGGTTATAAATCTCATAGTTCTTTTTTTCTCTCTCATTCCTTTTTCTCTTGGTTATCTTCTCCATTGACTTTCTTTCCGCGTCATTTCATATTCATTTCCCACACCTTTAGAATTCACCAGCACCCTGCTATTCCCTCTGCAGCTTTGCAAGCTTTTTTTTTTTTTTCTTGTCTCTTTTCTCCCTTTTTCTTTTTTATAGGCAGTGGCCACTCTTAATCTTTGCAGGAACTATTCATCTCTGTGCAACACCTGTCATCTTTTGTGCCCCAGCTTCTCTTTTTACATCTGGTCTGCATTTGCATAGTCTACTCTTCAGCTGGGTTTCCTGGTGCCTTTCATAGCTTTTTTCACATATTTTTTAATCTTTTCTGTTCTGCTTCTCCCATCCTTTTTATCCCAGAGACAGAAGGGCCCTGTTAGCTAGTTCTGTTTCCTAGGAAATTTTCTTTCAACATCAAGGAATACCAGATTGCAAACAGTGTTAAAATTAGTGCACAGGTCTCTAGATCCTGGTGAGTTATAGCACTGGAAAAAGATTTATGCCCCAAGATTTCTGATTCACCCTTGGTTTTGGTGCCAATCAATTTTGTCTAGCCTAGAGGTTTTGGTACTCAGTTTATCTCCTTTTCCATGTCTGTACCTCCATGCCAGTTTTGAAAATCATCATTTCCCTAAAACCTTGCCCTGCTGTTCTCAGTCACTCATTTTTGCCACAAAAATGTGCACTGAAAGTATACTTCTTGTTCTCGGATTAAATAATTTCTCAAAACTCCTTAGTGGTGGAGCTCCCACAGCCTTCCCACGCAGTCTGAGCCCTGCCCTGCTAGCCCTGCTCCCTGTCCTTGCTTATCCCTGTTGCAGTGTCAGCCTGTTTTACTTGTGCCAGCACACTGGACATGGTGAGCTATTCACTCCTTCCTCTTTTTCTGGTAACATTCAGATTTTGCACATATCCACTTTCAGCCTTCCCTTCTCTGGATTGAGCTGCCACATGTATTTCAACCTTTTTTTTCATGGGTCATATTTTCTAGTGCTCTGACCATTCTTGCGTTCTCTCCTTAGGTCCCTCAGATCTCTCTCCCTGTCAGATCACTCATACTAACACACTTACCCCTCTTTACTGAAGAGACGTGTTTGCCTCTCCATTAATCTGCACATTCCCCAGTAAAACTTACACTCTTCTGTATTGGAGAGAAAGTCTCAGTGCTCAGGTCTGTGGTTTATGTCATCTAAACATTAAGTGGGAATGCTTGTTAATATATATAGAAGCATTTGAAATAATTCTGGTGTGATGTAGCACATGCTTGCTTCACTCCTCTGTCATCCTTGCACCACAAGGTAGTCTCCTTTTCCTAATAATTCTTCTCAATTCCTTTAGTAGTGTCTTTGAGCTGAGGGTACCCTTGGTTTCATTGTCAGTTCCTCTAGTCTATAAGATTTTACTTCTAAGTAGCTCATTTCTTTTTCACCAGCAGTTTTCTTTCTCCCTAAAATAGCAGGGGTTAACTACCAGATTTGTGTTATCCATCAGTATTTCATTTCTAGAATTTCCTCGAGATGTATAAAGGCCCTAACACACAAAGTTCAGTGCTGTATTTCTATTTGAAATAACAGAAGGAAATAAATCCACCTACAACCAGTGACCTTTCAGGATTTGCAGCATTAGATCACACTGAAAAAACTCTGACAGATGAAAAATACAAGCATTAGGGAAAAGTAATATCTGGGATCCCTGGTGTAATGTTTGCAAGAAAAGATTTTATAGCAGTTATTTTACACTTTGATTTATTCACAACTTTTGCATCTATCCTCAGGCCAAAGTGCTCAAAAAATTCACATTTGGCCAGATTTTTCCTCTAATGAGATGCTGGCTGCCTGAGGTAGTTATTTCTGAGAGTCCTGTCTAATTTTTTCCTGTGACAAAGGTTGCAGCTAATGTTAAGCCTGTAATTTCCTTACAATAACTTTGCGGGTCCTGACAATGCTGTAGGAAATGAGGATGCCCCAAAGGGCAACACAGTAAAATGAATCAGGAGGATTTGCTCTGAGTGATAGGTAAGACCTGTCGGAGGTGGGTGTCCATCCACAGACATGCACAGACACACAGTGTGTTGAGGTCACGATGTGAACTTTTGCACTGAAGTTTATTACAAATCTCACCAGAGAGCCTTTTTTACTTTAAAAAACTAGTTTAGACATTAATCTGAAAGAACTATAAATGCTGAAATACAACTTTTTATGACAGATAAATCCAAGAGAATAAGCAACACCACTTCTTTCACCCAAGATTCCTTCAGCTCTAGCTTTGGTTCAAGTTTTGCTCTCAAGTCACACAAAGTCAAGTAAGTCTTTTTAAACCTTGTCTGGACCCCTTCTTTCAGTAGTTCAGGTAGCCTTATATATGCTGTGGATGTTGTCCACCTTGGACACCTTACCCACAGCATTCTTCTGGAGAAGCTGACTTGCACAGGTGTACTCTTTGCTGGGTAAAATCCTGGCTGGATGGCCAGGCCCAGGGAGTGGTGGTGAACAGAGTCACATCCAACTGGCAGCCAGTTACAAGTTGTGCACCTTAGTTTCGCCTCTTGGTTGCTGTCAATGCACTGTGCCTGAGTGAAGGGTACTACATAATATTCCAGTCTTTGCATGCTGTAGCCACCCTGTCTACATCTTTTTAGAGGATATTCAGATGGTTTCCAAGGTCAGAACTCGGGGATTTTTTTAGCCTTGTGTCTGTTCTAACTACCCTGACCTACATGGGGCTTTGTTGCAGCAGTGATGCTAGTCTGGTCTATAGTCCTCCTGTCCTGAGCCATTTCTTTGGGGCTTTCCTTAAAGCCTTTGCAATATTTCTCACCACATGATGGTATTTCAGATCAAGCTCTGCCAACAGGCAGCATAACTCAGATCCTTTACTTAACGCAGCCACAAACCTCACCCAGAATGCCACCCCTTCCAAGTCACACTAGTTTCTTAAATGCACCTGTGTTACGTATAGCTTACAGACTTGTGCAGGCTTCTGGACATCTGAATGGAAACAGGAATATCTATACAATAACTGTTGATGTCTGATAGGATAATTTTTATCTGTGAAAGGCTTATGCACTTCAGAGATGAGATGCTTGAGTACATGTAAAATAGGGTGGATGTTACTCTCCATAAACAACAGCCTTTTTGTTTTGTCTTGTGGAAGGAGGTTTAAAAGGAAAAAGAAAAAAAAAAAAGCTTCTCTCTACTACATAATTCCTAGGATCTGCCACAGGGATCTGTGGCTATAATAAAAGCAGCCATCACACCTGAGATCCTCAAGGCTGATTAAAGAAACATTACATAAAGCTGTATTCAATGACTAACAGAGCAGCTGAATAATTCTACCTGAGCAGTACCCTGGGACCTGCAGCGGAAAAAGGCAATCCTCTCACATCAGTGAGTGGAATATGCCTTTAATCCTTAAAGGTAGGCTAGAAATTTAGTTTTCACTTTGTTCCTGCTTTAGAGTTAGCAACCTGAATAGCTACGAAAAGCTTTTCCTAGGAGGCTTAACACCAGGAATGGTCATTAAGCTCTTATATGGCTCAGTCTTAGGAGTGGAACCAGCTAAGACCTTCGGGGTGGGCTAACTAAGGCTCCTCGTTCAGGCACGGCACCCGGAGCATCCCTCCCCAGAGCCGCAGGGCTCCGCGGGCAGAGGCTGCGGGGGGGGCAAGTGCCACAGCGGCACCCCGGCGGCCGGGGCTGCAGGGCCGGCAGCCCGGGCGTGTGTGACACACGGGCGTTGGGGGGAGCGCCCTTGCGAGGCCTTGTGCAGCTGGCCGGGCAGGGCTTTGCAGTTCTCGGGAAGCCACTGCCTGCCCTGCTTAGCCCCAGCCTCCGCCCCAGCCTCACCCTCTGCCCCAGCCTCCGCCCCAGCCTCCGCCCCAGCCTCACCCCCAGCCTCTGCCGCAACCTCACCCTCTGCCCCAGCCTCACCCCCAGCCTCAGCCCCAGCCTCTGCCGCAACCTCTGCCCCAGCCTCCCCCCCAGCCCCAGCCTGCTGCGCAGGGGCGGCCGGCGCTGGGGAGCAGTAAGGTCAGGCCAGTTACACGTTATTTTCTTATTAGAAAAACTGGCAGCCAGCTGATCCCGCTCTTCGAAGTGGCCAACTACCAACAATGATTTTCTCATTTCTGACAAAAAGTCAGAAATACCAGAGAGTTACTTTTAACTGTAGTCTTTACATCCACGGACTGATTGGCTAATTATCGCTCTCATTAGCTATGGGAACTTCGCGCTCCCAGGTTGTCGTGCCTATACAATGAAATTTTTTGGCAGTTTCCCTGCAATTTTGGGGGCTTATGACCCATGCAGTTTACCACAGTAATTTTCCCAGAACATTTATTGTTTTCGTATCAGCTGCAATGTGTGTGAGTTAATTCATAAATCACCATTAGAGAAGAAATGGAGAAAAAGTAAAATAAAAGTTCTGATTCAAAGGGGTGAATTTGAGTTACAGACAATAAATGCAGGCAGAGCACAGGAGAGCAGTTGTGGGGAAAGGCACAAGGATGGGTACTCTGGGAGAGTGAAGGAGAGCAAGAGAGACTGGAAGAGACAATGAAGTCTATGTAATATGACCAGAGGGATTATTCTCTTTATTATTTTTAACATTGGAACACAAAATCAAATCAAGGCTTATTTCAACAGGAAAAATAAAATGCTTCATACTAAATGGCTTGTTACCTGTCTTAAAATGCTTCCTACCCTGACTAGTCCCTGAAAGCACTGGCAGTGGTCACACAGCAGGAGCAGTCCGCAGGGCCTCGAAGCACATTTTGAAGCACCTAAGACAAAAGGAGGAGGCTTTAGTGTTTGGGTTCTGTGTGCACCATCTGCTGAGAGGAGACACACAGACTTTCAGAAGGCTGCCAGCTGGCTGGCCATTCCTCTCATTTCAAATAAACATTCAACATGTTTTCAGTAAATTCTGAATGATAGAAGTCTGCTTTTTCTTTTCTGCAGTTCTCACTGGAGAGGGTGAGAGCTTTTTTTTTCTCTTGGCTGTGTTATGTATTTCTGGCAAGATGAACTTTCACTTCACATTGTTATTATCACATAAAAATAGCCCACATTAAGTAATATTCATTATTAGGGTATTACATTATGAACTTTAAAGGTGTTATTAGCTCTTTGAAGCAGGCTAAAAGGTAAGATTACTTAAAGATCCTTTACTGAGCCTACACCTGAACTATTCCAAGGATGTTTCAGTAAATTAAGCAACTTTAAAGAGAGATTTTTCTTCCCAACCCATTTCATTTATAAAAAGTGAAGAATGCAGACAGGTCTGGGGTGAAATACAAACACGATACCACTTTCACTGCATAATGATCCAAGATAACAAGTAAATGTCATGTTTAGGTACAGGACACTGCTAAGTATCATGACTTAGTCACTCCATATTTAGCAAAGACTCTGCAGCCAACACTGGATGTCTTCAAGGGTTAAGATCTCCATTTTATGCCCCAAGGATGCTGGACACCCAGATGTTCATGTTTGAAGTGAGCGGGATGAAGCAGTCTGGCACGGGGAAGGATACTTCTGTAATCTATAAGCAGCATATACCTGAACCACACTGTCACCCTCAGTAGGAATACAACACTGTATCACCACTTTCAATGTTTATCTCAACATTTTCTAAATAAAATCATGAGGCGTATCAAAGTTGTTGGAGTACCTGGAGTACCTGATTCTCCCTGCCTCTCTCTTTTAATGCCTGTGAGAATATGCAAGCAATCAAGTTATTGTTAGAGGAAATTTCAGAGCATCTGCTATTGTCTGATAATTGCTCATCTGAATGCTCTTCCTTGCAGGACATGTGAGGTTATCTTCCCCTCTTTCACAGAGAAGCAGTCTCAGTCCCCTTGATCTGGAGAGGTACACACAGACAATGCCATGTAGCCCCAAGCTGTAACTCCCATTTTGTCTGCCTCCTTCCTAGGAATCTATCTGTGCCTATGACCATACCAGCTCCATTTACACAGGCATTAACTCTTAATTTCACATTCTTAATCTGTCCTGGCATTTTCTTCCATCTGCTGCTTTGCATCTTGCATAAAAGTACATAATTTTTTGTTGTTCAATTTTTTTTTGTTTGTTTTATGAGCCATGCGCTATGTAAGAGGTTTCATTGTGCCACCTCAAGTGTAAGTACAGGTTTTATATCCAAGGATTCAAAGGTTTTTGGGTGGCAAAAGACAGGTGGGCAGGCAAACATATAAAACATAGTGTTCTTTGAGAGACCTGAGTAAAAATATTCATAGGAACAGCCTGATCCTTCAAACAAACATTCAGGTCAATAACTTTTTCTTGAGCATATTCTCTTTATCACCTCAGTCAGTTTGTGTAAAATTATTCACAGGCATAAACATTTACAGAGTCTTTCCAGGGGTCACGTCGCATCACTTAGTATTTTAAGCTCATCTTTTCCTTTGGTGATATATGTTGCACACACATCAAGAAGCTAAATCAACAGCACAGTGATATTTTACTGGTTTAAAATCCTTTGGCTCAAATCATAGGACAATTTCCTTCCCAGGAGGATGTGACATTTAACAGAAGTTCTGACATAGCCTTTCACCCTCCACCCACCCCAAAAATGTAAAACATTTCATATTTAGCTCATTTCCTTCTGCGACAGAGGAAAAATGTAAGTGAGAGTACATAGGAGATTTGTGACCATTAATTTACTGGCAATACCAATAGCCTGTCCAATGAAGTAGGAAGGAAGTACAGTTCATTTCAACAGAAATTCCTGTTGTAAAAAAATGTTTCACATGCTGAAATGTTCCCTATGGCCATGAAAATGCATCCTCATGCTACTAAAAACAGACTAGGAGATTGTTACACACAGAAACATAAACAAAAAATTCCCAAAATAGCATAAAAGAATGAAGAAAACAATTCAGTTAAGGAAATTCCGAATGAAGGTGGTAACTGCATCAGGCAGTGGCATAACAAATACAGTGCACGTAAATAAACCGAAACATAATAAAAGGTAGATTTACTGAAGTGCATTCCACACAACTCATATCCTGCTGCATTGCTTCCTGTCATTAATTACCCCATCTACATCCAAATAATATCAAAAAGCCAACTGGAAGCACAAGTTAATGAGCAAAATTTCATACTCTGGGGTCAAGTTCCTTTTCCTTCATTTGTCTTCATTAGCAGCACCTCTCAAGGCTTTCCTAAAATAGAAGGCAGTGAATTAGTCAAAGAGATTTTAAAAGTCACACTCAAGAATGCTCAGAAATAAAATAGCAGGATTAGCCTCAGAGCTCTTAGGATGAAATGGAGGTTGTTATTGTCATTAAATAAGATTATCAAAACTACGTGCCTTGACTTCCTAATTATTTTTGCCATCTGTACCTCTTGACTGGGTGTCACACTTGCCTGGCATCTTGGCATGGAAGGGTATACGAATGCTTTACAAATTACTGCCTGGTCTGTAAACCATAAACCAAAATGACTTTCCCTCTCTGGGTACTCCTGTTCAGTACCTTGCAGTCAGTGAGTTTCCCTTCACAACACCCTATCCTTTCTTCCTGCTCCAGCTGCACTGGGCTTATCACTTTTCTTCTCAAGGACAAAGCAGGAAAATCAGCCACCACCAGTATCCCATAACATCTGCACAGAAATAAGGAGACAATGAAGCCATAAGACAGCCACACAGTAGTCCTGCTTCTCCATACCCCCTCCTGAGGAATTCCAATCTCCTCCAGCTCTGTTGCCCTTGCAGAAGTCATGCACACCAAGACTCCTCCGCAGAGTCCAAATCCCTTAAAAAATACTTATGGCAGGAGTTGGAGAGGCAAACAGGAAAGCAGGGTGTTCCTACGTTCATTCTCCCAGGAAATCTCTTCAGCTTATGTCATTTCTGCTTATGAGGGAAAAGGACGAGGCAGTGTCTCAGGCGGCCCTTCTTTATCAGTAGCCAGAGCCAGCTTGAAAGCTCTACCATTGACTCAAAGTTGGGAAAATAAAACATAGCCTTATAGTCCTAGGAAACATTTTGGTCACCACAGATAGGCACCAATATGGGGTGAAAACACGGCAGTTATTTAACAGCTCCAGCAGTCTGCACACATATGGTGAGGTCAGAAGCATCACCATCACTGAGAGGCAGCACAAGGTGGAAGCATTTGGAAATTAAATGTGCACACAGCTCTTCTCTGCACTGGGGCAGAGACTCCTGGGTTTTCCAGAAACCACGTATAGAGGCATCTCACTTATGTCTCATGAGAACAGGTGCTTCTTCTGCACTGATCCTATTCTATTTAGCACTAACACAGAGATTGTTTATAAAAGAGCAAGGTGATGATTGGCAAAAAGCTGCTTTTCCCTTGGAGCAGGGCAGTGTTTTACTTGAGGGATATGAAACAGACTTCCAAGGATCAAATTGTGTCTACATAAACACAATCAAAACCACCCTTTAGTTCAGTGCTGCCCATGCATAAAGGAACAGGAAAAGGAAAAACAATTTGAGCACTTGGAGTTAAGATGCATTGGTGGTGGGGAGGTTCATTGTGCCAATGAAATGCAAACAGCTGGTGTAGTTTGAAGTCTCCAGCCCTGTGAAGGTGAAGGCACTTGCAGGGACGACTGAGCTGACTAGGTACAATTCCCCCACTCTGGTCCCCTCTTGGGATGCTTCGCTGGATGACCTTGGCCAAGGGCCTACTGCATCCTCTGCCGGCTGTCTGCTCTCTAAGAAAGGCAGGAGCATTTAAAGAAACTGACAATAATCCATTATTTTTTGTTGTAGCTCTTTCAACACTGACCTTTCTAACCAAATGCTCAGGACCAGGTGGAGACTAAGCTCCCTGTTGCCAGGGGTGTTGGTCACACTCAGAAGCAAAGCTGGTCTTTGTGAGCACCTGGCTGACCCTCCCAGCAAAGCCCCTCACCGTGGCACCCTTTAGTAGCCCCAGTGCAACCTTCTGGAGAGCCTTTACATCACCCAAGTGAAAAACTTCAGTGTCAGAGCCTTTTCAAAACAATTACAATTTCTTTTTGGTTTTATTCTTAAATCAGAATTTAATTGGTAACAGTTCCTCCCAGGGTATAGTTTCCTGCTCAACTATTTGGCTTTGCTGTCTCCTTGTCTCTAAACACAACCCCTCAGCTCTCTAAGTCAGATCGGCTCTCAGGTCTGGGCCAGGACCACCAAGCGATGGCAAGTAAAGCTGTGGCAGATGAGTCCTGGATGCAGTGGGCCCCATCACCCCTCCCTTTCAGCACACCACTGAAAAACCAATTCCCACCTTAACAGCAGGAACCCTGTCGGCAGTGAAAGCAGGCAATACTGAGGTGGTGCAGGGACTGCATGATTACACGGCCTCTGCATGGCAAGGTTCTCCAAGGGTGGACATCATGGACCAGGGCAAAGGAGGTACTGAGGGAGGCCGGTGACAGGACACAGCGCTTCTGCAGCACCGGGGCTGGTGACAGGCAACCCCCTTTCTGGGAACAGGAATGACGGGAAAGTTCAGGGTGCGCTGTCCTACTTGGATGCTTCCCTGCCCGACCCCACTGGGCAGAGAGAAGAAAGGCTTGGTTTGGTCTTTGTTAGTTTATAAGAAGTCTTAGCTAATGGGGCTGAGTGGATATTTAATAGATGAAACTGGAAAATTAATTTACTTAATTTTATCATCAATTTCCTTGAAAAAGCTCAAGAGAATTGCAGTGCCAGATCCTAGATAGAAAACTATTTCTGCAAGAAAACAGATGCTTAGATGAAAAACTGGGCCCTGGAAGATTAGCGCCAGTCCTCATAAAGCAGGCTGGGACTTCTTTTGAAGAAATCTTCCAAATGTAATTTGAACAATTGTCTCATCTCTGGTATTTCTAGATCCCTAGACAGTCCCTGTGAAATAAAAAAAATAGGCAGGCCAATGTTTTGGCCCTACAAAGGAGCCATATTAGTGACACTGTGACGGCTGCTAATGAGACAGCTATTATTGCTATTGATTTTCTGTGGAAAATTGACAGAATTGTGTAGCCAAGCCTGATAAAAGGGATATAAGATTGATTTTTATATCAACTGTCTGTCTACCTTGGTCAGTCATTTATACTGGCAGATTGATGGTAAGTGTAATAATGATCATTTTGGAAATCTGTCTATCAGCAATTTATAAATTGCAATTAAAGACTTCTATTACGAACTCTCAGTAGGCAATAGCAACCACATATTAAATTGCAAACTTCATTTTGTGAGTCCAATCTGCCTTTTCTTGCCACTGTCTTTCCAGTTCTTCTGGGGCCTAGACAGCAACACTGATGACAAAAGACAAATTTCAAGATTTGCTAAAGCTTATGTGCCTCCTACTCAAACAGGAACTTTCTTCAGCAGAGATGGTGGCCAGGTGAAGAAAACCAGCTAGTTGATCAACAGACCCCCCGCTGTGAAGACTTTAAACAGCTGGTGACATTGATCAAGGGTTACATGATAAGCAAAAGTGATACCCCAAAGCCCTAAAACTGTGAAACCTTATTACGGTATCTGTACAAATGAAATGGTGGTGTGACAGATAAGCCACTAGATGTTACGCCTGTGTGTGTTCCCTCCGAGAGGTGACAAAAGTTGAGGCGAGACAGCTGTGGTACTGCCCTGAGCGGGACATGCAGCCCAGGAAATGGCTCCGTGTGGCATTACAAGACATGCAGTGTTAATTGCGCACACGGTTGTATAATTTTTGAATAATCTTAATTATTCAGTATATTTCAATATTCATTATTATTGTGGGCTTTGGTGTATCGAATAGTGTAAGATAATCTAGAAGTAGTTTAAAAGCTGAAGAGGTAGCAGAACATGACAGAATGTTACTACAAGCCTCGGCCTGACTTCAATGATGCTAATTTAGGTTAATAGGAAATCAAGCAACAGGAAAGCATTAGAGGCCAAGTGTCAGATGTGAGCGATAAGCCATGATTTCCTATCCGCTGGATTAACAGAAAGAAGCTGGACTGCAAACAGCAAGGAGGTGTATCTGCTGGCCTTAAAAAGACAGAGATATTTTTGTATTAAAGATAAGCTGTTACAGGAAGAACTCAACCCATATCTGAGCTCATGTTCAAGGAAAGATGCCTATCTGCTTGGGAGCTTCCTTAGAGCTCAGGTAAGTTTAGGTAAGATTTCTCCTCTGTCAGAGAACTGGCCCCCTTATCAGTAAGTGATCTTTAAGGCACAGCTCAGAACTTTCAGCTGTAATTCCTACTCCTGTACCTGTTATCAGAAATGTAGTACTGAAGCCTTATAGAAGAAACTCTTTTGCTTTAGCAACATTGCATTGTCCTTTTCCTGCTCTTTTTATCGTGTGTTCAAAAATAAAAGTAAATCCCTTCTGCATCCACAACAGTGAATGCATCATTTCTGTGGAGTGCATTCCTTGGACTTTCTTCCTTTCAGCTCAGGTCTACAGATCAACAGCTGCTCATGACAGGACCCCACTTAGCACATGCTTAGCATATGGATAATTTAATTAAGCCATTAGAAAAATGCATCGTGGGACTAGAAAAAACAATAAAAAATGTATGCTGCAACGTATAGAGAAGCAACTGAATTGTATAAAGGATGATCACCAGCTGCACCTCGTGGCTGATCAGCTTTCTGTTCACACCAGGTAAAGAAATACGCATAACAAATCCAGTGTCAGGCTGAAGTGAGGAAGGCAGAGAGAATTTGGTCCTAGAAAGAGGTGGCTTTAGAGCAGGCTCCAGCTCAGCTGCCCATGTCCATGGGTCACTAGCACTCGCTGTCACCAGTGGCTGATAGGAGAGTCAGCATTGGAAGGGGCATTCTACACTTGAGATGATGAAAGGAGGCTCCTTCCCCTCCTCAGCTGGTACCTGGCAGCCAGGTATGCATTTCCATTGACTCTGAGAAGACAAACTAAACCACCTAAAAGTTGGAGCTCTGGGAAGAGACGGACCATGAAATGTGTGGAGAGTTTGTCCTCTGCCAAGCTGCAGCCAGGCCAAGCAGTCACCAAGCTGGAGCTGCCCTGCTGGCACAAGGAATGCAAATCTCATTATAAAACGCGGCCATTGGGTCAGCATCTGCACGGGGCATTTAGAAAGGGCTGCCTGATGGTGTGCAACCTGCTGGTGGGTGCAGGAGTGCAGGGGCATTGCTCCAGCGTGCCCTGGGAAGCACTGCAGAAGTCCCTGTGCCTGTAGAGATCTGAGCAACCGTTTCCAGCAGCTCAGTCCAGCTTTGGGCCTGGGAGGCTTCATCCCATTCATGTCATGCTCCATTTGAGCAAGGAAACTAATGGGTCTCTTGGCGGAATTTATTAGCTTGGGTGAAGCCTTATGTCTATGTTGAGGGGATGGGGAGCCGGAGTTTTTCATGAAACGCTGCTGTATTGCCTGTCTTAAGGTGCACAGGCTGCATTAAGCTGCTTCCCATTAAGCTGCTTCCCCTATGATTGCTTTGGCCTGGCTGCAGTTGCATGGCGCGGCATGGCCACAGCTCACCAGCTGCCACGTCTGAGTCTGCTGCCTTGCCAAGAGGGCTGCAGCTGCATGTCCCATCTCTGCAGCAGTGCCCACAGGTTCATTGAATTTTGAACAGTCAGACAAACTTAGGCAGCCATGGTCCTTATAGCTGTGGTCCTTGTTGTTGCAGGGAAAAGACGTAGCATATGAATTGGGTGAATCCACAGCTGTGATGTTACTGAAAGATCAGCTCAATGAACTTTCTAAGACTTGTTTTGAAGTTTAGAAAGCAGGCATTCTTTATTACGGTGGTGCTGGGAGCATGGCCAATGGGCAGTATCTCCTCCTAAGGTGTTCACCTTGTCCCAAATACATGTCCTTTATATTCTGTATAATCATACATATGCATTACATTTCCCTGAAACCCCATACATATTTGATTATTTCCCAGAGTTCATTTACATTAGTCCCTCCTTCTTGTACACATGCATAGTTTTCTTCTTATTTGAGTCAAAGGGCTGCTTTTGTGACCACCGAGATGTTGTTGGCTTCTGAACAGTTTATAACCCGGTCATCTTGGTCCTTTTACGATGTTCTGGGCAAAATCTGCTAGGTTTCCATGAGATTCAGTCAGCTCTTTTCTTTCATCCTAGATGTTCCTTTCAAGCTGGTTCATAAATCTTATCCATATAATACTATATAATATCCATATAATACCAGGTCTTCTCAATCACAATTTAATAATTATACTGATACAAGGACTTATCGATTGCAATTTAATAATTATACTAAGGTTATACATATACTGAGGTTATACATTAAACTTTTGGTATTACTTCTATCAGTGAGACAAAAAAACCCCAAACCACAAACATATTACATTGAAAAGCTTGTGATTTTAAGTCAATCTGTTCCTCGGGGGGATCAGGGCCAGTGGTATAAATACAGCTAAATGAAGTCTACCTGTCCTGATTCTGGTCTGTGCAGCATCTACCCCATTTTTCACTGCGTGACCTAAAAGTCCAAGCGGGAGATTTTCCCCAGCCATTAGCACTGGCTGCCTCTCTGGACAACTGCATGTTGCCCTGTTAACGGCACCCCTGCCTTCTCCCAGCCATTGCTCACACAACAGCTTCCTGTGGTTTATACCCGTCCTTTTTTTTTTTAACTCTTTCCCAGCCTTTCCTCTCTTGCTCATCCTTCTCAACAGCTCTGTCACACCAGCATTATCTGTCTTCCCATTTTGCTTGATTAGAAACCAGTTTGGTTAGGTTGCATGAAGGGTGTTATACAAAGAAGAGCCACACAGGTAGGTCTTTCCTTCTCCTGGAGCCCACCCACATACCACCCCCAGCACCCAGCTTCCAGGCCTACGCGCAGCTGGGCGTCCGTCAGCTGCTCACAGCCACATTTCCTCCAGTTGAAGTGGGGCTACTTTCTGGCAATGTTGGAGCTGATTAAAACTCTTCACAAGATCAGCAGATTAACTGAGACAACAGAAACATTGATCAGCAGGAACCAGCACATCATGAATATTCAGGAGGCCCTGAAGTAAAATTTTAATTTTGTTGTCTTTAATAAACAACACCCCCTCTTTCATGATGCCTGGAAGTGTCTCATTCATGACTAGTGAGCTAGCAGCTTTCCCTCCAGCCTCCTTGCACAGCAGTCTATTCACTAGCGTGCTCAGGAAATACACTGAAAATACTCAAAAAGAGCAGCAGAGATTTGTCATCATGCACTGATTACCTGTCCCAAGAGAAAGCAATAAGCTAACCTTGATGGAAGAAAGACATTTTTTTACAGTGAGAACAGCCATTCACTGGAATAACCTTCCCAAGGATGTAGTAGGAGCCCCATCACTGGAGGTTTTTGAGATGGGCCAGCCCATAGATAACAGTGCTAGATAACAGGGTCCCTTTCCCAAAAAAGTTTGGACCAAATGATCTTTCAAGGTCTCTTCCAACCTGGGATGTCCTATGACTCTGTAATAAAAGTGAATGTGAGCTCCTGAAAATATAAATCAGGTGATCACACTCCTCAGATTTTTGTTTCTCTGTCGGCTTGACCAAGTGTACCTCTGAACCCACTGCAGCCTGGAGAAGCGGGCAAGGGCAACCTCAGAGTCACCTTGGCCACAGTGTCACTTTTTCCCAGGCGGCAGCAGCAGCCAGGACTTTGCAGGAGCTGAGAGTTCTTGCAGCACACTGGCACCCTCAGGCCCACGCAGGGCAGCTCCAGCCACAGAGACAGGGGCAACATCTCCAAGACTGAACTCCTCTCCCCTTATCATGAGATTAGATACAGGTAGTTTGGCGTATTTCTGTATATAAAGATATCTAATTGGATTCATTATATCAGCCTTTGCATACATTAGCATCACCAGTGACACAGAGCGGAGTTATCATTATGTAAGTGTCCCCGTTTGGAAGGGGCCGTCAGTCAGCCACCTACGGCGCTGGCAGGAGGCATTTTGTTGGCGGAGGAGCTACTGCAACCTGCTCTCCATGCCATTTGCTTGACAAACAGTATTGTATCAGCCAGGAGACTTAGCTACCTGTCACCACGATGACATATATCTGGTATGTCATTAAAAGGGAAATCTCACTAAATTTGTATGTGTGCAAATTAAAATGTATTGTTACAGCAACTTCTTAACCTGAATAAATTCTGAGCAAAGTGAGTATAAATTTTCCATTAGTTTTTTTGTCCCATTATATAAATCATAGTGAAAGCTGAGCCCAGCCATATATGACTTTAACCAGAAGCACATGCTGAAGCAAAATTTCTTATGTCATCAGTTATTCACAACTTTTTGTAATCTGTAGAAAATGATAAGCTCTGTAGCACATTCAATGAATAGTTGGTGTATTCTGACTTAGAAGACTTTCCATAGAATCATAGGATTGTTTAGTTGGAAAAGACCTTTAAGATCATTGAGTCCAACCACTAACCTAGCACTGCCAAGCCCACCACTAAACCGTGCCCCTAAACACCACATCTACATGTCTTTCAAATACCTCCAGGGACGGTGACTGAACCACTTTCCTGGGCAGCCCATTCCAATGCTGGATAAACAGTTTGGTGAAGAAATTTTTCCTAACATCCAATCTAAACCTCCCCTGGCACAGCTTGAGGCCATTTCCTCTGGTCCTATCCCTTGTTACCTGGGAGAAGAGACCAACACCCACCTGCCTACAGCCTCCTGTCAGGGAGTTGCAGAGAGCGATAATGTCCCCCCTGATCCCCCTGTTTTCCAGGCTAAACCACCCCAGTTCCCTCAGCCGCTCCTCATCAGACTTGTGCTCCAGATCCCTCACCAGCTCCGTTCCCCTTCTCTGGACACACTCCAGCACCTCAATGTCTGCCTTGTGAGGGGCTTGATGGGACTGGAGTAAATACTTGGATTTCTAAAGTATTTTAACACATTTTTTTTCTGTTTTTCTTTCATTGGGAAACAAACATACAGGGCGACACTGAGGAACCTGATGTTAATCTCAGCCCCTGACAATGACATCATTCCCTCTGTGTGCCCATATGAGGTCAATTCTGTTGATGGAAGAACAAATGGAAAATTTGTGAAACAGAAATTGTAATTCCTTTTTGATACAGAATTTGCCCGGAATGTTTTACAAACAAGACATATTAAATTTAAATTTATTTTTATTTTTGCAAGTAATACTTTGTATTTAGCATGCAAATGCATGCCTCATGAAAAAAACAATGTTATCAGCCTGGGGGGTGCACTCTTTTAGCACACAAGTGTCCTAACAAAGGGGACTGAAGATCACAGATAAGGAGCAAAACCTGAGTCATTAATGCCTGTGTGGATAATACAGCTAATGAAAATAACAGAGCAGCGTTTCAACCTGCAGAAGTCAGGGCTTTGCAGAGAGGCATCTTTCTGCTACACCAGAGGACCTTGCTGATGATTAGAGTCCCATGGTCCTAGAGAGACTGATCAGTGACAGCCATGTAAACTGGGTGCTGATGGGTCCTTCTGAGAAGCTGGGGATAAGTATATTTGTGACAATCTCTGTGATAAGTGCAAAGAGGCCCCTATTTTCAACCTCATTATGGATAAAACTGGTGATAGGGAAATAATGGGAAAGGTGGTGAGATACTGTCAAACACCTGTCAAGGCAAAAGCCAAATGTCATTTCCTAGACAATGCTGCTGTATTAAACAGGCACTGTAACAGAGTGCATTATGCAAAGGAGGCACAAGATAGACAGCTTGGCAGCAGTTCAGTTGCTTTGGACAGGCAGATCACTACCAGTTTTTCTGGAGGAGAAGTATTTTGCTAATTGATAGGAAATGCCAATAAAGGAACCTATGAACCACAGACCGAACTCAACACTTCGATTGAAGAGATCTACCAGTTACACTGAAATGCAAGATGACACTATGTTTTTTTCTAGAAGTTTGGACCAAGGGTATTTTCTTCTTTCTGGAGATATATGAGGTTTAAAGAGAGGAGACATAGTGATGTTCTCACATTCCCATTTAGGACACCTCTTCTGACGAGCCTGGTTTGGTACATAACTAGCCATTTCCCAACAGTGGATTGCACATCTGTGTACCATATAATGTGATCAACATGCTCTCTGGAGACTTCTTCATTACCACAGAAAAGGAGCAACAACACCGTCAAGTTTGGAAAGAATATAAGAAACCACATTAAAACCTGAGAGGAAGTGCTTCAGAGGACAAAATGCAGCTGCCAAAGTGACTTTGACAATGATATACTTCAAAATGTGTTCCGGTCTCTACCATGCGCACAAACAGAGAGGACCACACTTTTGCAGAGTGAGAATATCTCCCGCCAGACATTTAGAGTCTGGTGCAAAGCTCTCAAACAGAGCCAGATCATTCATCAGGGGAAACACTGAGCTCCATCTATTTGCCAAAAAAATATAAATAAATCTGTCAGACATCATTAGAAAAATACAAGGGGGTTTATTAGTCACAACTTGTTAAAAATAAATAGCTTTTAAAAACAAAGCCACGATTTGGAGAGCATAGAGCTAGCACTTTAGAAACAAACTGTTCTGCCCTTTGCTCTCCTTGAAGAAAGGTGGATGGCAGCTCCCCGCCGCACAGCATCCCCACAGCCCCCGCTCCGGAGAACATGGTGTTGCAGAGATAAAGAAGCTGTTAGAGCAGCCGCTTCACTCCCAGATAAGGATGACTAATAACTCACTCAGCAGGCCCCTCTTTTTTGGAAGTGCCATTCTTAAAGGCTTACAATTAGTCAAGAGCTGACTGAGGAAGATAATGCTTCCCAGGGAGTGGTAACCAGCTGAGAAAGCTGGTGGCCCAAGATGAATCAATTAATCCTCGTCAGCCCATCCTGAGAGCAGTAGATCGGTGGAGGTCACCAGGGCTCTGCATGAAACCTCACTTCTACCAAAGTGTGAACCACCGTGCACCAGTACCGCAGGCATTTTTAGAGGATGGGTCCCCACCCACCTACCTGCGTAAAATCCTGGCATTACTAACTCGCCTGCAAGAGAGACCACCGAGCTTGCTGAGCCCTAATGTGTGATTGTTTTGATCGATGCCGCAGTCACATTTTCACTAAAAGCTGAACCTGTATTGCATGGGGCTTAACCGGAGGAACACCGGCTGTCAGCAGCCAGAGCCAGCATGCCCTTGGCAGAAGGGAGGGCAAAAGCATCTTCATCCCTTGGCCAGCTAGGGTGAGCCTGGTGCTAAAGAGAGGCAGCATCTCAGCTGCTGGGCACTGATGCTTTGCCAAATGTGTGCCACAGACAGCGACACAGATTTCCAAGGCCCTGGTGCCTCCAGCTGGTGTTCCCCAGTGCTGCTGCTAATGCATGTAACAGAGGAGGTTCAAGCGCCTGGAGAAGTGTCAGCAGCAAAGGCCAGGGCTGGGGATGCCTGTCAGCAGCAAAGCAGCGCTTTTCCTTTCACTGCAGAGAGCTTTCGCTGCAAGCAATTCCACAGGGAAGTGATGCCAAAATCTAAAGGCACAGAAGCAAAGAGGGTTTGCGCAAGCATAAGGCAGCGTTGGATGTGTCTGATAAAGAAAGCAAGATGGTACGGCTGCAGGCATGCTGCTGAGGGGCCTCAGCATTCCCGCGGCACTGATCCTGGCACAGTCAGTGCCGAACGAGAAGAGACAGGAGCAAGCACACCATTCCCCGTGTGTCAGCAAAGGGAAGCAATAGTCAGACTAAACCCTGCAGACTTCTGTCAGCAACCGCGGCTTGCACCGAGAATTTCGGGCTGCCGGTAGGGGTTGTGTAGATGTTTACATATAGCATTTCAAATCAGTTCCTGTGACTCATCATAATACAAATATTTTCCTCACTGAATGTAGACATATGAAGATTACCTGCGGAACTGCAGCCACATTTAACTACTGCCGTGTTGTACATATCAATAATTAAATAGTAACCATTCTGAAGATCATAAGACTAAAATTATGATGCTGTGAGAAAAGGATGTTTTCCTATAGTAACTCTGATAATATCTTAAAAAAACATCTTGTGAGACTGCGTGTTTTCCATAATCTATCTAGCTGTTCCTCAGCTTTTGAGTGAAAGCAATATAAAGGATTAAACCAGCTGTAATTTAAAAAATTCAATTAAGATAAAAAACCCTCATGAAACAGCACTTTCATCCTGTATGTACATGCTCTCTCCTGATATACCCAGCCACATTTGCCACCCAAAAAGATTGATTTGCCAGCCCTACAAAGGCAATAGCACAAGAAGAAGCAGCAGAGCCTGTCTGCCCTTTGCTTCATTGGGAAAACTGAATGCTGCCTTCTACCTTTCAGCTACCAGTGTGCCTGCACTGCAGAAAACCAGCCTGGCTTTCCAGCACACAGGTTATTTTTAAAAGGACTGGGATGAAGAAATATAAATTTTAAGCCAAGCAAGTAGTCTATGCTGTTTATTAAAAAGATAATAGGCCACCCCACAAATGATAGCTACACTTATGGCTCTAATACTGCTTGTTTTACAGGACAGAAAGAGGATCAGAGAATGGTCACAAGACTGGGCAGACCACCATTTCAGGTCAGATTAGGTAGCTACATTATGATCTGTATGAAATGAGACGGTAATACCACCCCGCTTTTGGAGGCAGTAGATACTCCCATTAGAAGAGTCATCGTCAAAGCTATCGTCTTTCTTACCGAAGGTAGACAACTCGGTCCCAGGCCTCCGCCTGTTCCCAGAAACGATCCTTCTGTGCAGCATACGGACAGGCAGGGATGAGGATGCCCAGGCTCCACTCCCTGGCTGCTGTCCCTCTGCCACTCAGCAGACGGGAACAGGCTTTTGCCTTCGTGGGGTCTCAGGGCAGTGCTTCTACCCAGGCTGCAGCTCCTGTAGGTGGAAGAGCTTTACCAGCACATGTAAGCCATTACAGCCATGTTGGTAATACTCCTCCAGACATAGGCTTATTCCAGGTCAAGGTCTTTTTTCTTAACTTTACCACTGTGGATTAGAAATAAAAAAATGTCCTGTTATTCCAGAGGCGGCATTTCCCATGGGGATTTATAGCTGTGCATCCATACTGGTTTACATGTACTAGAATAAATATATTGGTGACTGCTGAATATCCCTAAGCTGTTTGGAGGAAAGGGGAGAGAAAGGGTAAGAGGGAGAAGGAGAGGAGGCAAAGGGCTGGTCTGTTTAACTGCTCTCCAAACTAAGAAATCTTAGAACTATATCTTTAAGGTTTTCAGGGGATGCAGACATCCCTTTCACATGTGCTTTATCAATTCCAGGAAAGCTGATGAGACTCTCTTTCTGAGAAAGCAGGTGGCTCTGCTCCATCCAGCTCTTTGAAATCACCTAATGAGATCATTTCATCCAGGAGACAACTGAAGAGCCCACACAGCACAGCAGCCGCTGAACGGCAGATGAGAGTGAAGGGCATTCAAGGTTTCAAAACCACATCCTCCCTCATCTCAACATGATTGAATCAGTGATGAGATGGCATCTGCAACAGCCCTTGTCAGCTATGCAGACAGAGTGACCAGTCCATAGGTCAGCGATCGGCAGGTGAAATGGAGAGCACCGCAGTCCCGGGGAGAAAGTAATGGATCTTCTTTTCCAGTGACGTCTGCTCTGTGACTGATAAAAACAAAATTTCTCTGCTGAGTTTTTCAGGTGATAAATTCAGGTTAGTTTAAGGCAGGAAATCTGGAAAATGCTTATGGTGTTGCCAGCTGTGAGTGCATGGCAGGGACCCTGGCAATGCTCCTCCTGTCCAACAGGAGCAACCTGAGCAATTGCTGTGCCATAGAAGTGTAAAAGCCAAGTGAAGACCTCACACTTAATTATCTTAAAGTTCACATAATGTCATACAGCAAATGTCACCCCTGTAGTGTCAGGAGATCTGTTCTTTCAGCCACTGATTTTTTTATGCCCTTAAAGAAACAGCCTGTCTGTCTCTTCCGTGTGGCAGGATTTCTCCAGTACATCTCCCTGGCTCATGGGAAGCTGGCTGGAGTTCAAACCCTTCTCCTAGTTCATCACTTCCAACTCAGAAAGGAGCAAGTGCCATTGCTGGTAAAACAAACTCAAAATTCAGGTGCTGGATTTACAGCCCTTCCCTGGGGTCAGTCTTTGGCCAGGCAGGAGGGAGGGGAAATGTCCCCCACTGTTATGCCTTAGTAGGTAACTTAGGCCATAAGCAGTGCTCTTGACATAGCCCTCTTTTCTCTCCTCAGCTCTATAGCTTTGGTGTTTGGAGAGCTGATTTCTGTCCTCAGCTACCACTTTTCCTAGCTGCCCACAGCTGATCATCCAGGGCATGGAGGAGCTTGAGGTGGGAAGTGTGTCCTTGAGGCACCACCGAGCATCCTCAAAGCATGAAATCATCCTGGGTTCAATGGAAGCAGCTTAATACAGGAGCTGTTTCCCAGTGAGCTACAAAACACCAAGATAACACAAATACCAGCTGTCTAAGCCAGAGTTTAGGTTGCTGTTCTGCAGTGGGATACTAATTTACTTGTGTTTGATGAGGCTAATGCTTTTCCTTCTTACAAGGATACTGTAGGATTTACACCCAGCTGAGGATAAGCAAGTTTAGAAATGCTGTGCATTTGAAAACGTGTTGTGAGGGTGGGGGGCAGAGAGGGAAGCTCTCCTTGAAGGCAGAGGAGAACAGAGACCTAGAGCAGACAGCCAGGTCGCCAAGTCCCGTCTCCTGCTGTCACACAGCCCAGACTGTGCCAACCCCTCCAGATGCCAGTCACTTTTCTTTAGCAAAACAGCAAAGCATTTGCCCTGTGAATACCTTGGAGGGCTTATTGCAAAACCTCAGTGTCTAGGGGGTAGAAACTTTCTGACTTAAGCATACTCTGTGTCCTCTCTGAATGCTGGTTTGTGGGCTGATACCGTCCTTTCAATAGGTGCATCTCTTCTTTCCCGATGTTTCCCCTTAGAGGTACCGGCAGGCAGGGACGTTGGGGTTTGCTGGGCTTGTTCTGCAGCCACACAGGACTCTGACAGCTCCTAGGCAGGCCGGACACGTCTCTGAGATCACTGACAGAGCTCTGCAAGAAGCCCATGCAGTCATCCCTCAAATGGCAGAGCATCCTTGCTCTCCAGTACATGCCAATGGGACAGTCTCCTGGGTGTCCCTGATGAAGTTGCCCTCATGTAAAAGGGGAGAGAGCAGGAGCCAGAAGAAGGTCCGGACAGGGCATGTGAGCCTGCACAGTGGCTGAGGCAGCCTTTCCTGCTGCCCATCACTAAACTTAATGGTGAGAAATGAGTGAGTTTTCTAGTATTCCTTCTTGTTGCCATTGTAATCTACAAAATGTGTCATGTTTAAAAGAGGTTCATACAAATATTCAGTTAACATGCTTTAAACATCACTGTATATTGTCCCAGTATGAAGAAATGATGTCAGGGCTCTGTTTCGGTCAGGCTTTTCCCTTGTGGGACACCTTCTGCTGTTCATTTGGGTCCTATGTGGAATCCATCCCAATTACAACTACACTGCAGAGCATAGTGACTATTCCTTCCCCTTCGAGAACAGCACCTGAGCCATCTTTAAAGGGATGCAGCAACTCCATTCTGTAACCATCCCCATGAGCCCAGGGGGAGGATCCTGTGGCATCAGGCGGGTGCAAACCGGGTAGGGCAGCCTCGCTGGGGAGGCACCAAGGGTTGGCACAAGTTTTTGTTGTTCCTGTTCTGCAAAGCTCTCCAAAGGCTCAAGGACATTCTTTAAATTCCTTTCTTCTAGCCTGTTGTTTGATAGCCCATAAATAGCTCCTTTTCAAACACAATGCTGAAAGCCCTGAGTAATGAGCCAAGAGTGAAAATGTTCAGTATTTAAGCACTTTATTGTATTTGTGGAGGCCAAAAGCTTCAGTGCTCTGCTCAGCTTTAAATAGTAATAAAAAAAAAACCCCACCCCATAGTCAATAAATGCTATCTTGCTCCCGAGATACCCATAAAACAGGGCTGTTTTCCTTCAGTTGTCACAAATATACATAAGAGCACAAAAGGTTGTGAAAATAGCAAGGGTGAGCAGCTCTGCATGCTTTCACGAAGTCAGTTTGGAGATCATGGCCAGGGTTTTCATATTCAGATACCTAAATATAGAGCTGTGCATACTCACCATGGCTGAATTGCCAGGAGCCTTTATGTTCAGAGCTGGAACATGATCAACAGTTTCTAAAAAATTCTCTGTGATGTCTAATTTTGGGTACCAAAAAGCAAATCTATTCCAGAACACAAGTTACTTATGGAAATATTGAGGTTTATTTTCTTTCATGTGTCATGGGATTAGTTTGTTCTATGACTGTGAAGGCAAGACCAGGGAGCAGCAACCTGAGCTTCCTTAGTATAAATATCATATTACTTAATAAATGTCATACCAATACCTGCCAATAATGACCTGGTTATCCCATCTTGTTCATTCAGCACCTCCTCACAGCAACATGAAGTGAATTTGCTGGCTTTAAGGCAAAGCAGTGCTTTTGGAGAAAGCACTTTCCAAAGAGCAAGAAAAAAGTTTTGCCTTCCTAAAGACTTTTCACCTGTGCCAGCACGTGTTGTGTTAACTGCCCCGTTCAGCACAAGTCCTGCACCATCACTGGGGCGCACTTCTGCTGTACATGCAGGCACCATGAAGTGTTCTTGAACCCCGTGCCACTGGTTAGCATTATTAGGAGTAACTTGATGTCATTAGATGATAATCCATGGATTATAACAGAGTAAAATATCTGTTATCAACTCGCCTCTGTAACACAATTAACATTTCACATTAAATGGCCCTTAGTATCAGGGATGTTTATTAGCCCCTAACCCAGCCTCACTCCACCTGGGAGTATTCCTTTTAAATTATATGACCTGTGTGATTAGTTTCAGCACATTCTAAATTGCCGCAGTAGACGAGGGTCTCCAGGACAAACACCCTCCCCTTCCCTGTTTCGCTGCCAAAGACCTCTGCATCCCATCCACCCTGGCACAGACTAAGAGACTGAAGACATATTGCACTCATTTTGGTGATAGCTGCTATAAATGTTAAGTGGACTGTGAGGCTGGGAGTATTCTGCAGAAAGCAGCCATGATAATAAGTCATGGTAACAGTATTAGAAATGCCTCACGGTTTGTCAGGTAATGTATCTTTGCAGAGGCAAAACGCATGAGGAACAGAAATCCCACCTCCAGTCTGGTCACTCTCATGTAACTTACTGGCGGGAGGTGGTTGAAGGTGCAGGTAGGTCTCCTTGTGATCGTTCGGCTCCCTGTCCCTGGACATGGTACTAACCTCTGCAGTCCACCGAAACACAGCCCAGGAATTCGGAGGTGGGACGCTCCCATGGCCACTTTGCAGAAAAAATGCCGTCTGTCTGCCCTGCTCAGGGTGCTGCCATCATTCCTGCTGCCCAGCGGGGAAGAAACTTGTACCTCCCCGAGGTCTCCGCTCCCGCTTGCCCCAGCAGTGCTGTGTGGTCATGGATGGACACACAGAGGAGCTTGGGCTTCTGCTGGCCTGGCTCTTTCTTCTGGTTCTCCCCTAATAAAATGACTCGTTAGTTTAAGATGAAGCTGTCTTTCAAATTTTCTTCCAGTTTTGGGAATTCGAAGATTTGCTTTTCAACTTGATCCGTAACTCTCACAGTTTGATCAGTTAGTTACTCAAACAAATGCAAGACCAAATATTTTGACATTTTTCTTCCTTCTGTAGGTTGTAGATCCAACTTTTCCCAAACTTTTTGCTATTTTTGTCTAATTATTCACTCACACATCATTCAGGAAACAAAAATGGTCAGGAGCTGTGGAAGATGTGGCCCCTAAAGATTTGAGGAAGACCTCAGCTGGCACAAATGGCATTTCTCCAGCGGGGCAGTGGAGTGCTGCAGCTGTCGAGCAGCCAAGCAGCCAACCCTTGTGGTGCCTATACCACGGGGACCTGACCACAGGGACCTGGCACGGTGTGTACCACAGTGCCCAGGCTGGAGAGGGAGGCAGTGGAGGCATCCCCAACCATGGGAATCCAGGGTTGAGACAAACCCAGGCTCACCCTGCCTTGAAAGAATGCCAAGAACTACTCCTAACATAGAAAAATGGGTGCACCTTAATCACTTCGCAACATTATGCCTATAAACATGAGAAAACCGTGGGTCCCTCTATAAGCAAGAGGACAGACAAGCTCCATACAGACTGCTCAATGCTTCCATGTTGCTGAACTGCGTCACTCAGGAGATGGTCTTTGGCTGCAGTGATAGGATCTGTGAAGTAGCTCATCACGGTTTCACACATTCCTAAGTAATTCCTATAAGAGTGGTTTTGGTTTAGCATGTGTAACTACTTCTGCATCCTGTTCCCAAACTGTATCTGGTGATACCCAAACCTAAAAGCCAAATAGGGATTCAGATTGATTTCTAGAATGATATTAAGGAGTCAGAGATAAAAGAGATATTTTCCCTTCTTTTGGGGTAAAATCTAATATAAAAAAGTCTCAGCTTCAGAAGTCAGATTGCTCTAGTAGAGCAGTCAGAAGCAGATCAGGTTCACAGACATAAAGCCTCAGCTGTATGGAAAGGAGAAAGTGGTGCTGGCAACTATTTGATTATCAGTTCGGGAAAGGGAATCCCCTCCAGGCCAATGTGGAAATGATGGGTGAAGAGAGAGTATCTTTGCCGTGATGATATTAATAGCTCATTTGCAAATTTTTACCCGAATCTATTCACTTCAAAAGCTCAGCTTGGGGACTGAGAGAGATATTTTTCAACAAAACATTAGTCTCAATTAACTAAATGTAACTAAGATAAATGAGGAAGCAGATAAAACTGGTAAGGCCATTAAATCCATAAAGGGAAGATGCTGAAACTTGTAAGGCACCTGAATACAGTCCTGCGAGTATTCCAAGGCAGGGTCAGAAAGGGATAACACAGCCCTCCCAGGCCAGAGATGCTGAGCGGCCAGACGATATTGACACAGACAGTCAAATAATAGCACAGCCCACAGCAAACACTGTGCACTAAGGTGGGAAAGAATTTTAATAAGCAATTTCAGTCTCATACATGCTATGAAAAAAGGACTTGGCATCATTCCCAATGACAGTGCCCTCCAGATTAGAGACTAAGTCACAGCATCCTCAAGGGAGGGTGAAAAGAGACAGTAATAGAGTTTCTTTCTTTCTGTCTTTGATCCTGATCTACTAATATTAACATGTGTTGCATAAGAGCTATGCTGGAGCAAAAAGAGCCAGCTGAAGAATAAAAAAGAATAGAATAGAATAGAATAGAATAGTATAGAACAGAACAGAATAGAATAGAATAGAATAGAACAGAACAGAACAGAATAGAATAGAATAGAATAGAATAGAATAGAATAGAATAGAATAGAATAGAATAGAATAGAATAGAATAGAATAGAATAGAATAGAATAGAAAAGTAGAATAGAAAAGAAAAGAACAGGACAGAACAGAACAGAACAGCACAGAACAACAACGTTAACTGATTTTAAGGCATTAATCCAGTTTTACAAACACCTATAGCAGGCCATGCACTCTTAAGTACACAGCAATTTATTTAACCAACAACACCCCTTTAAAAGACTGTTGTATGATGTCTTCAGAAGGACCAACTCCCAGTTCCCTCAGACAAGGCAGATGTACAAAAGCAAGCAATATCTTATGGGATGACAGGTTCTGCCTTCTAAAACACCATGGAGGAGCCGGCACGTAGGCAAAAGGAACAAAACACCTTCAGGCATCAGGGGGCATCAAAAAGCTCAGCTGTCTTCTGCAAAATATCTGCAATTTGTTATTAGCCCAGGGTAAATGAGTCAGATGCTTCCCCCAGGAGCCATTACACCCAGCCGGGCTGGGGGCGGAGGACTGGCAGATGGCTGCTGGGGATGCCTTTCTGTCCGGAAAACTGGGAATGAAAAGATCATGCCCCCGAGCGCAGCTGATCTCTTAGTGACAGGTTCATGGCTGCTCTGTCCCCCAGCCCAGCGTGCCGTGGGAGCTCTCCCACCCCGGGCGGTGTCAGCACCAGAGCTGGCTTTGCTCCCCCAAGCAGAACGCAGGCTACTGCGGCGCCTCCATGGCCTTGATCCCGCTCTGGGCTACAAAAGATGAGAAGCCAGCAAAACTCCTGAAAAAGCCTCCTCACAACATGTAAGGCTGAAAGAGCAACATGCACATTATTTCCCCAGCTCTGCACCACAATGTGCCATGTGAGCCCTCCAGGAAAGCAGCATTTTCAGTTTTCCAAGCGATTGTGCTGCCACACCATTGTGGGCTCGGCCCCCTCCCGAGAGCAATTCCCCGCCAAGCTGTGCTCCAGGGAAGGCCAGCTCGCTTCATCTGCCACTGACACGGCTCGTGGACACAAGGGATCCTCTCACCGCCGGGCCGTTCACTTCCATTTGATCTTGCTCATTATTTCTCACCAGCTTTTTATAAATCAGTGTCCTGCAAGAAAGCCCAAAATTGAGCATAATGGAGACGTAGGCATGTGCGGTGCTTATATACAGATAAAGAAATGCCTGTTACAGCGCGGGTGGCTCTGGTGACGCCAAACGCGCCACCTCGCTGCTGTTCGTGTGGCTCCAAACACAGGTGCTCGGCCACCCCGAGCCCATGCACGCAGCCAGGTCCACCCTGAGTGTCACCTGGGCATTGGACAGACACGTTCATCCTTTCCAACTTTCCTATCAAAATTATCAGGAACTGGAACACTTGAAAGCAACTAAATGTTTGAAAGGAAAGATATGCAAACTCTTTGTTCCCTCACGAACTTGTGAGTAGCGACATTTTTCTGCCTGTTTGGAGAAGTTATCATTATTTTTGAAAACATAAGGTAAATCTTTTACAGAAAAGGCTTTAAACTGTTGGGTTTTTTCCTTTTCTTTTTTCCCTAGATAGAGCCAAAAACCTTCAGTGTTTTCTAGATCAGTGGCTTCCCTCAGTTGTTTGTTTTTTTTTTTTTAAATCAAAAAGGTACAATTTTGCCTTGGTAGATTATTTCTATTATTTATTTGTGCTTTTTCTGTAAACAAGACTGACTGCTTAATGGAAAGTCGTCCTCTGTGTTTCTCAAATAAGAAAGTAGCTGCTGTCCCAGAGGCAGCAATAATTGCCTGAATGGCAATGAATAATTGCTTGGTAACAGCCAGTGCAGGGCTTTGCTTTTCACCGTGAACCTATTCCCTGCGCAGAGACTAATTAGTTACTGCCAAAAGCGAAAGGGAGACTCGCAGAGCTGCTCGGCTGCTCTCGTTCCCAGTAATTTGTGAGGTGTTTCCTTATGCCTCCCAGTCTCAGACCAGCCATGGCCTAACTCCAAACCCCTCCTTAGCATGTCTGGCCATCAGCTCTGTACCCTTCCTCTGCGATAGGATTTGAAACCTCACTGCATTTTTCCTGTCCCTGGAGCAAAATAAAATGCACAACCTTCAGCTCACGAGGATGAGCTCTTCCAGCTGGGCATGGGGCTTTGGTTAATCAGCGAGTGGCGGGGCTGCATTGCTGGGAAGGCACCAGACCATCACTTTGATCACTGGATTTCCAGTGAAATATAAAGGAGAAGTGGATGGGACAAACAGACATGCGGCTTCGCTGTCTCCTCTGTGGGCCCCCCCTGGCTATCCTCACTCAGGTCTGTCATGCCAGGTTGCTTTGCCTTTGAAGCTTTAGGAAATCAAGAGTTTAGAGCTAATCTCTCTCTGCTGGGTTCTAATGCAACGTTCTCTGGGAGGCACGAAGACCCAGCTTATAGGGCTACATAGGTACATGTATGCTCAGAGTAGGTATTAGGAGGAAATGTCAGGAGTGAATTATCTATGATGATGTAATTAAATACTATATTATAAAGCGTATCTAGAGAGAAGCTGAGCTAAGGCTCCCTTGGAAGTTATGACTTAGTTATTTCCTAGTAGCTGAATGTTTGACCTTGGAATTGTAGCGTTTCTCTACCCAAGTTTTCACATGTCGTACTAGTAGGTAACTTCAGTAGCTTCAGACACAGACTTGACAAGTATCTCCAGTGACCACGTCCCATGTTGTCTTTCAGCTTCATTACACATGGCAAGCGTGAGGGAGATGGAAAGAGTGAATGAGAATTTTAATTGCTTTGGAAAGCATGATGTTCTGCTCATGTTCAAATTTATACGGAGTCACTTGTTGGGGTAGCTCTTTTAGCCTGTGTGAAACAATAATGAAAGAGTTAAGCAGGAATGTCGTGGGTAATTATTTTAAAATTAATACATATATAATTAATTCCCAGTCTGCATTTTGCAATAATCCAGTCTTGCTCCCACTGAACTCTGTGGCAGTTTTGTCATTCACTTGAAATAAAACAGGTTGCAGAGCTATCATAAAGTGAAATCCAGCACTTCAATAAACCCTTTATTCTGATGTTCCAGGGTCTTCTTCAAAGATGCGTAGTAATATTACTCCCATTATACAGATATAGATGCTAACATTACAGAGTCAGCCAGATGGTCAGGTGATGGACAAGAAAATAATAATTCATAGCCTGCTTAAACAAATGAGTTTCAATGAAATTACAGATTCTATTTCCAATGGACGAATTATAATTTTTATTATTCACAAGGGAAGTTCAGCTTGTTCTTGCAACCCATTTTAAAATGCCATTTGGAAACTGTATTCCAAATGTTTATTCCAAAATAAAATAGCTTTAAACTGAAAGAGCGTAGACTTAGCTTAGGTATTAAGAAAAAAATTCTTCACTGTGTGGGTGGTGAGGCACTGGAACAGGTTCCCCGGAGAAGCTGTAAATGCCCCGTCCCTGGAAGCATCCAAGGCCAGGCAGGATGGGGCTTTGAGCAACCTGGTCTAGTGGAAGGTGTCCCTGCCCATGGCAGGGGGGTTGGAACTAGATGATCTTTAAGGTTCCTTCCCCACCCAAGCCATTCTATGACTCTATGTCTCTGTGAAATTATTACCTTATCTATTAACTGTTAAGATACCTGTTATAGCCTTCCCTAAACACCCAGATTATCCCAGGGGCTCTCAGCGTTGCAGGTAAGACCACTCACTGCGGGGAAGGACAGTGGCACCAGGCAGCTGCAGTACCACAGCAAGGGGAAAGGGCAAAGGGGGCCGGGATGTGGTGGAGCAGCTGGCACTGGCTGTGCTGGGAAGCAGGACGCAGCCCCGCGCTCACCCTGGGCACGATACCCACCCACTCCCCACAGCAGGGCAGTCAGCGATGCTCTGGGGAGGGCAGTTCCACAGCAACGGTCACTACAGGCAGCACGTGGCCTCTCCTAGACCTCAAAGTCGGGCTTGGCATCTGAAGATTTGTGAAAGCATTTGATGAATTAGGATCGAATTTTCCCATTTTTTTATTAACGTGCCTGGCAAACACAGAAAGTGCATTCACAGCTGCATTGTCCAACACACCCTCTGTGCTACTGTTTGTCGGGTCTTTTTCCCATCGGGGCATCCATACCAGCAGTTTTGGTTTAGGCATCTTGCCAGCCCTCTAACACACTCCTGTTCCCCTTGGACAGGCTGTATAAAGCAATAGGCATTTGGTTTACATCATTATTCTGGGTCCTGGTTCCCAGTTGAACACTGTTCAGACTTCTTGTGGTATAAAGGCACCCAGGTCCCTCCCAAGAGCAAGATGCAGATTTCTGGTAGTGACTCCACACTCGGGACAGCTGACTGTCTCACAGCGATGAGATATTTCCCCTCTGTCTGATAACACAAAGTGTTTCTGTTGGAAATTATGTATTAAAAGACTTGGCAAACTGAAAATTAGCAGTGATTTTATTTTTTTTAATTATAAAAGCAACCAGCATTTCCAAAAATACTCTTCTCATTTATGTATCAATCACAAGGCAGAAACTGCTCTTGAATTATCATTGCTTGTAGGAAACTGCCTTAACTTTACAGATACCAGAACAAAGTGTTTATTTTTGTTATCATGAAAGAAAAACTCATACATCCTTCAGTCTGCCTATATTTCAAAGCCCATCTGAAGCAGAGCAGCAGGTGTAGCAGTTTCTCGCAGTCAGTTGAAAATACTGATGATTAATTGCATATATGCCCCCAGATCTCTGCCCCTCCTCCAAAAGCCAATCCCTTGGACTCGGCTGCACACAAACAGGGCTGCACAGCACCACCTGCTCTCCCTGTGCTACATAATATGCTCTCCAAGCCCGGGTGCAGCTGGAAATTTAGTGAATCCAAGTTCAGGGGAGGCAACTAAGGACAGTGGGGTATAATAGAGTGGGCTGCAGAAAAGAATAATTTATTTTCCGGTTTCTAGACTGCTGCAAGTCTCTCTCCAAAATGTGCCTTTTGCCTGTTGAGCAAATGCCCCAAAGTAAATGCTATTGTACACTCTGCAACAACGTTTCTGGGGTTAGCTTACACCAAACAGACTGATTTGCTTAGAGGAGCTTGGGCAGCAGCACCTGCTCCAGAGCAGGAGCTCACAGTGCGACTGGGAAGCTTTTCCTGCTGAGCACCTTCATATCTTTCTGCTGTGCAAAGTCCCAGTTCTCCAGGTTCTTGTGTGATTTAATCAAAGTCAGCAACATAAGTTCGAGGGATACTTTTCCCTGCCTTTTGTCAGTATCCGGTTCACACTTAGTAGCTTTGGAGACCTCTTTACCAACATCACGTGTCATCACTACTTTACAGTTAACATTCATGGGGGTTTTGTTATACGGCTGCAGATGGAAAATCATCCGAGAACAAAGTTTATAGGCCAAATTGAGGTCATATCTCTCTCTGTAATAAACACCCTTCCAACAAGAATGCCTGATTTCTTCCCAGATAAAAAAAGCTCCTTTTTAGAGCTACCTTTTGTTTCCTGCTTTTTGCCCAATTATCAACTTAATGAGCCAACTTTTCACTTATTCCATTACCCCGCATCACAGACATTGCACTGATCTGAAATTTTGCCAAATGGTCTAAAAAGCTATTGCACTCCCCCTGTACACCATAACATTAATATCTTCAAACCATTCCACTACATTGAGCTATGACCTTGTTCCTAACAATACAATCACTTTCCCATCTTATGCTCCTGCCTCTTGGTTGGTTTTCCATCACTTGTTTATTCCTCTCTTTAGTTAAGAATATGTTGAAGGAATTTCTTAACTACTTCAGGTATCAATCCAAATCTCTAATTCCCCTGAATGCTTTTGTTTGCCAGCCTTTAAGGTTTTTCTTTAAATATCAGTTGGCAGATAGCAAGTATTGTTCATACATTTGAAGTTACAGCTGAAATCCACACAATGTTATTATATATCATCATAATGGTCTGATTGAAACTAGTGAATCACATGTCACTTTCACTATATGCCGAAATGGATACTAAACTAAGCAAAATCAGAGGTAAATCCCATTTCAAACCTGCTCCTCAGAACTGACATCAGTTAGGGGCAGCTAAATTGCCAACCACTTTGCGTTTGCATCTTCATTTAAAAAAACAAACAAACAAACAAAAAAACACCAAAAAACCCAAACCCCAAACCCCCCATCCCACCCCACCCCAAATTAAAATGGATGGAACCAATGTATACTCGCAGTCCAGCTTAAATTATCCAGGTATTCCGTTTTAGTCCAATGCCCTTTTGCTTGCTTAATCGCCTGGTTTGATAAGTGAGATGAAGAGATTGGCAACAAGAAACACAGTGCTGGCAGGAATGAACCTGGTATGAAAGACGTGCAGAGACAGGGAGACACGGCATCTCCAGTCAGGTGTGAGGAGCTGCAGAGCACATGCCAGATGGCACACAAATTTCTTCCATGTCTGAAAACCAACACAAGTTCAATAAAGCTTTGCTGTATCTGAATGCCACCTATTTACATGCATAGTACATCCAAACATGAAGCCTATAAAAGCTACTAGACCCGCCCAAACTAAGACTATTTCTTTGATCAGAGGGGTCTGAGGGCAGCTGAGCATCTACTTCTGCCATGTCTGAAATGTGGTGTGCTTCTGGAAATGGCTGCTGGCTTTGGCTGTGGCAGCAAGGGGGGACCTATGCCAGCAGCGCAGGTGGCTGCTGTGATTGGAAAACAAAGTTATTTTCATCTGTGTGCTTGCGTAAGCAATAGTGCAACGTCTCTTTTACCCTTAGTCCCTGCCCCGACCCTGGATACCCACATCAGGTCTGGGAATGTTGTTCTTGTTCCTCCAGCCCTGATGCTAAGCTGGGCACCTGTGTGGGTGGCCGGAGGGCTGGCTGGTCCCTGCAGCGCTCCAGGGCCACCACACCATGCTGGTGTGGACATTGGGGTCAAGAGCAGCGAAAGCACAGTACCACATGCCAAGTCTGCCTCGAGGGTCATATGTTTCAAGTGATTTCACCAAGGGAAATGACAACAAAGTGGTTAAGGGTATCAAAAGGCACTTTTGACCAGAGGCTGATAGAGAAGCATCACTCGGACAGGTCAGGAGGGACCTGACAAGAGGAGATAAGGATCGGTGCAGAAAAAGCATGGAAAAGGGAGAGGGGGAAAGAAGAGAAAATCATGAGGTGGTTTCTGTTGCTTTTTATTGGTGTTGTAGACATCGTATTTCCTATGGGAAGTATTTCAGTCATGTCAAAATACTCCAGTAAATCAGCGTAAGTCCGCACAGTTGCAGAGATGCCATCTTCTAAGTGTCTGCTTTCCCCCCCAGGTTCTATAGAATCCGTGTTAGTATTTTGTCCCCAGTCCCTGAGACACTCTAACCAGCTCAGCACTTCAAGTTCTGCCTGTTTTCACTTTTATTACCTTGCACGGTTTCAGTTTACATACTCGCACAGCTCAGCGACAGTGACAGTGCACCAAGGTCAGGCAACAATGCTGCACAAAACCAGCCAAGGGTCAACGGCAGCTGCAGACCTGGGCCTGAGCCTGACTGCGCGGCTCAGGAAGGTCGTGTGGTCCCTCTGCCACACCTCACACACATTGCACAGCAGGGACAACTGCACGGGCCACATCCCACCTGGACCTGCTGAGGCGGCAGACTGGTACCCACGGGGGTGCACATCTCTTTCCACAGATGATCTGAGATGCATCAGCCAAGCTGACTTTCAGAGTGATCCTACGAGCATGGTATTCGGTGCATACAATAAACTGAAATACATATACAATCGATATGCATACACTTCATATATACATGGGCATATGCATAAACTCTCACATTTTCTGTCTCTCAAAACACACAGTAAACTGAGTAGGATATCCGGGGAACCTTCATAATCAGGAAGAAGTCATACAGCTTCAGTTAAATAGACTGTTAAAGTATAAAAGCTCATCCCATGTTAAACACAATTTTTGAGATTTTAAAATTTTAAATGCTTTCTTCTTCCTTTAGCTCAAATATTGCCAGACAAAAGTAGAACTACCCCCTGAAGCTCCAAAAAAGTTGTTTCCCTGGTATCTAGCCTCTCACTGCAGCAGGAATTTAAAGAAATCTGTCAAGAAAACCACAGCTCTACTTTTATAGTAAGATTTTAAGGCTAGAGGTGGCCTGTTTTAGTCACAGCCATGTTTAAAAGAATTGTTTAAGGGGTCAGAATTCCAATCTTGGGCATTAATTCACAGGCACTCAGCAGAATTGTGTCCAGTTTCTGACTATTCACTGGATCTGATTTTTCCCGCTGTTTCTCCCCTTTTTACTTTCTACATATTGAAGTCTGCTTCTAAGAATAGCTCTTCATTTTTGTGTCATTCATTTGTGAATTTGGGGAGGAGGAAGGCAGGAAACACTCCCCACCACCCAACCCCCCCCCCCATTCCTCTCCATTGAAAATTGTAGCACACCTACACTTTTTCTCCCCTGCAGAATTCATGGCAATTTGTAAAATCCTGCTGTCTGACAGTTGTCAGAAGTAGAGTTAATGACAACACAGTTCACAGACCTTAAGTATGAACATTTCAAATGGTACCTGATTCCAGAAGGGAAATAAAACTCTTGACTTGCAGTCCAAGCATCAGCCTGAAAGGAACTTCACTACATTGACCACAAAATGCTTACTAAAAGATTATTTTTTTTAATTTTATGATTCCAGTATTTTGAGTTGTAATATAGAGTTAAATTTACTGTACAAAGACTGATTTGAAATTCTCCTCTGAAAAGGATTAGAAGATTTTAAAATATTGTTATGCTAAAATGACTTCATGATAACAGGTGATGGTGAAGAATTTGAGTGCATTACACAGACATCTGCTTCGCAAACCAAAAAAAATTACCAAGGTGGTCTCAATGACACTCCAAATGTGGCTTATTTCTTCTGTCTACCCTGTAAAAACAGATCTACGAACGACATCATCACTAATAACATCTATTGCAGCTGTTAAAACAAAAGAAAAAAAGGAAAGGCAAAGGAAATACAGCACATACAGAGCACAATTTAGGAACGCAGGACTGTGTAGTTGTTTCTGGGGAATTTGAGACAACTGCGTAACAAAATTGCTTTCATAAGCTGATCAAAAAACTTCTTAAATTAAAGTGACAGAAACTCATTGGGGGAAAGTCAAGGGACATCAGAGGTTAAAGAGACCAATTTTTGCCTTTGTGGTCCTTATCCACACAGCCACAGTAGCCATATGGCACAGCAACTTGTCAGCTTCTCAGCTGCACCTTTAAGCTGTTCCATTTATATGTAATATGATTTATGAAGCAGATCACGGAATTAATATAAGGAACAAAATCTCTTCACTAAAGGAGATGATACTTCTTCTGCCCCTGAACTAACCGAACAGCCACCACTGTGGGAGGTGGCAGACCCACTCTTCACCCCACAGACTTAGAACAACAGTGAGCTAAGTGATCACAGAAGGCAAATCTTATTTTGGATGGATTAAAAAAAAAAAAAAAAGTTTATATTTCTTCATTTCCCCCACCAGCTGTCAGCTGTGCCTTGCGGAAATGAGTAACAATTTGGATATTGGGTGCTACAGAGATCTTAGTAGTTTGTGAAATAGTTTTCATCTACCTTTTATACTGACTATACAGCATTGGAAAGTTCACTTTGTACTTGGTATCTTCTGGCTCAGTTTCACCACTCTGCATTTTGAAAAGGGACTGACTGTGTATTAGGTTGGACTTCTCTTTAGTAAAGCAACTCTAGTGTCAGGCAAAAGTAACACAGAGGCTAGCTATGTCTGTTTGATATTCAGATGCCTTTGAGTAGGAAAAGACCTGTACTTACACCTACCACTTTTTCACAGTGATATGAATGAGCAAGAAAGTAAGAGCTTTGCCATCAGTGACCCAGGAGCACAAGGAACAGAGATGTTGGCAATTCAACTGCTGTACACTTCCTGGAATCTGGACTTAAATGCTAATTTTAACAGTTTGAAAATGTAACATCTTTTTGCTTTTTGTAAAGGAAGTGAGGACTGTTTTTCTGTTTCCAGTAATCACCAGTGCATTTTCAGCACCCAACATAAATTCAGAGAATCTGGTGTATTGTTTTGACCACAGATAAAGTAAAATTATACAATTTGGAAGTATATTAAAGTATCTGATAATTTGCTATAATGTGTATTTCTAGATTTCTGAGATTGAGGAAATGAAAGGGATAGAGTGAAAGAGATTGCTACTAAATTTGGGAAGAAAATCCCCATCTTGCATAATGACCCTTTGTATCCCACCTATTTAAAAACCTCATGGAAGTGCTTTATAAATCTAACTTCTTTCCAGTAGGCAAACCTGGTCATCTGTTGAAGGTAAACCAACTAATTGTCTTTGGAATACAAGTATTCCAGAAAAATGTTTCATCAAAAAATATAATCCAGAGTGATAAATCATTTAGAACAATAAAATCACTTGCATGAACAAACACAGCTTCTGCCAGTAATTGTGCTTGCTTGCCCTAGGCATAAGTTTGTTACATATGGGAAGTGGTAATACTCATGGTTACAGTTCCCAGTATCACATTTCCCTTTCCCAGTTCACACTTGCCCATAGCTATGCTTATACAGTAGCAGTTACATAAAATGCAATTCCAAACATTTATAATCCACCTCTTGCAAGCAATAAATTGCATCAAATTAGCCCCTGATGTGCTTTGTACTAGCAAAGAAATTTGCAGATTTGTCATGAAGTGTCATGTCAGCAGTCAGTATGGCCATTTTTTTCTGACAGTGTTACCTGCAAGTGCTTGTTTATATGAACTTACAGTGGCTGAGAGACCCTGAGGCAAAAGGACAAATTCAGTGACATTCATTTCCCCTGTTTCTGGATGCTGGAGTACATATCCGTCTGATTTGACATCATGAGATGTCCCAGAAGCAACATCTGCAATGGCTGAGACCACTGGTTTCTATTGGTGATGTCTATCACACCCTACTCGTCATGGCATGTTGGGGAACCCTGAACCCTGCCTCTGCCTTGACTAACCTGTTTCACTTGTCTAGCTGTCTATGTTTCTACTTACAAACTATCCTTCACAATAAGCCCTCTCCACATGCCAGCCATCAGCCCTTGAAAGCAGAGTGTTTCTTTCCTCACCACATTTTGTTTTCATTTTTTTACACCTCCTCTGTGGGAAGGCTTCTTGTTCTTCTCAATGGAATCCTGTCCACATCTACTTACTTAGTGCTATGTCTAATTACTACAAAGAAAACTCAGTATGCAACTTAACTTGAAAGGTAACAGCAACAAATCATTTACTTCCCCATCCACATTTCATAATTACTGTGAGTAACTTTCTTTGTACTGCCATTTCCACATCCTTGAAACAGTCATCTCCACTTCAACAAATTTCTTTAAAATTTGCAGCAAGTAGATGTTCAAGCCTTCAAATTCTACTGATAGTCAACACAAGGTACTATTAACTCAGTAGGTTTGCCTCTGCACTCCTGGTGCCAGATTCAACCAGCAGGTAGATTCTACCAACCTGATTATTCTGAAAGTGGTTTTTGACTGACAATTGTTTTCAGCAAACAAAAATTCATATTCTGTTTTGGATAGCCACCTTTGAGAAATGATGGAGGTATAACAGCACAGGAGGAAAAAGAACATCTGCTTAATGTCAAAGTACTACCTGCTCACTCAGCAAAGATTGTCATTAGTGTCAGCAGCGGATGCAGCCACTACTCTGTCCTCTCAGCTGTGTCAAATGACAGGAACCAAAACCAGAAGGCTGAGGCATCAGCGGGAGGTGGCACATGGAGCAAAAGGATTAGCAGGAAATGTACACATGCACTAGAAAAGATGCCATGAAGTTTTGCTACCACAAAACAACAAAACAAAACAAAAGAACATTAGTTATCATAATCCTTTCTGTTGACTTGAAATAGATTTGAAAACAATTCCACAATTTACATTGGATTCCAGTTTGAGCATAAACTTATGGTAATGTCTTTTTTTCCAAACCAAAACGCAACTAGTGCAACTAGCTAGAATGGAAATATAAATCATTACTTAGCTCAGGTCTGATCTTAGAGAGTCAGCAAAAATAAGCAAAGTAAGACCTGGACCTTAACCATGGGGGGGAAAAAGCAAGTATGATATACATGTCTCTGTTACATAAAATCCAGTGCACTTGTATTAGTTTAGTAGGTTGGACCATGCTCCCTCCATGCTTGTATTTAAGGAGAAAGAATAACAATGTATTTGAATGTAGCACGCAAAGATTACAAGAAACTGGAAAACATACAAAGCCTGAAATAAAGCAGGGCTGCCTGTGGGCTCTGTTAGCAACCTGGATGACAGGCATTTGAAAATATGTATCTTGGTCATTTTTACATTAATCTATGAAAAATTTGCCCCTGCACAGCAAGACATATTATTTATACTGCTTTTTGCTGCGAATGCCGTTATCTGCTCTTCTTTATTCCAAAACTCACTAAAACCCCCACATGCTGTATCGCATTCAAAACCCCAAACACTTGGGTTTTGCGTATAAACCATTGTATTATTTGTGCTCTTGATTTAAATTTTAAATAACTGTGGTTTATTTTAGATTCTTATACTAAAGCAAAATTAACACAAGATTTACAGTTGAAAAGTCTCCAGCAGCATATAATACCATGAATTAATGTGGTGTTTCACCAACCAGGAACCATCACATATTTCTGGGTACTCCACATACCAATGATTATAAACCTAATTATCATTAAGGTTTCTTACCGAAATTTCTGTCACTTACATTTCATAAAAATGAAAATATAAAAAGCTCATATAACATCATAAATGCTTATGACAGCCTTTCATTTAGAGCCCTTCAAAAACGGCAAGAAATTACCATGTCTAGCAAACTTCTGTTAGGAATGCCATCTTGTGGTTAAAAGCTGTATACAACGACGATTCTAGGTAATTTTAACTAAATTTTTACTTGCAGAATAACATTTTTGCAGAAATGAGCTATTCATGTATGACCTTTTGGAACTGTGCAGTATTCTTTTATTAACCATTCTGTATAGAAATGACTGTCAATATGGCTTTCCTGTCCTCATCTGTATACAATGCTAATTAATTATGCAGGGACCAGTAGTTTCATTATGAGATGAGATGCATTTATTAGCATTTTAAATAGAACCAGACTGCCACATGTACTTAGTAAAATAGTCCACTAAATGCCTACTCTATTTAGGTATAATTTAGTGAATTAGTCTGAAATGTATAGGAAATACATTTTTTCTCCAGATACCTTTCTAGAGCAGAACCCTATAAGCACACTTTACCTTCTCTAAGCTTTACAGAGCGTCTTTGGTTGGTATATAAAAGGTCGAGTCTAACTATAAAAAGGAAACATTGGATTTTTCTATTTGTCTTATATAGATGTTATTACGAGCTGAAAATTAATTGAAAATGGCCACTGGATCGCAACTTGCTCATGAAAGCAGACAGAAATGCCAGGTAAACAAGAATGGAAAAAAGGGGTCCAAAAGCATCTAATAAACCTTAAAAGATCTCTAACTTTTAAAAGCTTGGGAAAATAAACAATAATTAGCTACATTGAATAAAGCTCACATTTGCATAGGCACTTTCCTCCTGTGTATGTTCATCTCATTTTCATAATGAAAGTATATACTATCGCCCAAACCATCACAACACATATTGTAGAATGAAATTTAAAACTGATGAGCCATATCCTAATAGCCATGAGTGAAGTCACGGTGTGCATTAGTAGTCCATTCGCAATTCTCTAGAGACAGAAAAAAACAAGGCTAACCATATCCAGTAGCCTACTTAGTGCACAACTTGTTCTGTGTACTGGTAACACTACAGCAGACTGAAATGAGTTCACAAGCTCTAGCACTCAAACTTCTCTGTGAAACACTGCTCATACTTGCCTTAGTATGCGATTATTCCTGGGGCAGCCAAATTGCACTGCCTTGATTATTTAGTTTGACCTCTTGTGTAACATGAATCTGACTTGCCCGAATTAGTCCTCTTTCTATCAAATCACATCTCTTCAGGAAACCATCTAACAGGTCCAGACTAGAGAAACCTTTACCATTCTGTTACGTGCCTTTATTGCTTCTTGTAACATGTCCAGCTTCCGCTTAAAATCGCTGGATCACTCTTTCTCTGCTAGATGGAACAACATTATTTTATTATCAAATTTTTGCTCCAAACATGATTCTTCTAGGCTAATTCTCATTAAACAAAATATATTCTGCTTATTGAGACTCTCACGCCACTGCTTCTTTTTAATCCTTTTATTACCCTCATTAGTCTTTTCTGTCCAGTTTTCCAGCGCTACTGGAAATTGTGAGTACTGGAGCTGGACATAGCATACTTACAAAAGATTACACCTAAGTCAAATATAGACAGCAATATTGCTTCCCTTGCTTCCCGTTTCTAAACCTGAGGATCTCACTGGTCCTTTTGGCCATGTTCTCGGGCATACTGAATATCCATACTCAGATGAGCATGTACATCTTCCCAGCATTTCCTACAGCAAATTGTTCTACTTGGTAAAGTAGAGGTCCTCAGACCTCTGCTCCTCGAAACACAGGTCTACTTTAGGCTACAGTAAAATGAAGATTGCTTATAGCTCCCAACTAAGTCATTAATCTTAAACAGAATAAGTGGGTCCTTAAGCTTTGTAGCATCCATAGATTTGAGCAGTCATTATTTTATTCCCTTCTCTGTTCTTAACAAACCCATGGTTAAGAGCCAAATCCTGTGTGAGCTCACGTAACAAATCTGTCCAGTCACAGCTGTCCCTCCAGGATTTACATTCTGAGATCTCTCAGGTTTTGACTCAATTAGTGTCATGATGAATTTTAAAGCTAGGGGTGATACACTGCATGTTTCTATAGCAATAACATATTTAAAATAAAATATTTGAAAATCTAAGGGTATTCCAAATACTAGTAATGAAATACCTAAATAAAATGCTAGAGCAATAATTCCTGTGCTATGTAACTGATTTTGTGGAGGTTTTATTTAAAAATGCGTCCCCATCATCTTGCACAGGAAAAACACTGTGACTTCTCTGCTTGGTTAAATTTTCTAAGAAATTGTACTTAAGCAAGTAAATCAGGTGTTTTCTTAATTCTGCTGAACAATTTTCCTGTTAAACATTTTATTTCCTCTGCTGTCAACAAAGTAGCCAGAGACCATCTTAAACAGTTACCAAGGAATAGTCTTCTCAGGTAAAAGGCACAAACAGTTTACAACTACCTCCATGCCGAGAGCCCTTCAAAAGTTTTACTTAAGTTGGAGAGCAAGACCAAGGTTGTGTCTTTTAGAATGTTTCATTCTGAAAAACTTTTGAAGCAACAGCTTCCCAGTTCTGATAAGCATGCTAAGCATATTTATGATACTGTGAAAAAACACAGTAACATTTAAATCCTCCTCAAGCTGCTAATATATATTCATAATTAACTGCTTGTTCACGTTAATTCACTGAAATTACTTACTCCTTTCTTATTGCTGCTTCAACCATTCAAGTAATTTTTAAGCCTGTGATCCTAAAGTCATATTCCAAGTGAACCAAAGCTGCTCCACAACTGTTAACAATCAGCTCATTCCTCCACTGAACTAAGCATGAACAAGAAAGATTAAACTGTCAGATTTCCGTATTAATTCCTCACAATACACAGACTTCCCCTGCAGCACCAAACAAGTCTGTGGTGCAATATAAACAGAATGTTTAGCCATTTGCTATTTTTGATGTGGGTTTACTTTTTTGTAAGGTACTTTCCTCCCAGGATAATGCAAATTATCTCACTAATATGTCAGTCTCAACAAAGGGAATTACTAGATTGTTTACTATGCACCTAACTTCCAAGTAAACACAGGACTCAACAAGTCTTTCAAGATTTAAGAATATAAAATTCTGAAACCACTTCTTTTAGTAGATTTTCTTAATATCACACTGATATTATGAACATACTTGCAAATAAAGTGCTATAGAGTGGATCCTGCAGTATTTATTTAAAGAAAATACAGTGGATACAAGTGACTAATACATACTTCAGGCACGCCAAACATGATATACTTGATAACAATGTGTGTTCTTGATGTGCTTGAAGAACAGAGTTGACCTCTTGAAAAAGAAGAACCTTCCCTTTAGAGTTGTTACTGCTAAAATATTCCATCACCTCAAAAACATAAATTGCAATTCTTTCTAAATTGTAAGATACTAAGAAAACAAAATTATCTTCTGAAGTTATCCTTATCTGCTCTATTCAGCCTTTAACTCAAACCACTGTCACCTTGAGAAGCAGGACTCTGACTAAAGGCAAGTAATGAGCAGCTGTAAGCAAAACAAAGTATTTTTCATACAAACAGTCTTATAATAAAAAGTGTAAACATAGACATTACATTTGTCCTTACATTTGTTATTTTTGTCCTTAAGGTTTTTCATGTAATATCAGTGTTCAGCAAAGATTTACCTATACAGAAGAATAAAAGCTTAACTAAAGCTATGCTATTACTCCAGGTCAACAAAGCTAGTAGAAATGTGTATATATGCATGTTCACACTCTCTGCAGACCTGGCTTATGTTGATTTAGATTGCAACATCCTATCTTTAGACAAATAGGGGCAAACTGCATATACACCAAGCCTAAAACGCTTAAAGAATCCTGCTAACCATCACCATGCTGATTTGCTTTTGTGTATCACTAGCCTATCACTTTTACCTTAAGAAGTTAATATAAAACATTGCATGACAACAGCGTGCCTGATGTCTGCAAAAGACAAAAAAAAGGCACTTGTGTCCACTCTTATTCAGTAATGTCTTTTGAACCTTTCATAACACTGACAGTAGTGAAAAAAAGTACAGTAACAGTAGCAGAATATTGAACCACAGTATTTTGCTGACTGACATTCAGAAAAGCTGGGCTGAGAAAGCAGGATTGCTTCCTTCACTATCCTACGCTCCTGCAGCCAGCTATACTGAGTATGCTGGAAACTTGGAAACTTTTTCTCTTGCATTCTTCCAGGCCCTGCAGGACAAGGCAAACCCGAAGACTGTACATTACAGCTACCACAACATAGCATCAGCACCAGACCACAGATACTGTGTACATCCAGGATCGCAACACTACTGCAGCGTTTTAAGGTGCCCGTTACCAGAATCCACAAGCAAATGTGGTGCACAAAAATAGTTCAATGAAGTTATAAAAGTCCAAAAATTAACTTATGATTTTTAAAAACTCGTAAATACTGTATTGTAAAAGCCTTTAGACATCCTAAGAAATGTACTAATACCCTATGTGCTCTTTAACCCCTGCCTTTATACACCTTAAGTCCACATTTAAAGCCTGTAATTGCTCATTTCTTTATTCATCAGCTGTTACAATGGCTCATGTGCTATGCAAATAGCAACTAGAAATTTTACTAATACTTTCCCCTTCAAGCCAAGCTTGAGTTACTGCCATGAACTTTGAAATATTGATTGTTTGAGTCATGCCAAAATAAATCCTCGGTTTAGTTCTGTTTTATCTAATAATGAGCTAACTCAAGGCAGAATGTTGGCTTCTAGACTAATCTTGTTTAGAATCTCAGCTTTTCTCTTTTAGGTACCTTCTATGAAAACAAGCTCTTCTTTGTGGACATTTCTGGAAAGTATCATAGCAGTGCACAACAAATGGCCCTATGAGATGTAATGGCATTGAGCCCCATGGAACCAGGTACTGCAGGATTTCCACAGAGATCTTATGCTGAAATCACCTCCTGTTCCAGTAACTCAGGCAGTCTGGCTTGTTTGGGGGTTTTGTTTCGGTTTGGTTACTTTAAAGATACAGAATTTTGGTTTTGTACTGAGCACACCCAGAGAAAGCATTATTTTTTTTCCACGTGGAACTACTGTAAGAATCAGTCTGAAACATACAGAAATACATGGTGGATGTGCACTTATCACCCACACAAGCAATGCTGCTTTTTTGGCAGTATGCTATATTGTCCTTACAGAACTCTGATTATTTTTTTAATTCCGTATTTATGGTCTTTCTCATGCTGTGTCTGGAAAATGATTAAAATTCCTCTGCCCTATGAGGAGAACCTGAATGAGACTCCGGGCCTTATCACCCTGCAGAACAAAATGGCACCTCATCACAATTTTCCAGTACTTAAATGGTGGCTTCTAGAGGATGGAGGTGCTCTCTTCACAAGTAGCCACACAGAGATGACAAGAGAAAACAGCTATCAGTTGCACCAGGAGAAGTTTCATCTTGATATAAAGAAATTTTTCACAACGAGAACACTCCATCACTGGAACAACCTCCCCAGGGATGTGATAAGAGTCCCCATCGCTGGAAGTTTTTAAGATGTGACTGGGCAGGGTGCTAGCTCATCTCATCTAGGCTCCCTTTCCCATGAAAGATTGGGCCAGATTGATGTTTTCAGGTCCCTTCCAACCTGGGCTGTTCTGTGATTCTGTGAAAATAAAAAATTATTTTCCAAAGTTACTGCAGAAATAGTGAACAAGGACCTAGCACAGAAAAGAACTAGAAAGGTCCTAAAAAGGCATCCAAGAATGGCGGAATCTAGAAAGTTACTGTGTCACACCTTTACTACCACCTACATTAAATTTTATTGTATAATGTATTCACTGTGGCAAATGCACATCATGCTTGGGTCTTTTTATCTTACACTGGAAGAAATGACAAGTCTTTAAAACAGTTTGCTAGATGACATCTTCTTAACCCTAATGTGGCAAAAAGTACAAGCAGACACACAAAGGAAGCTGGCAGATATGGCAACAGTTCAAAGCCCCAAATGAGTCCTGGTATCTACATGTCGCTTCTCAAAGAGGCAAAAAATGTTATCAATTACCATCTCTCTTGCCAACACCTTCCCTATTTGAATCTTGGTGGGAAACACAACCTCCCATAGTTGTGTCCTCACACCTGATGACTCTTAGCTCTTTACCTCTAACTGCCATTCAAAACTTGCCAATACATCATTTTACCATTTCTCCTAGCATGAAATGTAGTTATATTTTACGTCCTTGCCAAATACCATCTACAGTTAGCAGAATATGTTTGTCCATAACCACATGATCTCCTAGGACAAACTGCTCTATTGTTTTTTTAATGCTAAAACCCAATAAGGAGCCTGTCATTAGCAAAACCAGATTGCTAACGTAGATTTATTTTAGGTTACACAATTAATACCTCTGATGCTATCACATTTTCCACACACTAGAATTCATCCTTCGCTTTCCTTGATGGGATGCCAAGTACTTTGGGAAGCTTCTTTCTTACACTAAGTCAAGCGAAGTATGAATAGAATAGAATGTCAAGAAGATTTAAGAAAAATATGAAAACAGAAGTTATTAGAACAAGAAAGCTGTATGACCTCAAAGATAAAACTTACATTCTAAAAACTTAGAATACAAGAAATAAATGTAAATAAATGGTGAAGTCTGGTTCTTATTTAAGGAGACTGCTGCTACTACTAGCAAATTCTTCTATAGCATTAAAAAAGGATTCTAAAGTTGAAAGTTCCAATAGAAAAGATCCAGGAAAGAGACTACAACACACCGGAGGAAGAGTCACATCTGAAAAAATATTAAAAATATTAAACAAAGGATTCTATTTTATACAGGAAAATATCTGGGAGAAAAAGTGTAAAAACCAAAATTACCAGATTTTTTTACATAAATGCTGGCCTCACAATACATATACGATATGTATAACATAGACGATAACATACTACCAGATTGGATGGTTCAAGGATTAACAATACAAGTATACTTCAATCTTTGTAGTGAAATCAACCCTCATTAGTAATATACGAACATCATTACAGTACCTTATCATGTTTCAGTGTCCTAAATGAAGTGAGTTCAAGTTTAACTAATCACACACTGACCAAATGATCACATCATTCTTGCAACAAAACCAGAGCTGTTAGTTTCAGAAAGGTCGGTCATACTTCATTATCTTCCTCCTTCCATGGAGAACGCTTCAGGCTTGTGAAGGAGACAGCACTGCCAAAGAAAGCCAGCAGTACTGGTGTCTCTGCTACATATGACCCGCAAAAAAGTATTCCAGTTTTTTATAAATTCTCAATTCACAACCTTTCACCACTACTAGAAATCTCACATGTGTTACTTACAAATACTGTTGAAAACTTGACAACAGAGTATAAAACTGCAGACGTTATGCTGTGGATTGGACACAGGCCAGATGAATCATGGCTTTATTAAAACATGCAGCTTGTTAAGAACGTATCACAATTGACACAGTGGACATCTGATCAGTTGCTCAGAAAACTTTCATAAATCGATTCTGAATTAAGGTTTCTATACAGGACATTAGCATACTCATATCAGCAGCACAGACCTGGTGTTCCTCACTTCCCTTCTTTTTCAAGGTCTCTAACAGGCCCCAGTGGACTGGAGGCAGAGGGCTGTAAGAACTCAGCAAGTAAAGCTGACTTAAGGGATTCTGGTTTATTTCTGCAATCCTCAAGGCCCTCAAGATAGCAGGTGCAAACTTAGAATAATGAGCCGTAGATGAAATAATAATTGGACAAGTTCTATCTTGTAATCGATCTGCAACTACTTTAGCAACAGCTGTGTGTGTATCCAAAATATATCCTGTAGTACTGTATACAGAGTGAATGGCAGCCAGACAGTCCTCCTCAGAGCACCACCCAGCCACCAAGTCTCGCTGAAGCTTTTCAAGTAGATCTTTCCGTAGCTGGAAGTGGCCCTTATTTTCCAGCTGGTTATATAATTGTGTCACCAGTTGTCCATCCTCATTAGCAATCAGGTGCAAGTATCGCTCGAGATTGGAGGACTTCAAAATATCTACTGCTGGTGAAAATGTGGGAATTAATTTTCTTCCCCTCAAATCATAAACACCTGTTCTTATGAAGTCAGTCAAAACATTGTTTTCATTGGAAGCACAAATACATTTTCTAATAGGAATTCCCATCATTTTAGCATACAAAGCCGCTAGTATGTTGCCAAAGTTTCCTGTAGGAATGCAAACATCTACAGGGCTTCCAAAAGGAATAATACCCTGATGAACAAGATCAAGGTATGCAGAAGCATGATAAACTATCTGAGGAAGCAGTCGTGCCCAGTTTATGGAGTTTGCTGCAGCTAAAGCTGTTCCATATTCTACCGTAAGAAAGCCAGTATAATCAGAATTAGTAAAGATTTGCTTTATAGCTGTCTGGCAAAAATCAAAATCAGATTTGACACCTATTGACCAAGCATTTTCTTTCTGACAGCCAATCATCTGTGATTTTTGAATTGGGCTTACTCCATCCTCAGGAAAAAAATTAATCACAGCAATTCTCTGTTTGTCAGTGTCATGGAGGCGACTAAAGCCATCTAGGACAGCACTCCCTGTGTCACCCGAAGTAGCTACCAGAACCAAGTAATTGCAGCTTCTGGGAATGCAGTATGCAAATATATGTGGCACCATCTGTAATGCAAAATCTTTAAATGATGCTGTTGGGCCATGAAATAACTCAAGGAGAAACTGATTGCCTGCCAGATGTCTAACTGGAGCAATTTTAGAACAAGTAAAGTTTTCTCCATAAGCAGTTCCAATAATTTCTGCCAGCTTAGAAGCAGGAACATCAGCAGGATGTATGCATCTTTCTAGTATCACCTGGGCTCTTTCAATGTAAGTTGCTTCTATTAGGCCTTGCCATTCTCCAGCAGTGAATCTGGGAAGTCCTCTCTCAGGAACAAAGAGTCCTCCGTCAGGGGCTAAGCCCTGAATAACAACATCACTGAAATAATTATGAGAGTCTTTTTCCATACTTCTTCCAGACCTACTAGATCTAGTTGAAATGAAAGTTTCCAGTTCCGAGTTTTGGTATCTCTTCACGGCATCAAGTACTTTTTCTGCTACAATCTCTGCTGCAATATCCCCTCCACAAAGAACACGGATGTCATACCACTTTTTGTAGAACTGCTTCCTAAACTGAAGTATGTCCTTGAGAGAAATACCAGGAGACTGGCCCACAATGCGATCCACTTTCATCGATTTCAGCCTGCTCATAATGACTGCTGTGGGCACATCCAGATACACAACTATCCCATTTTTTTTCATATGCTGCATGCCAGCAGCATGCATTGGATTGGACCCAGTAAGGGAAATGACACTTCCAGATGCTGAAAATGTCAACAGGACTTTTCCTTCCTCCTCTAAAAATTGCTCATTACCAACATCCTGCAGTTTTTCCGACACACTCATATTCCAGGTTGTTTCAAGGACATCGTCATCTATGTCTATGACAGGGCAGTCTAGCTTCTGACCTACTATTCTCCCAGTCGTTGTTTTCCCAGCACCCGGAAGTCCCATCAGGATAATATTTTTGTTTCCAACAAGAGAATGGCTTGAGAACCATGACTTCCATATCTGTGCAAATGCAACAGGTCTTGAAAGCATCAGTTTTAAACACATGCCAGAAAGACTGTTTTGGGTTAAAAGCCTTAAAGGCTGACATTGAACAACGTGAAACATCTTCTGCTGTGTTGTTTTGTTTGGGTTTTTTACCCAAGCCAACTTGGCAATCCACCCAACTGCTTCAAAGAGAAAAAAACAGTAATTAGTCCTTCAGCAAACATCTAGGAAAAAAACCTAAAAATTATGAAATTCAGAACAAGAATTCAAACATAAATCCAGTTATGACTTCATGAGAGCCAAGGAGGTATTTTTCAGAGTAAGACTCATTTTCCTCTCCTGCATAGTTCCAGCTCACTTCCACTGACAAATCTAACTTCAAACAGTCTACATCCCCAATGAAGACACCCAAGCCTAACACTACACATTCAAAACCAATTAGTTTTTCCTCTAGTAGACTTATTTTAAGTACACATTAACAAATAAGGAAGATTAACCTTCTTGTAATCAAAACGTTAAAAATATGCATGTCCCACCTCCCAAGATACCTTTGATTTCTTATACTTTCCTTCTGAATAAAACCCACTTAAATACACAGAAAACTCACAGACTTGTGCAAGAGCAAGGCAGGCTGGAAGAGCTGCATCCAGTTCTCTTCTGAAGGGGCGGCAAACCAAGCACACGATTTGTGAAGAACTCCTACAATGGAATTGTATTGAGTGTAGATTGTGTAAAGTGAGACAGAGAGAAAATACATCATGAAGACACTATAACCTCAAAAAAAATCCCTAGGAAAGTTGGATCTCCAGCAAAGATTAAGCAAGCAGCTCTCAACAAAGTGGGAAGGACTTTCAAAATCTCCGTAAAACTGGAGGGGGGGCCCAGGGACTAAACATAAATTTACACAGAAAATCCCTATAGATTCATTTCTCATTTTAGGTAGGCAAAGAAGCAGCACTTTGTTACTATCAATTTTTCATTCTTAATGACTAAAGATGCTTGAAGAAAAGCAATACTGAACTTCCGTTTATGAAATTAATAAAATTTTAGAATTAAAAATCCAACCCACTGCTTGCTCATCAACTCTAAAAAAATAATATATACAAAATAAAAACATGCTTTTGAAATATATATATATAAAATCACCATTTTTAAAAATTATTTTGGTTGCTACAGTATGCAATACAGAGAGATGGTTGACTAAGCTGCAAGTTCTTCTTTCTCCTGACACTGCAACACATAACCAAAATGGTTCTAATAACTACATTTTAAAGATTCAATCTAGCTGCTAGCACCCCAGCATTTGCTTTGCAATGTTCATTAAAATACTTTTACCAGTGAAAAAATTTTAATGAGAAAGTGTTTCCCACATTAACCAAGACAGACTAAACAGAACAATTAAAGGAATTCACTATAAACTAAGTTTCCAAATCCTTCAATTGTTCAGTGTCTTTTCTCCAGTCCAATGGCCTTTTATCACTGTGAAGAGCAGAAGGTGGCCTGGAATTGCAGTAGAAGGCAACCAGTGGGAACTGCAACATCTTCCAAAGACCTGCTCATGATTAATCCATGTTTACAGTTGTTACAACCATCCTTTAAAGACCCTGCTGTTCTCCATCAGAGTGCATTATATCAAATGACTACAGAGATATAGGTCACAAACTTAAAAAAAAGTCAGAGAAGCTCGAGTTTTGTCAGAGCAAACCACAAAACTGAAGACTCTCTACTTCCAGATGCTCCTTGCTCTAGACTATAGAATCATAGAACCATTTAGGTTGGAAAAGACCTCTGAGATCATCAAGTCCAACTGTTAACCCAGGACTGCCAAGTCAATCACCAAACCATGTCCCCATGTCCCTAAGCACCACATTATGTGTTTTTTACATACCTGCAGGGATGGTGATTCTACCACCTCCCTGGGCAGCCTGGTCCAATGCTTCACCACCCTTTCAGTGATTTTTTTTTTTTCCTAATATCCAGTCTAAACCTCCCCTGGCACAACTTGAAGCAGTTTCCTCTTGTCCTGTCACTAGACATCTTGGAAAAGACACTGACCTCCACCTGCCTACAACCTCCTTTTAGGTAGCTGTAGAGAGCAGTAAGATTCCCCCTCCCAGTCTCCTCTTGTTAAGACTAAACAACCCCAGTGCTCTGTGTTCCTCAATCTTTTACACTCTTACTTTCTTTACCAAACTATGAGCATACATTACAAAGTCAAAGCACTTCTAATAATTTAAATCTTTGCATTTGCTCACTTCTGTGTGGAGAGATGAGCTTGCAGACAGTTAAGTGTCATGAGTTTGCACCCAGTGCTGTCATGCATGTGCTGTAATTATAAGGCACAGATCTGAGGAAAGATGGGCATATCATACCGTACATTTTTTTCTCAATCCTGTAAAGTATAAGGGAATCATCCTGTGTAGATGCAATACAAGTTTTTCCTAATTGTTTTTTTTGTAAATAACTATCTGTGAATAGTAGCTGTAATGTTCAGTATCATTATAAAGCTGTACTGCAATAGTAACGTACTCCAGCTCTGTTTGCATTTATTCATCACTACAGGGCCAGAAAGAGATCTTAGTGTTAAAATTCCAGATGTAAGAAAGTTATATTCAAGTTTACAAAAAAACTAGAAACAACATTTTAGCTATTTTATTTCTTGAATGTAAGAATAACTTCAAGTTATTTGTGAGCAAAGGGAGTACAAACCATGCCCAGTATAGCGGTCTGCCTGCCATGTCTAGATGCATTACAGATTCACTTTGAGGTGCAGTCACGTGGTATGTATACAGCTGCTGTATGTAACATCTGGATTGCTTTATGAATCTAGGCCATAGGTATTGCTTGAAATCAACTTAGTCAATCAGGTGAAAAAATTTGCAGGGAATTCCTTTATTCAGCTATTCAGTTCAACCCACTTCAGTGTAATCCAATTTTGTACCCACATAAAGTACATGTACACAGAAGCTTGCAGCCATTGAATGCAACCTGTTTCTTTGAAATAATTCTTTGTTCAATTAGCAAAACCTTACGGTAAGAACAGCTCGAATTAAGACTTTATGGCTAGTACAGTTTAGCAGTCTAGTTAGAATGCCAAACCATTCAACTTTAGATATAAATCCCATGCCAAAAAGGTGGAGGGGGTTTTGAAGCAGAGCTTACACCCATGCCTCCAAAGAAATATTGACAATACACCTTGACCCCTCACTTTGATGTTGAGAGCACCTGTGTATTATCAGGAATCACCCACAATTTTAACAACTATTACTGATGACAACAGTTCTAGTGAAAACTGGGCCTTGTTACCAGTACAGACACAAAGTTTGCAACAATATAAAATACAGTTGAAATTCAGCAACCAAACAACACAGAGGCTGCTTGGAGCTGTCAAAGACCTCAAAGTAGGTCAAGACTGATAGCTTAAACATTTCAAAATTGCTAACCCAGGACAACTTCCACTTGACTTTTCTCAGAGCTTTTACATGGAGAAAAAAAATAATCCCAAAGCAAACCACTCAGCTTCAGCCTTCTCGTGACCATCCCGCAGACCAAGATCCTGCAAAGGTTCCCGCCTCACCACCGCGCTCCGGCCTCACCGTTTCGACGCCCCGAAGGTGTCAAGGCGCGGGCGGGAGGAGGGGGCCGGCCGGACCGCGCCGCGCTGAAGAACCGCGACCGCGCAGAGCCGGGTTAGCCGCCGCCGCTCGGCCAGAGCAGCCCAGGGCTCCGCCTCCCCTCGGGACCGGCGGCGGCCCGGCCCTGCCCCGGCGGAGCGGAGCGGCGCGGCGCGCCGCGGCCCGGCCCGGCCCGGCCCCTCGCCCTCAAGCGCCCTCAGCGCCGCGCGCGCACGTACCGGCGCGGGCAGTGACAGCTGCCGCAGGTGACGCGCGCCCCCTCCCCCCGCCACCGCGCACGCGCAGTCACCTGCCCTCCCCGCCCCCTCACGACTCCGCCCGCAGTCACGACGCACGCGCAGCCGAGCTGCCCGGCGCGCCCGGATGGCGTACGGTGCTGGGCCTTGCTCGGGGGCAGGACGCCTGCGCTGCTGCTGCCGCTGCTGCTACGGCTGCTGCTGCTACGGCTGCGGCGGCTGCTCCTGGCCCCAGCTCGGCCGGCGGCTGTCTGCCGCCGCGGGGAGGCGGAAGCGTGGTGGCGCAGGTTCCGCCCCCTCATGGCGCTGTTACTTAGCAACGGGTTTCCCTAGTAACCGCGGCGACAACGGCGCGGCGGCCTGAGGGGGCGGGCGGGCGCCGTTTGCCGCAGTCGGCCGAGGCGAGTGAGCGGCGGCGGGAGCTGTGAAGAGGGAGGAAACTCGAGGCCCCCTGAGCGAGCCCCGAGCCCCCTGAGCGAGGCCGGCGCTGCCCTCGGGTGCGGGCCCCTCGGCTGGAGGATGGCAACGCAGCGTGCCCAGGAGAGCATCTATAACCTCCTGCCCCCCCTGGAGGAGAAGTCTGGCAAACCGCCCAGGTATGTCGGTGTGACAGTGCTACTTGCAGACACGGTGACTGGTTCTGGCAAGGCAATATATCCTATGGGTAACAGGTATCAAAGAAAAAAAAGTCTAGTTGTTGCGCCTCCAAATGAGTCACTAGCCAACACCTGCTCCATGAGCTGATGATTCAGTTTGGTATCTTCAATGCCATCATCTTCATTGACAAAGAATTTACAAAGCATTCTTTCCCCACAGAAGAATTACATGGCATCTTTACAGTTTGCACCTACAACAAATTTTCAGTGAGCAGATGAAAACTTGGGGTGTTCTTAAAATTTTTCTCAGTGCCGCACTTCCATTCTTTTCATGTGTCAGGTGCGTCTTCTGACATCATTTCTTTTGCTTCTCTTTCTCACCCCCTACCTACAAAACAAAAATAGCCTTTTGCCCCCTGGCATGAATTCCTTTTGAGAGTTTCTGTAAAATTCCTATTTGATAACTATGCAAACATATGTGTTTTTTTCAAATCCTTATTACTTTATATGAAAGAAAGCTGTTAGTTGGCATTTTCAGTGAAAGGTTAATGTCGATCATAACTCAATAGCTTTAAATGAGTAGAAGTACCAGTGACACTCATCAGAATGGTTACTCCTTTTCAGACAAAAGGCTTCAGACTTGTGAGATTCCTAGTTCTGAACCTTTTCCATGTAAAAACAGATCATAGTTGTGGGGTTTTTTTCCAGTGTGAATGAAATATTTCTGAAAGGCACAGGAAAGTGAAATGACTGTATGGCAAAACACACAGCACACTAAATCCATTCCTGTCCTAACACCTTTCAAGAATTTAGATACTCCACGACCATCAAGTTCAGTTTAGGCAAGGGATTCCTTAGGTTGGATACAATCTGACTACATCCCCTTCTGATCTCATTGACTTGTGTTGTCACCCCACTTCCTCCTTTGGTTCACAATGTGCCAGATGCTCTGCTGGTAACAACAGTGTTGAACCTGGCTAACAGCATGCTCTGACCAGTTTTAACTGGTGCATACAGTATCTAGGGTCCGGCCCCCCAAATGAAATAATATATATTTCACTCTTAACTGACCAGGTTCTACTCGTGAAACCATGGCAAGCATCATTTTCCCTAACTTTGATGTCCCAAGATGACACCTAAGGAACAGTAACTGTCTTCTTACAAATGTATTGTCTTTTTCCCCTTGCCAAATGATGAGTGAATTAAGATTTTAAGTCCCCTATACCTGTGTTTTCTCCCTTACAACCTTCTTTAACTCTATGATACTGGTGTATGACAGCATTTAGCCACCTTTGTGGCCTGAAGAGTCACTTGAAAAGATACGACTGCCACATCTCTTTGTCCAAAGGAATGCCCACAGCTGTCTTCAAAAGATGTCTTCACGTTATGACAACATGTAATAAACTCAATACCTTCTCATTCCGAGTCTTTGTGAACTGTACTAGGTCAAACTCCTTATAAAGTATAATAATTTTTACCTTTCTCTACTGCGTAGCTACAATGCCACTCCCAGCAAATGGTGAGGAATACAATTATTTATGAATGTGGTGGGTTTGTTCCTATGTCTATAGTTGTTTGCCATGAATTTAACAGAAAAAATAAGTAATACCTCATTCCTTATAATAAGAGGTATTTCTGGAATTGTATATAATCTTAGGTACATAATTCTCTTTCAGATTTTGGAGATCAACTCTCCAGAAGACAAAATAACTCCACGTTTTTAATGAAGTCCTCTTACATGTTCTGATGTTATGATCAAGTACAAATACACGCATTAGACATTTGCAGCTCACATAAAAAAGCTTTTATCAGTGTTGCTGCTATGAATCCCTTTCACTGGCCCAGCATTACATTACTTTCATACTATTTCAGTATTTCCATAAAATAGGTTGTGTTATATGTAATGGTTTTTGTTCTTTATTTCCTTAGCTAAAAACATGGAATAGTGTTTTCATAACACATTTTTTTTTCTGTGAAGGAATAGTGCAACTGTTCATCAGCTTTTGTCTATCATAAATTAATATAACACGTCTCTTAAAGATAGACAGATTTTAAAAGGTACAATGAAGGAGCCTTAGTTTCAGGAGTGGGGAGTTCTGGTCCCTCAGGAAAACAACTGTGACAGCTGAGGTCTTCAGATAGGGGCGAGGTGCCGGTAATCAGCTAATGATCAGCATTTGGCTTCTTTTGGAGAAAATGTTTTCATTCTTATGATTAAAGCAGAACTTACAGTGCCATAAGCAATGTTACACCAAAACAGCAGTGTGTGCATACCATGTGCATACAGGTTTTCACGTCTGAGCCCTTACTGATTTTCATATTAGCCATTTCAGTTTGTGCCAAAACAACCGATTACAGTAGTTCAGATCTGTGTAATACAAGAAATACATGGTTTGCTGTGCTATTTTGGAGCAGCCACCCATCTCATCTCTTATAATGGTCTGTAACAGATGGTTCAACAGGAACATTTGAGACAATACGGTGGACAGTCATAAGATAAACTGATGATCAAGGACATTATGTCCAACTCTCAACTACATTTGACATGTTTTCTGAAGCATGAGGTTTTACATACCTCTAAAACATGTTTCATCTCACAGAATGAAGCCATGAATGTTTTCATTATCAATACAGACCTCACATTTTTTGAAGCCAACTGAGCTTTTCCTTAGATGTGTTTGATTGCTGGGTAAGGCCCTACAATGTTCTGCAGCTGCAGCTCCTGAAATGGCCAACATAAATCGGCATTTGCATCTTTCTCATACTACAAACTTTAAAATATAGAAGAAAATCTATCAAAGTAGGTTCATGATTACTGTTTTCCTGTAGATGCATAACAGCTGCATATTTTGGATGCATTTTTGAACAAAACAGCAACATCAGAAAAAACTTTTCAAAATGGTGTTAGTTAAGAAATAAAGGCCAAGGTGTGTGATGCACAAACTCATAAAAATTACGAATTCATGCAAGCAATACTCAAAGCAGCTTATTTCCAAAATTTAGGGTTTTTTTCTGTTTCAAAATGTCTGTGTTCAGCATTTATATGAACAGTGCACACAGGAACCATTTCACAAAGAATGATAATGCAGACCTTGGAGACACAAGAGAAGAAGGAAGAAGCAGTTAACTTCAGAATCACAAAAAACATTTGTCAGTGCAGTGCTGGGCTTACATTAGCATGGAGGTTATATTAATGATGGCCTTTTTTGGGGAGAGAGTACAAAACAAATTAGCTTAGGATTTTGGCATGAACTACTGCAAAAATGTATATTTGGAGAAGTATTTTTAATAATTTTCTGACCTTTAACTTCTTGATGGCTATTTTTTAATGTCTAAGGTATATATCCAAATTTAGACCATCCGTGAAACTTGAAGCAGAGAAAAATAAAGCTCAGTGGAAAACTATGGGACCAGCAAAAGTTGCACTGCCATCTCCAAAAAATTTTCTGCAGAAACATTCAAAAGAACCCAAGCTACCAGAAAGTAAGTGTAGACGTTAAATATATGAAATGTAATGCATTTTTAAATTTTAAAATTTGTAATATTAATGTTGAAAGTAACAGTTAGTTATGGAGGATTGAATTTTTAAAAAAGTTTAGATCAGTTTTGTATGCTGGGTCAGTTTCCATTGTTCCTTTTATAGTATCTGTGATATCAGAATTCCTTCTCTATTTTACAAAAATGTTTCCTGTTTGTGCAAAATACTGAAACAAGCAACAAGGAGATTATATATTATATATGTAGAAATTACCATAAGTATTTACTGTCATGTGGTACAAAAGTAGCTGAAATATAAAGAAAAAAAACCATCTCTTTTGGGTACAACTATTCAGATGTTGAAGATGTGTTGATGGTACATTCTATCCTGTTGACATTTCAATTTGTAATTCCATAGTTAGGTATGTACATCATTCTTTTCTGCAACTGATCATTAACATTAAATAATATGAATGTGGGTATTAAAAGTGGACTAATTGCTTTAATGCTTGAAGAGATATGGGAAAAGTAAGTGTGCCTTTCATGATGTTGTAAGCAACATACAGCTTTTACTCTCTTCAGCACTTACTGTCGGCTCTTCATCCCGTACCATTAAATTGGCTGGTGGTATTCAAAACATAGACATTTTTGGAGACCTGAATGTCACAGAAATAAAATTGGAGTGTTCTGTTGCAAAATGCATCCTATCTTTGGGTGCAAACCACAGTTCTGTGTTTAAGAAGTTGACAGTTCGAATGTTTAGCTTCATGGCCAGTTCTGCAAGTGTAGAGTGAACTTCTTAGCGCTGCTGGAGTTCTAAGTACATTGCTGCCAGAATTTATAATTGAGTTATAACATTTCAACTTGAAATTGGTTTTAGTTTGGAGAAATAGAAGAGCTTAACATACAGTATATTAAAAAAAAAAAAAAAAAGGCTGTCTAAGAGAATGTAGAAGTCCAGCACCCAAATTTGCATGGCACATGCAAATGGCTTTAGCACAGGAGGCTTTAGAGTCTTGACGTCTCAGGCAACATGCCTTATTAGAACCTTACGGTAAACTTTGGTTCCAGAGGTCCTGTAGGCATCCTGGGTTGTTTTTGAACAAAGCCTTCACTTTTTGAGGAGATCTGAAGTGTTTGGTATACTGGAATGTAATACTTCATGACATCTGAGCATGAATGCTTCCAGGCTCAAGACCTTGTTAATTTACCACACTAGCATTTTAAATGGGCATAGGAAAGAAGGTTGATTCACCAATACTTTGGAGCAGTCTGTAAGACCCCTTTTAAGTACTTGTATTATAAAATTAATGTTATCTACTTTAAAGTTGCTATATATTGAGGTAAGCACTCTGACTCATTTTTCTCAGACAAGCAGCTCACTATTTCTATTTTAACATGTTGATTCAGGGCTTCATAATAGCAATATGTGCCTTGGTGTTTGCATTTGGAATCAGTGTACCAGAGCCTCAATATTACTATGACACATCATAGTTTTGATCCAGACCAGTAATTTCATTGCCATGATTACATCCTAACAGATCTTGAGAAGGAACTGTATCATTAACTCAAAGTTCTTGTATCTTTGTTGGATGGAATTTCATACCTACCTCAGAGAAGTTACAGGCTTAATCATTTCTTTTAAAGCACGGCGCTTTCATCCTTTGGAATTTAACCAGTTATAAGCTGTCTAAATGGGATTATGGCATTGTGATTGTGGTATCTGTACTGCCTTATTAGTTAAAACACAGATTGTAAGGACAGAACAAAAAGACTGAATTTTGTTTCCCCTGAAGTCTGGGATAGTGTTATTCTTTTGGAGTCTGGTTATTCACCACTTCTTTACAAAAGGTGTGTTTCCTAACTGAAGCTTGTATTATTACTGGACTCTGGCATTCATTTTAACCAAGCTCAGTTGCTGGCTCCAGAAGAAATGGGGGCTCCCAAAACAGCAAGTGAATGTGTACCAGTGTACTGCAGATAAGGGTGAGCTAGTGCTCACTGAGAAGCTTCAGATAAATTGTTTCCAAACACATTCAAAGAGAAACAGAGATTTAGTCTGTGTGTCCAATGGTACTGTTATGGCAAACAATCAGGTTGTGAAAACACCACCCAGGAAAGTATTGTTTCATGGGGTCAGCATCAGGAAACCAGCTGTTATAGGAATGAGCTCTGTCACTTGTAATGTTGCACTTATTTTCTGCCAAAGAACATGAACTCAGACAACCTGAATCAAGTTATCTCTGATAATGACTATGAGTCAGAGTTATATCTAGTGAGAAATATGGTGGGAAATGAATTGTCATTCGTCACTCACCTGAAGTGAGACTACTCAGGAGACTACTGACTTTCTGTTGGTGCCTTGGAGAAAGGATTACACTAAAGGAAGAGTTTATATCTTCTCTGGAGAAAGGATTGTGAGAAGTTGTTTATGACTGTTAAGGAGCAGCAAGAACAGGGCTTTTCCCTAAGGGGAGGTGGCCCAGAAATTGAGGGCAACCACAATGCAGGCTGGGCAATGATCTCACCAACAGAGTGCAGTCCCTCCACACCAAAGGCAGGCAAGCAGAGTGGGGTGGTGACAAAAATGAGTCCTGTCAATGGCCTGGTGACCATCAGGTAAGATGGGGTAACAGGCCGGGTCCATCCACTGATCCCACATAGCTGTTCAGGAACAGGACTAGGGGCAGGCATGGCAGAGACAGCTTGGCCAGGCACTGACAGCACATGGCTGGCCTGAAATGTGGTCCTGAGCCCAAGGGTGTAGGGTGGATGCCCCAGATAAAACTGGGCAGGGCCATTATTAATGCCTAAGGGCCCTGGCCATGAGCATCTCTAGTAAGAGTAGTTTTAATCACATTTGAAAAAAGTCCTGTACTCTTGCAGTTAAGAAGAAATGAGTGGCATGTTATAAGGAAAACCCATCTAGTATTTCCTAGGTTATGAAACTTCTGTTTTGCCAAACAAGCACACTCATTTTCATCACAGTATATTCCCAGTCATTTCTTTCATTGTCAATACAGTTGGTTTCTGTTTTTATGTAATTTTGTACGTATTTTTTCCCTTTTGAAAAATGTAATAACATTAAATTGCAAAACTCTTCATGGTTATTGCTAAGAATATTTACATGCTCAATTCACAGGAAAAAAAGAAGAGGATAGTAAGAAATTGCCTGCATTATCAGTGCCACGGAGGACAGATCACCCCGTTATGGGAATTCACAGTAAAAAGAATTTTATAAATGCAAACGCAGTTGCTGCTATCACAGGGTTGCCTAAAAAGCCTCAACCTATTTATGTTGATAAAAGACAGGGAGATAAATACCTGCTTGAAACTTCGGGACTTGTTCCAAAATATATTAAAAAAAAGGTAAGTTTTATTAAATTATAGTGGAAATGCTAGTAGCAGTGCCTATTTTAGGTTCTCTGTTGCATTCTCCTATGAAATGTTTATGATTCTTTTTGAGATGTTTACATACCAGTGCTGTTTGTGGTAGACCTCTGAAATTCATCAAGGAGAAATCACTGGCACTACAGTTGTGCCTTGCCTTTGCTCTGTATTCGCTTGCTTATGCTGTCAGCAAAAAATTGGCAGAATGATGCTGCTAAAGCAATAGCATATGTGTTGCATTGGGAACCCAGGGAATATCTAATAAGGAGACAAATGGAGTTCTGTGATGAATGAATGCTGGCTCTTTAGAAAGATAGGCAGGGAAGAAGAGGAGGTGTCACCCTTTGGGTGAAGGAGCTGTTCAAATATATGGAGCTCCTCTATGGAATTGGTGACAGCCTGCTTGAGCTTGTGGGTCAGGATCAGAGGAAAGGCCAGTAAGTGTCAAAAGTATGGTTTTTATGGGCCATCTCTTGAAGCAACTTGAGGAAATCTTCAGATCATGGTGCAGCTTCTTATGGAAGACTTCACCTTCCTTGGTATCTGCTGAAAGGACAAGACAGTGGGATGAAAGCAGTCCAGAAAGGTTCCTGGAGCATGTCACCAACAGCTTCTTAACAAAGATGGTGGATGGGGCAACCAGTGGTCATGCTCTTCTGGTTCTGCTACTTACAAAGGAGAAAGAACTGGTGAGAGGTGTGATAATCCATAGTAGACTTGGTTGCACAGGCCATGAAGTAGTTCAAGATCCTCTCCTCCTCAGGGAGGCAGGTGGTAGTGTACAGACCCTGTACTTCAGAAGAGCAAACATCAGGTTATTCAGGGAACTAGTAGGTAGGAACCCAAGGGAGATATCTCTGAAAAGCAAAGGAGCTTGAGCGTGCCTTTAAGGACAACATCCTGAACCACAAGAACAGTCTATTCCACTACTCAGGAAAACAAGACGTATCAGGAGTCTGGCTTACTAAACCAGGTAACTCACAAAAGAGCATTACGTGGAGAGAGACACAATATATGGCACAACTTGTGAGGGAGAAGATGCAAAAAAAAGGAACCCGCAGCCCTTGCACAATACCTTTGCATGGCTACACGTATATGTAAAAAACAATGCTAGTCATAGTGCTACCCAACACTACAAGATTTGTGAATCATTTAGCACTTGATAGAAAGAAGGTAAGCTCCAGCACCTTTTGGCAGAGCTAGATAGGCTTCATTTTACAAAGGATAAGGCAAAATAGATGTGTTCCCGTAAGTACATCTGAGATATGCAGAAATTATTTTTCCTCCCAGAAACACAATTCTGCCACGTCCAGTATGGGACAGTTTATGATTCCTAAGTAGTAAATTTTCATGTATGTATTAACACTACATACTGTCTTCTGTGGCATGCAATGTTCAGCAAAAATCAGGATACAGGAAAACTTTTCAGAGAAAGTATCTAAGGAATATGTTTCAGAACGTAGAATCTTGACACCATATAAAAAACATACAATAGCTTGCTGTCATTAACAGGTTTCAAACTCCTCACTCAACCATCAGTTCTTATAAATAAGAAACAACTTCTTCACCCTTATAGAGTTATGGTGTTACACCGAAATGTGTGATACAGAGAAATGAAGAAATGAAGAGAGCTCAGAAAGAATATGAGGCCAGTATCTTGGAGCATCTCAAGAAAAAAGCCATGAAACAGCTATCTGATGAAGAAAAGACAAGTATTCTGCAGGTATGTATTTTGATCTAGTGTGATTAGTAACATACAAAAGATTAAATAAGGCAGTGTAAGTCCATATAAATAATAAAAGTAGATACTTTAGGCGAGGCAGGTGAGGTAGCTACTTTTTCACTAGATGGAGCTGTAGAACAATTGTAAACCGAACTGAAGGGAGCTGATCTAGCTACTGCTTTAGTCCAGGTTTGCAAGTATTTCGATTCTGTTAAGATTCCTATCCCGCTTAATGACTTCGAATTTCAGTGAAACTTCAGATCAATGCAGAAAATTACCTATATGGGTTTAGTGACAGTTCTGACACTTTTCTTGTGAATCATTGAAAAATACAAATGGCTGGTTTTTTTCTCCCGATGCATAACATCGACGCTTATTGGCAGTTTCTGTCTTCACACTGTGGCTTTACTGACTAAAGCATAAGCTCATGCTTTAAAGTGTGGCAAAACCAGAAAACAGAATTAAATCTCAATATATTCACAGAATGATGACTGGAAAAATTGTATTTTGTTAAGCTGTTTTGGATATTGTCTTTCATACAGTTTTCATACATTTTTTATTGCACAAGATTTTCTAAAAAGAAATAATACCATAAAGAAGTAGAGCAAAAAAGAAATATTTTAAAAGTATATCATATCCTTGCACTGGAATTTCTCATGACCACATTTTAGCCAAATTTCCTATGAAAGTGAGGCTTACATTACTGTGATAACTGTTTATCAGGCTGTCCCTTAATAACTTGATCTTAGCAGCCACATGAAACAAATTAGCAGATGGATGGACATCTCCAAGATGCTCAATTCCCACAAAAAAAAAAAAAAAAGCCAGCAGAATATCTAGAGAGAAAACATGGTGTCTAACCTACTTGCAGTGATTAACTGGTTAATTGGCAAGATCCAAATAGCTAGCACAAGGTTGTCTCTTGCTTATGCAGCAAGCAGTAGAAGCTAGGAAGGAGTATGGGAGAGAGATGAGGGTATTGCATTGACAGAAATATAAAGAATGTAACAGAAAGGGTGAAGATTAAGATGATTTTTATGGTGGGAAAGGCATGGGACAAGCTGATGGTTCAGCAAGTTAACTATGCAGCAAAAATACATGTGCAAAAAGGCATGTGAGTTCAGCTGCTCACAGTTCTGCATTTAGTTTGATTAAAATTACATTGTATATTTTTAAAATAGAGTGCACTGAAATATTTTTTAATTTGCAAGTTTTAGATTGTTTTTATTAAGTCAGTATTTTCTTTGAATTTTTTTTTTTTAAACAAAAAAAACGTTGCTCTTTCATGGGCCAGATTACTTATACAGTTATATTGTCAGGAGGAATTAGTGTCCCCAGGGTATGTGGCTTCTACCCAGTGCTCAGCTGTAGACATATGGGAATTCTTGTCTTTTAAAATAATTGACATTGCTAGTGAACACATGTGCACAATCTGCTTTGAAAGAATATGTGGCAATAGATGTCTGAGAACAAAATCAAGCCTCATGAACTTACAAAAATAAAGGGAAATAATTTGTGCCAACATTTTTTGAACTCTCCGTTATGCTTACTTTGGTTGGGATTTTATGAGAATAAAAGAGAATGTTGATAAATGCAGTACATATTTCTCACTGATCCAGTATGTATTCTTTATACAGAGTTAGATAGTCAGTTTGTGATCTAGCCTATAGCCATATTGGTCAGCATATTGCTGTTAGAGGAGCTGTGAGGGAGATTTTTATGGAGAGAGTCATGATCTGCTTTTGATTTCTCCACTCTGTAGGGATAGAGTAAATTGTGATCAATGCCTGTTGTAATGTGTTTTAAAATTCACTGTTTTCAGTGATTTCCAAACTAGTTTTTACTAATGTACACAAAGAATTATTTAAAAGAAGCAGTGAATGACTCTTCTAGGAAAGCTTTGGAAATACGGTATTTATTTTCATGACTATATATTTGTAAACTATACCTGATGCCTGGTAGACTAGGAGCTTTATTTAAGTACTTTGTAGCCTTGGATTGCGAAGACAAGTAGCATTACAAGACAATAAATAAATAGCCATGTTGCTCCAAGTTTCACATGTTGAGGTAGGGTTTTTCAATTTATGTAGATGTTTTTATATGAAGATTGTTGGAATAGCCTTCATGGACAACTCTTAGGTGCTTAATATGAATAAGCAAAAAGAATGAATTGCTATGCAATAAATACGCTGCTTTGAGTCAGTAAAATATTAGTTCACATTAAAAAGTATTTTTTTCTTAATCAGTATTGGCAGTGAGAGGTCTTTTTTTTTCCTGTTGAATCAATTCATACAGCGGACAAAGTCAGACAAGTTTTTGAGCACAGGAGTCCTTGAGTTCTGAAACAGAAGCAACAATCTTCAAAGCTAAATATGTATTAAGAATAATTTCTCTAAATTTAACTTCAGTATGTTAATCAATTAGCCAATTCGATAGAAAAGGTGCTCAGCAATACTGGAGAAGGGCATGAAGTTGGAGATCGCAATGTGCCACAAAATCAGTGTGTCAGCTGAATTTGGTTTTAGTTATGGAGGAGAGTTGAAAACTAGTTGTCAAGGGAGTAACTTCAGGTTTTGGTTTTTGAAGATACTTTGTAATCTCCTGTAAGGAAACAGAAGTGAAAGCCAAAAACATTTTGGAGAAGTGTTATCTCACTGATAGCTATATTGTATTCTTTACTGATTGCTGTATGTGTTCCTTGTAGTAGGTGTGATTATTAAGTTCACTTACACAGTTTTCATGAGGACATTTGATGCACTGAATAAACTCTACTAAATCCTCATATATGCATGTACAGGATGTGTAGATTTTGATTATCCTCGTGAAGAAAGTAAGAGCAATTGTTGCAGTAATTCTGAGGATGTAAAGCCAAGTTTTAAATTTAATTTTTCTACCACAGACTGATTCCATTCAGCATATATTGGTGGACAAAAGTTTGTCTCTGTGATGTTGGTACTCATAACAGGTTTATAAGTACATTTTAGATGATTGCTTGGGATTTTTTTAGGCAGGGTTTTAGTCTTGGGCTTTTATATATGGAAGATACAGTTCATTTTATCTAGTAAGGTAATTCTTTGCATAGCAGCATTCAAGAGAGGTAGCAGTTACTGAAATTATTGTTGATAGGGTCAGTGACAGCTAGTTTTTTTAGTCCAAATGATAAATAAGTTGCCTGTAAATGTTATTGTAAACATAGATTAGGAAGGGAATATAATTACTGAGGATTTTTTCAAAGTAGTTCACAGAGATGAAAATATTGGGGGATCACTTTGGTGTCTATGGTCTGAGCAAAGTCTCAGTTACAGAAAATGAAGCTGGTGGTGACATAAAGTGAAACAGCTGCTGAATTTTGGCTGGAGTTCCAACTATTGGTACTCTTGTGATTACTTGAGGTAGGCAACACCACTGTGCGTGATGTAGTGATATCTGTGGTAGCCAGGCTGCCATGTTGCTGTTTATGGGGAATGGTTTCTGTAGTGCAGTTTCTAAGACTATTCCTGTTACATTTTGGAGAAAAGAAGGCATTTAAGTGGTATGAGTTTTGAGGCAGCTTTAATGAATCCTAGTAGTCCCTCAGTGAGCATACTGGCATTAGATACAATGGAGCAATCAAAGTTGCCTACCTATAGAGCACTGAAAGCATAGAAAATCTCTTACACTAAGGAACAGTCACTCTTCATTTACCTTGTGGAGTTTTTCTTGAAGATACTGAGGACTGGAAATTAAGTGTACAGGCTTCCCTGAGTTCCCGGTAGGCTGCAGAGTTTACTGTTAGTCACACTGACGTACTTTTTTTCAGTTTAGCATTTTTGTAGCTTGTCCTTCATAAGCTAGTTTAATTATTGTTTTGTTGCCTCTTAAAGACTGTCATTTTTTCTCTCCAAGGCAGAGTTTTTTCAAGACTATTCTTTATATTGCATCATAATGAGTCAAAATTATTTGTTGCAACTGGTTTGACTTTTAAGTAATTATTTGGTCCAATTAAGGTGATTAAACATTATCCATATAATTGTCTATTATTGTAACATTGCAGTGACACCAAACGCATTATTAACAAAAACCCCTAAGTAGTTCATGTGCTTATTATTCTTAATGAATTAAGTTTTCCTCATATATTTTCTTTTCATGCAATGGTACTAGGGGCTGAAAAAGAACTGGGAGGAAGCGTATCGTGAATTTCAGAGTCTTCCAATAAAAGTAGACACCATACGCCAGAAGTTATATAAAGAAAAGCTGGAATCACAGATGAAACAACTGGAGCATGACATAGAAGTAATTGAGAAGCACAAATTTATCTACATTGCAAAGGAGTAAGGACTGTTTTTCAGCTATTGCCTCTTTCCTCCTTTTTTTTTCTCTACTGCTACATCTCCAAGAAGTGCCCCCCCCTAAATTCTCAGAAGAAATTGACAAGGCCAACTATTCAGAAGAACATATTTAAGTAATACAATCATATAGCTTCTTAGAAAAGTTGTTACATATAGCTGTCATTGTATAAGTCACATAATGTTTTGAAATAAATTTCTGAATTAAACTTTGAATATAAAAACATTAATTTATTATTCTTTGTAATTTTTATTAACTACTGAGACTTCTATAAACGTCATACAAAAAGCATAAAAAAACCTGCTTCATATGTTTGGATCATTTCTTTCCATGCAAAGCCAAAACAAAGTGAAACAATTGGGTACTGAAGACAGCGTGGTAAATAGAACTTCAGGGTGGGTTGGCTTCTGGACTAGTTATTAAAGAGCTGTTGTGCTTAAAAGCTTGAGTGATTGTATTTCTAAACAGCTTGGCTTGTGCATAACATTTTGTGTACTCATTTTTCATTACCAAAACCAGTTTTTACAGTGGAAGCCCATAGTAATACAGACTTCACGCAATACAAATACCACATGTAGCTTGCTGTGTGTGTTTATGTATAATTAATTATGTAATACTATAGTAAATCTACAACTGAAGTAGAAAAATGTGTTTTGATTGCCATTATGTGTATGATATTAGCATGAAAGCAATATATTAACATGCAAGTCAGGACCTAGGCAGAAATTATATTCAGTAGACTATATTGCAATCATTTGCATAAAAAGAAAAAATGTTTTTCTTTCTTACTGCTTAACCTTTGCTTTAGATCACAGCTTTTTCTGTATGGTATCAGTCATTACCACCAGCAGCTGTTGTGACATCACAGTATCTGACATCAGCAGAGGATGAAGTAAAAAAGTTCAAATGAACCATTAAAAACCAAATTTTCACGTACATTAAACTTCTTTCATAAATTTGTCAGGGAATGTCTTTGAAGACTTCACAGTGGTTCTAGGCTATATTTCTTGTGCATCTTAAATTTGTCTGTGACCTGCACTAGGAAAGCGTGGGTGAGCAGGAATGTGTATTTTGTTCTTTGTAACTTACTGTTCAGCAGTCATGTTTATTTTTGAAAGATACAAGCCAGAAGAAAGCTGTGGTTTTGTAAAATATGTATTTCATTTACTGTTTACTTAAAAGAATTACTTATACTGTATATTTTAACAAAACCACACCAATTATAAGCACTTAATAACACATCACGTTATCTCCTAGTGAAGTACAAGATGCCTTTTTTAAGAAATGCAATATAATCAAACATGGCTGTTTCCTGTGGCTTAAAATAAAAAACTAGATTTGACTCCAGAACAGCATGCATTCCCACTGCCTCACTCTCAGCTTTTAGTTCCCCAAAGACCATTTGTCTGAGTTAGGTTGAGGATCTGTTCTTCCATTTATCATCAGTGCTAACTTTATGGAAATGTAAAGTAGGTGATGGCCTATCCCAAAATTTGGGGCAAGCAGCTAGGCCATGCTTGGACACATTAATCATTCACCAGCAATAATGACTGGTTTTTCAAAATTGTCAGATGGCTCTTAGTATATTATTGGGAAGTTAGGAAGTGAATGGGAAGGCATGAAAAAAGTATTCCTGCTTAGCAGGAGAGGGAGAGACTAAAGCCACCGTGCTTCTGTAGCTGAGTGGGCTCTCACTAGCATCTTTCACAGTACTGTGGGGTTTTTTTGCATAAACCTCACATAGCGCTTTGCAGGTAGCTCTGCTGCCACACGAGATGTTCCCCTCTCGATACACGTGAATAGCTTCTGTCACCCTGTGGAGATATTACAGTTCCTTCCATCTATTTTGATATGTATTCCATGCAAACTACCAACAATTCTGATTATGGAAAATCATAATGATACTATTGAAAACACACAGAGAAGGGTAACATTCTTACCCTTTAACTCTCTCTGGGAACTTTGACAAAGTAGATTCACAGAATCCAAAGCATGTAACTGTATTTGTATGTTCATGGAACGCCAATAATTGAAGGCGTAATGTTCACGAATCAACTAATATGTACCATCAGTATAACTAAAGCAAAAAGGTGAGTAAACACAATTGTTCTGATAGAATTGTTCCTTCATAAAAGGTTTTAAATATTAACAGAAATAAGTCTGTCCATAGGCTTAAAAGTAGCATTACTAGTTGAAACATTCTGAGAATTCACTATTCAATTACTGGTAGTCAATGAAATGATGAGAAAGAAAATCATCAAAATGCTTTTAGTACTTCGTAATTATTAAACTGGAATTTATAAATGGTCTATATTAAATTGGATAACCACCAAAAAACACATGCTAAACAGGGTATGAATACTCTATTCATCAATAAGTTATGTTGCCACAAACTGGAAATATTTCCTGTTGGAAGTTGTGCATGACAAAACTGTGTATCTATTTTTTAAAAATAGCAACATGAAATTATGATAAATATCTCACTGGCTGTTCTTCAAAATGAAACTATTTATATCCAGGAAGGAAGGGATCAGATATGGCATCATCACAAACACAGGGAGTTCCTGATTGTATGGCTCCGACAGAGCTGCCTCGAGCAAGCATCAGATCTGACAGGAGCATATGGGCTCCATGTGGCTGGTTTCAAAGCGCGGTGGTTTCTTGGGTTCTGCATGCGTTCCTGGGGACTAAGTCTGAGACAATTCCTCAAAATCTTCCTTGCAGAGGGGCAACCTCATTCCCTTCACAATATAGTAAGGGCAAAATTCTGTGGGTGAAATAATACGGGAGAAATTCCTCACCGTTTTCATTTTCTTTAGTCTCTGTATTATTGCAGGAGGGCATGTTCTGGCCCTTTGTATGTTTTTGTGAAAAACTGGCAGCACGAATGGCTGTTGTGATTGCTCTGCCACAAAACTAAAACCTAGTCCTTTCACTGGCAGACATTTCAGAGAACAACATATCTAACATTTTCAGTCCTAATGAAGGCAGACATCTTTCAGAAAGAAAATTTCACATATATGCAGATTAATGAGAGTCCTAGATAAATGCTAGTGTAGTCAATGCTTTCATCCTTGGCTTTATGATGCTTGTAATATTAATAATATAATTACAGGAGAGACAGGTGGCAAAACCTATTATTAAGGTTGCCTGACATTTCCCATAGTCAAGGAAGCTAGCTGCTGAGCCCTGCAGCCAATTGGGATCGTCCATCCCAGTAACTAGAAGCATATTGAGCCTGACCAAGCTGAGGAGGACAAGCCATTTCTCCTCCCATGAGTGGACATCTGAGGTAGTGATGTGTATTTGACTGCTGAATGCCTAGACTGTTTGGTTTGTGTTTTTTTTTCATTTTGTCTCGATCTTGCTCCAGTTCCTTTCTGTTATGTAATGTTATGTAAATAAAATGTGAGTAAATTCAAGGTTTCCATCCTCCAGACTAAGCAGTGGCATTATGGTAGGAATCCAAGGTGAGATGAGTTTCTTGTTTGTGTTTTTTTCTTTGCTGTTTAAAGGATGCTGAAGTAAATGTGACTTCCATTTCACCAAGTTATAAAAAACATATTTAATTTCTTTTTATAGACTGCACCTCCAACAAATGGTTGCAGACAAGCAGGCATAGGCATGTTGTAGACTACGTTCATGTCAGCTGGTCTTGTTGGTGCTGCTATGAGGATGAACTTTTGTTCAGTCACAGTACTAGCCTGTGCAGTTAATCTGTTGTTCCATGCCTGCCTCCACACTGACTCCACAGCATGGAGAAGTTCACACAAACACGCAAACACTGGAATAACTTTGTCTTCAAATCCTTCCTCAAATGTTCTTTGTAATGGCGCCCACCAAAACTTTAACAACCGCTGAGCTGCTGGTGAGCTGAGATTAGGGCTTATCTCACTGACCTGTGTGGTTTACTTGAACTCCCCTGCCACTGTAGCCAGTTGTTTCTTGTTTTAGGCTTAGATTGTAAATTATCTGTTGTGTGGATCATCTTTTTTCTCTATTTGCTTAGCATCTGACACAATAGAATTTTTGTCTGTAAGTACAGCTCCTATGTGCTTATAATAATAATAATAAAGATGTTCACCTGGGGATGATTTAAGACCATGCAATAAAGGGAATGGATTCAAGTTGTTTACTAAAAGGATCTGTTTTCCAAGAACCCTCATTTCATTTGTTTCAGCAACTGGAAAGTAGGAGTTGAAGGAAGAGAAATGAGATTTAAAGCACTTACTCCCTGGAGCAATATGATTTATTCATGTCTTTGTCATATAATGTTTTTGAAATGCAATGATAAAGTATTTAAACCTGGCTTTTTCACTGGTAGTCATTAATACTGCATTTCTCATTTTTGGGGTTCTTGACTTCTGCAATTTGAGCCCATATGTCTGAAATACAGGACTTTTGTGCCTAAAGTTAGAAGCTATGCTTTGAATCTAGACAGGGCTATATAATAGTTTAAAAGCTATTGTCTCAAACTGGTCACTCAAAATTAATGAAATTAATGTTTCATTTACTCTCACTAGGTGAGAGACCCCATATGGAAAATTCAGGTGACTCAGTATTCTAATTCCCAGAGCTGCTGTAAAGATAGACAAGTACCTCTAGAACTGTTCCCGCATTGCTTTGAGAGCTGTATTAAAGCTGAGGAAGCACTATAATAATGCTCTCTTCAAAGCAAAAAAATTCAGTAGCGTTCAACATATGGCCCCAAGCACTGCACAGTGAAGAAATGACCACGTTTTGCTGTTTGCTTAGGAGGAACGGTCTGTCTTTTACACAAACAATAACATTAGCAAATGGTCTAAATCCAGCATTCCAGCACCCTTAGGGAGCGGGTCATTCTGTGTAGCAAGGAAGCTCAGGGGCTGGCTGGCCAGAGGCACGTAGTGTGTCTGCGCTACAGAACTTGCTGGACCAGATTCTGCTTTTCAATACACGTTTGTTACTGCACTGTTTGTTCTTGGCAAGCTGTGAAGTATACAAAATTACATCAAAGATTACTGCGCTATTTGGGAGGTGGGGTGGGGGGAAGTCCTCAAACTGTTGTTTACTTGGTTAAAAACCCTCAGAATTCTTTTGTTTTGCAGATTTTCCCAAATTTACTGTAGATTATTAGAAGAAAAAAAGAGGGATGAAGCCAAGTGAACAACCTCCTTTAAAAAGGAAAGAAACTCTTAACAGTTGAATTCATTACATTGGGTGTGACCCACTATGTATTTACAATTCCCTGACTAGTTTTCATGGCCATGCATGACGATTTTGTCATAGGATATGATGTGAACAGCATTCCTGAAAATAATGCTTTATCATTTAAATGTCATTACTTCTCAATAGCTGGTTAGGAGGTGTATTTACATAGTATTATGAGGGAAATAAAGTTTATTCTAGTATTAAAGGACAAGAGGAAACTTTGTTTGCATTTATTTCAGGTATAAAGAACTCCATATTAATAACATGAACCTGAAAAGCAGGAAGAGTATCTTCAGGAGCCAGGAAATTGGAAAGTGAAGTTTGCGCTGCTCAAGTCTGGCACACTGAGATTAATAACAAACAAAAATGCAGTTTTGTATTAAAGATGTTTATCACGGACCAAATAAGTCAAAGCCCAGAATTCTGTGAAGCAGTGTCTAACACTGATTTAAAGGTCATAAAAAATTAAAAAAAAATGGCTAACATCTTGAACAACAGCTTTTAGCCCTTTGCTTGATATCAAAGTTACTGTAGGTAATTTTCAAAGTCTAAGTCAGTCTCATAGACTCAGCACAGGTTAACTGTGATAGCTAAATGCTCTGAACTTCCCTTGTGGATCTTAGATGCTGCAATTGCTTTAAAGAAATGGAACATTCCAGTTCCTCAAGGCGCTAATTCTGCTGAAACTGAAGTTTGACGGAAGCTAGATTCCAGCTTGCAGTGCCACTCCATCACCTGGTGTAGTACAGTAGTTGCAAAGGGGGAGTATAGCATCTATACTAATGTACATTGCACGATGCTGTGTAACCCTGCCTAACTGGACAGCATTTCCTATGGTCTCCCTAGGTTCTTGAATGTGGGGGAATGGTTTGAGATACTGCTTCATGTTCTCCCAGATGTCTGTAACACTGTCTTTCAAGTATGTTTTGCTGCACTCAGGGTCTTCAGCACCCACCCTATGGGCTGGGTAACTGCCTCAGGTAATGCAAAAGTTCTCAAAATTCTGGAATATATTAAAACTGGATACGAAAGCAACCTAGAATGGCTTTCAGCATGTCCTAAAGTACTACATATGCTAGACTTCTGTGTTTAATATTCTCTTCAGTGGCCATTTTACCCAAAAATGTCTTTCTGTGTACAACTGGCGGGGCTGCTTACCTTGTAACCACCAAGAAATGCAGGTTTATGCTTGATAAGATTGCTTACAGTTCTGCTGTTCATGTAACAGCTGCAGCAACAGGCAGAACCAGAATAGGAGCTCTTACTTCATCCCCTAATTGGCAAGCTTTTACCTAGGTAAGCTACACCTCCTAAAATATTCTGGATTTTCATGCTTTTCATGTCTATTTTTGACATTATCATATTAAGCTGAATTGTCAATTGTTTGTTATAACTTCTTGGGAGAAGAATACATAATCGAGTTGCAAAGGCTAACAGGTAACTCCATGATGTTGGTCTTGGACTGCTTTCTTGGTATATTCCTGCCCCCAACCTTCTATTTTTAATATTTCTTTACATTAAGAGTTGTGAAAGGGTGGAATTTTTATATTCTGCTTTTATCAGTAACAGGGTAAGAGAGGAAAAGATGTGTAACTGAAATTATAAAATTTGTTGGGTAAAGGCATAAGATATAAATGCATTCACAAGGGATTTGCATCTAAGCCTTAACTCTGCGTTGTTTCTGTGTGTGTTGCTTCTTCCATCTGCTCCTTTATGTCTCTTGGCTATGTGTCCAGACCTACTTGTTAGTATGATCTACCCTATTTTCTTTGTTCTTTCCCCCTTTGATCATTTCCCATGGTTGTGTATCTAGAAGTGTTTATTCTTTTCCTCCTATTTTTAGTTTATAAACAAACAGCTAAACAAATACAAACATTCTTCAGAATGCTTACGGACTTTTTCACAGTTAAGGCCCTAATACCATGTTTCAAATAATCATATTTTGGCCCTAATTAAAAAAAGTTTTTGAAAATCTACTGTACATTCATTCATTCTGCACCAGTTCATACTATAAAGAAAACATGTAAACATTCAGTAAGTACATATACCATCACAGCAAAATCCTTAGCAGCCTCATTTCCTTCATGTGCAATAAAGCACATTAATTCTGGTTTCTATTAATTCTGTGAGTTTACAGAACCATGAATTTGTCTCATTTGCACCAAACTAAAAAAAAAAAAAAGTATTACATTTTATGCTAATGAAAAAATCTTACATGGAGAAGAGCAATTTTGTGGATTGGACCAGTGGTTACTGATAGCAGCACCACCCTTCAAACTGTACCCCACTTAAATTTATCTAGTTTTTCATTTCCATGTTTATTGTTATTAGCAGGACAGGATACTTCACTACACTTCTTAAGTGATTTTTGTAAAAATGCTGGAAGAGAAGAATACCAAAAGTAAGACTACAAAATGCCATTGTCCAACCTTGACGGGAAGAACAAACATTTCCTGCCTAAATTCTTCAGTACAATCCCAGAGGAATTTATGTTTTAGTATCTTGTTCACGTTAATCCTTTTCAAATCGTTAAGCTTCTGTCTGTGGTGTGGTTAGGACAATCTCCAGTGCTATGAGATGCAGTGGTCAGACAGTGGACTCTGCCAGACAGTGGTCTGATAAAGAATGTTGTCTAAAAAGACAGAAAACTCTGTAATAGCGACCAAACTAGTCCAAAAGGTAGAAGAAAACATTACTCAAACAGCAGTGGCAAAATTAATCTGAGTTTCTAGTTGTAATCTAAATAGCTTCAGAATTATTAGAGCCCAGTTCTGTGATGTTTATGCAACAGCAGCTTTATCTGTAATGTGGTGATAACTGAAAAAGATTGCATTAGCTTTAGGGCAAATGTGGGCTTTAGAAGGGGTTTTTGCCCACCTCTAAGCAAGAAGAATCCTCAAATTTTGAAAAGCGATTGTGAGTACAGATCAGTAGCATTTAATCCCAAAGTTTAGATGAAAAAATTGATGACTTTCTTTCTCAATAGTTGTACAAAATGTTGACATGCAATTGAAATGCAAATGTATTTAGGGATTTTGGCCATTATGAAAATTTATGTATTTTACAAAAATATTTTTATTGACTTTATGTAGGTGTGTACAAGTCTGTATATGCTGTTTATCAAATTCACCACTTTTAATTAAGTTTTATTTTAAAGCACCGTGAGCAGGAATGATTTTTTTCCAGCATACATATACGTATGTATAGATACAGTCTTCATATACACGATATACCATATCACTTCTGAGGCACACATATTCTGGAGTCGTACTTTGTAAACCTGGTCTTCTGTCCTTTCAGACATGTTGTCAACTGTAGCAATAATTCTAAGAGTAGCTCCTTAATTTACCAAAAAAGCAAACAGATCTGGCTTCATATAACAAAGCATTTATCACAAGATAATTTTCAGTTGCTTTAGTACTTAACCAGACTTTAATTGGTGATTCATTTATAGAAGCTCTCCTAACACCAGATTCCTGAGCTATTATTTGCCCTATCAGTTCTAATGTAAGTGCGCTAACAGGATGCACCTAAAAACCAGCCTGTGTTGGACACCAAACTCCTACTGTAGACACACCCGTAGTGTTCTCTGGATTCACTTGTTGTAACTTGTGACCTACGTCTCAATGACAGCACGAGCAACACGGCAGCGGGCTGAAGGCGCGGGAAGACATGGCTTGCTCCAGCATGTGCACAGCGGCGGGGTGCAAGGCACACCAGTGCAGAAGTCAGCAAGGATGGAAAGCAAGATTAATGAACTACTGGAAGTTTGCTTCCTCGCACCCTGTTTTCTCTCTAGAGTATAAGCAACAAGCTATCAAAATGTCAGTCTAAACCACAACAGCCTAACCTTACCCACGAGTTCATCCAGCCCAGGCTCCTTACCCAGCTCTGCCCAGCGCTCCCCACCACCCCGCCGGCCCGTCCCCGCGCGCGGGTCCCCTCAGGCCCCGCCGGCGCCCACCTGGTGCCGCCCCGCACCCTCTGCACCGACACGGGGGACCCGCTGCACCGATACGTGGCACCGACGCGGGGCACCCGCCCGCAGGCACCGCTGCACCGTGCCCGGCCCAGCGCGTCCCGCACACCCGGCCCGCGACTCTGCAGACAGCTCAGGCAACGCCAACAGCCCGCGCTGCCTCGCCTCTTCAGAGACCTTTGCCAATCAAGCCTATCGCATCGCGGCGGAAGGAAAGCTGACGAGGGTCTGTTTAGTGAGCCGCGACCGCCGGCGGGCACAGCGCGGGTTCGGTGCCCCAGGGAGGCGGGGGGACCGGCCCCAAACACCGGGGTGCAGCCCCCCCCGGGCACCCCGCAGCCCGCCCAGCCGCCGCCGCGGCCCCAGCCCCGCTCCCCTGTCCCGCCCCGCCCCGCCCCGCCGCGGCCCCTCGGGCGGGCGCGCAGGAAGATGGCCGGGCAAGGCGGCAGCGGCGCGGCGGCGCGGAGCGGCGGAGGCCGCGGCGTTGTGGTAAATGCAAAGCGCGGCCCGGCCCGCCCCGGCCGGTCGCCCCCCGCGGTGCGCGCCCCCCGCGTTCCCGCCGCTCCTTCCCGCCCTCCGCCGCCATGCGCTGCCGCAGACCCTGCGCCGCCCCCGCCGTCGTGGCTCCCCCACCGCCGTCGCTCCTCCGGCGCCTTGTGTTTGACCCCCCGCGCCGGCCCGGCCCTTCCCTGCTGGGCCGCGGCCCCGCTCCGCTCCTTGCCTTGCCCCTCCGCCCGGTCCCCGCCGGCCCCTGTCCGTCCCCTCAACGTCCTTCCCAGCCGCCGAGCCGCCCTGCGAGGGTCCCCGCTTGCTCCGCGCCCTCCTCGCCCCGCTGTCCGCCCCGCTCTTGCGTTACCTCACGCCGCAGCGGGCCTCTCCAGCCCTGCGGGGCCGCCGGAGGGGGCCGGTGCCTGGCCCGGGCTGCGGCGGGAGGGTGGCTGTTGGGCTCCCCGGCTGGGAGGCAGGCAGGCCGGCCGGCTCCCGGGGCTTCGCCGACCTTTCGGCCTCTGCCGTCCCGAGTTATGCCGAGCGGCGGCTGTGGCTGTGCGTGTCACCAGGTTGCTTGAGCAACTGAGACGAGGTTCCCCAGGGATCCCCAGGGATCCCCAGGTGTCTGGCTCCCACCGCAGTGCTCACAGGGCCCTGAGGATCCCTGGGCGCTGTCAGGCTGCGCCTTTGCTTCTGTGGTGGGACGATGCCCGAACTTGTGCAGTGCGTTTTGAGGACCAGTGTGGCTGAATAAATTATGCAAAAAATGAACGAGTATGTTCCGTGTTCTGAGGGACAAATCATACTCTCCTGTGAAGCAAATACCCTCACTGCCACCACCTTAGGCATGCTCTTACTTTATTGTGACGCTGGGATTTTAATAGAGTTGAAGAACGCCTGCCCAGGTTGTGGCGCAGGGCGGGGGGCTCTCTGCAGGCAGCAGGTACACCCTGACCCCACCAGCATCCCCTCAGTCCCCCTTCCAGAGAAACCCATCGCTGGCTGTTTCAGCTTTGTCTGAAACCACCGTGCATCTCCTGACACTTGTTTAATAATCGGCGTTTTTGAAGTGGGTGACTGTGTTTGGTGCCAGAGCAATGTGAGGATATTGTAAAGGAGGTGAATGCTCGTAACCATATTCTGCTATGCTGATTTCATTTCTTCTGCTCGCTACACACTAATGTGTTCATGCATTCCACAAAGAAAATAACCAAAAGTAAGGCCAATGCTGTGTGATCTAAGTTTACAAAAGCTGGACTTTGCTTGATGCTTGCACCCTTACTTTATACCAAAGCAGAATCCAGATCGTTGTTGCTTTGGTGAGTACTGTGCTCAAAGCTCACATGTACCCACTTCGCCAGACAACAAAACTAGCAATGTTCATCCAGAGGTGTTGCAACTGAATGTCTCCAGCTTCTCTTATACTTCAAGGGAATAGCTTTCAGGTATTGCCATGTATTGTTATTCCTTTTTGTGTACATTCACATCAACTTTTTAAAGATCTGCTGAAGAATTTCTACTGGGCTGCTTTAACATGCCAAGCTTGAACTTAAAAAATAGCTCTTTGTTTCACAGTAGGACTTTTATTACACACTTGTGTACCAATATATTTAGCATATTTATTTATTTATCCAGCTGAATACTGTCTTTTTATCGAAACAATCACAAATACTTCTGTCATATTTTCAAAGGCTAAAGGCAGAAGTAAAGAGAAGTTGCATTTAATTTGGGGAGGATATTACTTGATGCTTAGCTATTAAACTGAGGGTAATTGCACTTGTTTTTAAATTCACAAGCAGAATGCTCCTAAAAATTTACAGTTACTAAAAGATTGTTGTATAGCATAATGCTGTGAATAGCTTTAGGATAAATGAGAATTTCTAAGCCTTGTTGTTGGGAAGTGCCTGTTTAAAAGAAGAATATGAAATAGGCTGTTTATATTTGAAAAATAATTATTTAGAAAGTACATGTGAATTTAATCTTATTTGTCAAATGCCAGTGAGCACTTGTAAATGAGAACTTTTGTAGTATTGCCAAGTGATGCAGTTTATGTTCTTTCACTGAAGAGAAGCAGGATAGATAGGAGAATCAAAATTTCATCCTGATCATGTTTCATAAATGGCTTACCTAAGTAAAAGCTATTGGTTTGGATGAATTCTGAAGCAGATTCCATCCATTTAGTTTGATTTTCTGCATCACACTAAAACCATGCAATTTGCATGAGTTTTATAGGAGAAAGCATAAATAAACAATACTGACAAGGGTTCTTGGTAGGTATTTATAGTACTCATGCAGTTTAAACCACTATCTGAATTTATTTCATTTTATGTTAAAATGTTTTTGAACAAAACCATTTCAGACAGTTCATTGCTACAAAACATTTAAGAAGTGTCAGCCACCCCTCTGTGCTGAAAATGAAGACAGGAAAATAGGCTTCCCAGGCCTTCTGCAGCCGTGTTTCCGGAGCAAGACTTGCCTCTGATTAAAAAACTCAGCAACAAGTCTCCTGTTTCTATGGAAATGAGGAACATAACTAAGTAATTTTTTCTTTTGTGTAGTTTCAAGGCTTGTGCAAGTCAGGCGGGAAACTTTTCATTGATTCCAGTGATCTCCGCATCATGTTATTTATGGACAAATGTTCAGCACTAGTTACCAACAAGTAGCTTTTCCTGATACAGGAATTGTTGGGCAGAGTTAAGAACACACAACAGTCGAGGTGTCTGTAGCTGTCAACGAATATGCAAAAAAACCCCAACCAAACAAACTTCATGAGGCAGAACACTGTTTCAGTACAGCGTGAGGCAGGGCTATGCCTAAGTTAAAGAAAACTAGATGTGGAGGAACAGCTCAACATCAAATATGTTGTGTTAGCCTAGATATTTTTGAGGCATGGTTTGTTGCTCTACTACATGAAATTGTAAGCAGAGGTTAGTTTCAGTGATGGTCCATTAAAGGCTATATTTAGCAGAAATGTCGTTAAGATGTGCACTTCACAAAGGCAGGTTTCTTGCCATTTATCCTTCTGCTCAAGGTTCATGTGGCCAAGCTGTAGAAAGAAGAAAGACAATATGTGACCTGAGGAACATGACTGTAAAGAAAACTTATTAGGTGTCGCTTTTTATCCTGAACCAATATTGAAGCAAAGCTTTGTAATGATTCCAAGATACGTTGTGAACCTGCAGGTCTTGTCTTTCATAAGGAATTGTGAAAATTGTTGGTTTGGAGTTTGTTTAGTTCTTGTGCTGATGACTTTTCATCTTCATACCTTTCTGAAGTCTTTATATGTTGGCTGATTTTTGTCCTGCTCAATCTCTAATGCCATCATATACTGTGGGATCTCCTAATTGTTGTATTCTAATACTATGAAACTAACATAATTAAACCTGTAAAATATGTTTGCTGTAAATGTATCAACTTACAGGCTAGCTGATAGTGAGGTGAGATGTAAGCATTTTGTAAACTTACCCAAACTAAGAACCTCACCTGTGGCAGGAAGTACAGTCTTCCACTGATTTGTACAGATGCTATCCATGAACCACATAGTTTATTATCCCTATGTGCTGTTTCATCTGTAGAATAATTATTTATTTATGTGCAACTTCAAAATACCTCTAAACAAGAAATGTACAATTTTAATGTACAATTTTATGGCTTCTAATCCCACTGTCTGTCTCCCATTGGAAAATCTCTTCTAGCTGATAATCCTACATCTGCATAATGAGTTTGAAAGTAGTAAGAAACTTAGACTTGCCACTAGTTTACTATTAAATATTTACTCTTTCTATCTAGTTGTTTGTAATTTCAGGTGAAATTTCCCACGTTCGGTGGGGGGAAAAAATGTAGCATTTAATTTCTGAGATATACTGAGAAGTAAAGTAATTAGTAGGAAAAGTGAAATAGTAAGTTGTAACTGGAAGAGAGCATGTCATATAATTAATTCAGCCAATAGAGTGTACTAGAACACTGATTTTATATCCGTTATGAATTGTCAAACACCATGAAGTATTCTTAACACTGCTATTTGATATTCAGATTTCAGACAATTGGCCTGGATACAGTCTGGATTTGTTCACTTATCCTCAGCACTACTATGGAGATCTGGAATATGTGCTCATACCTCATGGCATTATTGTTGACAGGTATGTGTAGTTTGAATGTTACTAGATAAATTCTTTGGTCACTAGTATTACTCTTTTTTATAAAGCCTGTCATCCACAGACAGTGTGTGTATAACATTTGTCCTAAAATATTATATTAGAAATTATATAAATATTTTTATTTATTTAATTTGAAAAGTAAAAAAATGCTTGAAGGTTGGGAAATGCTAGACTTGAAGTTGCCTTTGCAACTGCCTGTCTGATTTCTTTCACCTCATTTCTGATTTGGGCGTTGAATGAGATAATGGTCCCACAAAAAGGAGAGTGTGATCATATAGTGAAATTGGTATTGGAATGTAAACTACAAGAGAGTTGAACTGAAAGTGAAAAGACAAGTACAAAACTTTGTATATAGTTATACTTGAATATCCCACTTGCCCTATGTCATGTGGGTTTGATAGAAAAAGGAGAAAAAACTACATTCAGTTATGTGCAACTTTCACACTTCCTAGTACAAATCATTAATGCCCGTTAACCTAATAGTTCCTGGCTACACCATTGACTTCTGCCATTCGGCACAACCAAATAGCGTGTCGTGGACTGTTGGGTCCAGATGCTAGATTTGGAGGGTGGCAGTGGGAAAGCTTGATCATCCCTCATTCCTTACCCTGTAGTAGTTCTCATGTGCTCTCAGTGTAGGCATTCAATGCTGCTTTGGTATTTGTGGTAGTGCAACTCAGTGTTCATGCTCGGTTACTATTTTGACGTGCTGTTAAAAATCTTATTAAAAAGCTACAAAATAGAAATCGTAATTTTCAATGTATTTATTGGGAATATCTGCATGGAATTTCATGGGATATTTTCAGCCTTCAGCTTTCTACCTACCACATTTAAACAGCTGGTTGCAAGTACTGAAATTGTTGGAACTCCTGGAAAGATTGTAAATATCTATCACTATGACACCTGTATTTGCTTTTTAAACACAAGCTTTCTTTCATTGCATTTTCAGTTATCATTGTGTTGAATTTTTCATCTCTTTTGGTTAGAGTCAATTTACTTTTAATTCTTCTTTTTTAAATAAGTATGTTACAACTTCAGTTCTCATAGAATTCAACATAAATTTGTTTGAAGTAAGCATTGAACTGTAGTGTTGTTTTTGTACTCCACTAGAATGAACTCCACTGTTTTTCCTTAAACTTAACTGAAAAGGCTGATTCTCTTCTAATGGAAAAAGAATTTAGAACTGAATATATTGTGATCACACAAAATTTTCATGTAGGAAGAATGCTCAGCACTTAAGAAAATTCTTGTCGCTTGGTAGCAATAAACATAGATTAAAAAACTGGTATGTTTTTATTTAGAAATTTAAATTAGTACATTTTTGTCTATGCTGGAGTTCATACTCTTTTAAAATAGAAAGTGGTCTTTGGAATTTTTGGAAATTTCAGCTCCTCAAACAATCTGAGGAAGACTATAAAAAAAAATTAAAATCACCAGAGAAGTGTTTCTTCATAATGAGAGGTCTTCCCCATTATTCTCAGACTTGATAAAATATGATAAAAGACTATTTTCCTAGTCTTCAGAAAAGTAAGAGAAAGTCTTTTACTTCTTCATTCTTACATCAGTAAAAGGGATAATGTATTTGAGGTCAAACAAGATGATCACATCATACAATCTATTTTTCAAATCTAAAAAATATTAATTACTGCTGTGTGGAATTTACTTGAACATTACAAGTACAAAGATGTGAAAATGAAGCACAAGCTTTTGCTCATAACTAATATATTATCTTCAGTTTAGAGCTTATTCTTCTCTGGTACATGCATGTGTAGATTTCATTAAAGTTCAGTGTATTTATGTAGTGGCAAATGGATTCTCATTTTGCAGTGGGTAGAGGAAATAAAACCCCAACAAATGTAATCATGAAAGAGGTGAGATAAATTACAGGTTTATTTAAAATTGCATCCTGGCAGGAGATCGACTCTCATTGAAACTACTGATCTAATTCAGAGAGAATTAGAATCAAAGAACTTTCCAGCATAAGTGTTTACAGAAAATAATGCACTGAGCTGTTTTTCTTCAAAACATGAAATGGCATTGTTCAGTATTCTGATGATATCTGCTTTAAATCTAGAAATTACCTGGTACCCTTTTTTAGGTCTAGAAATGCCATCTACCTTGTTCTTTAGAAAGCAAAGCTACTTAAGATAAGCATTCATGTTTATTATTTTTATCTTGAAAATTTATGTACTATTGCATGGTGGAAATTTACGTTTTTTGGTTTCAATCATCTGCCACATTGTGGTTGAAATGCAGAATTGTTGTAGAGAAGACAGATATGGGAACCCTGCAGTTCTGGTTCCATTGGAGTATAACCGTGATTATTCTCATGTGTGTGGCCTTGGAACAAGTCACTGAGCTCTTTGCACTCTTTTGCTGTATGAAGTAGTGATAATGTGTACCTTTTATAAAATTTTGATCAATGGTATATTTCTTTATAGTATTTGTGTATATTTTTATTAAATTGTAGGGGTAGCATCTTCCAAAGCCTATCAGTATGAAATATTTCTAACAGTTCTCTTGCCTACCTTTCACTTAATTTATTGTTCTTGCATAGTAACTAACATAACAAATTAGGGGATTGTACAGGAATATTTTATGTTGATTTTTCCTGTGAGGTAAAATGGAAGGATAAGTTACATTCTTTGCTCCAAAGTCTCTGAAATGCTTATGAATTCAACATACTCTGAGATGTGTTACTCCCTTTTCTGTAACGGGAATTTATGCATTTAAGGTTAACCAGTTTGATTCACATGCTTTGCATCTTGCATCCATCACTCTATACCTGCCTACTGTGAACTTGATCCAAACCCAGTCAAGTCAAAATACTTAAACAGGCCGTTAGTCAAGCTGTATACTCACCATAGAGTTTCTTTGTAACCACATGGAAAGCACACCATGAACATAGAGAATCTGCATCTAACGTTATTTTATCCTTAATTTTTTTGCCCCAGGACAGAACGATTGGCCAAAGATATTATGCAAGACATTGGAGACAATGATATTGTGGTTCTCTGTGTCCTCAAAGGTGGCTACAAGTTCTGTGCTGACCTTGTGGAGCACATTAAAAATCTCAGCAGAAATTCAGAAAGGTTCATCTCCATGAAAGTCGATTTTGTTAGACTGAAAAGTTACCACGTAAGTCAACAACTTGTGTAGATTCTGGTCGTATGTTCATAATAAATAGTGTACTTCTGTATGTGGGAAATTTATCACACACATATCACACACACCCAAATTATAAGAAAAATATAAGAAAAAAAAAGTATGAAAAATACTTTTGTTTGAAAATCCTGTGAGATTTTCTTTCAAAATATTTGCTCATGTCCCTTTATACTTCATGTATGTTATGAATGAGGATATGGAGCATCCTCAAGCTGTATTTTTTTATTTAGTCTGTCTTCATTTTTGGACAGAATATTATTCAAATTTCCATCATGTAAAATGTCAGCATGTTGTTTGTTCTCAAAATCCTCAACAGTTCTGTCAAGTTAATTTCATGTTACTTCATTTTCCACCCCCACTCTCACATGGTTTGGCAGAACTGCAAGATGATACGTCTATGTCTTATTCTGAATTTTTAATGCTAAGTAAATGAAATGCTTTCATCTTCATAGCATGTAGTTTACATAGTGGCAAAATATACCATAAGATGATGATAGTGTTTTATAAGAAAATTAAATAACCCATTAAACCAAATCCTGTTATCTGCAGAGGAAACTATGCAATAATTACTCGTTTCAGTGAGGCAATGATAGTGAGATGACCAGCCTTTTTTAGACTGTGTGATTACAATTTCTATTTGCATAAGCTATACATTTGTATTCCACCTTGTAGTGCACACTGCATGATGAGGGAATGTTTCTACAAGTAAGTTGTCCTAGAAATGTCTGAGGAAGTACACTAAGTAAATGGAACAATAATACAGTTTTTCTCAGAGCACAAATGCAGCTTGCTGAGTCCAGTAGTTCTCACAATAGCTACGTCCTTTCCACAGACACAGGTTGGTTGGTCGGCATTTTGCTCTGGCTCCAGTGACCATAAACTTTTCATAACTTTCACAAATCCCGTCTGTATTTTTTCCATCATGGAAGAAAAATGTATGAGAGCCTTTTGTAGCCATTTGGTCAGGAGTCCTGGGACTTCTCTTTCAAGAATTAGTCAGGTCTATGAAGGGCATGTGCAATACTAATATTATACAATTTCTAGCTATTTAGCAGTATTACAGAACTAATTAATAAAATAAAATACAAAGTTTGTCTCAAAGGCACATGTAAATTACACTCATTTTTTTTGGTGTAGTAATGTTAGCACTTCAATAATACTGCTTGGCAAATAGTGGAATTATTTAAATTGTTTTTTATTTTGAACCTAGCATATAGGTAATGCACATGCTTTTCCTGTTGTATTAATCTCCTATCCAGTATGAAGATACCCTGGTTCTAAAATGTATTTCCTTGGTGACAAGTCAACTCTTATTAGCCATACTAAGCTATAACGGATGAGTCGCAGGGGATGTATACCACAAAAGTGTGGAAATCTTCATATTGTTGATTAGGAAATAAAATAAAAGGGTGTAATATCAAGCTGAAACTACAACACCAGTTTTGTTATGCAAGGATGCAATGATGAAGACTATCAAGCTGAAACTACACCACCAGTTTTGTTATGCAAGGGTGCAATGATGAAGACTAAGTCCTTAGATGATCCTAGCATTTAATGGCTGTGCATATTCTGGATCTTAGCCTCATGTTCTAGCAGGAGGGTAGCACCTTCCCTAGAACTAACGCTTACATCTAGTTTTCAGAAAATAAATCCATTTTTTCTTACAAGTGCTTCCAAACAGGTATCATGTAGTTAGAGCCGGAAACTGTGCTTGATTTAGTGCTTGGAACAGTGCTTCATATCTGCCTGATCTTGAGGAGCTGAATGACACTGTAGTATAAATTTGAAATTACATTAATATTTGTGGATTCATTCAATGAGATATGCATAAATGTAATGCTGACTGAAGTACCAGTACCACTACCTGCTGTCCTTTGTGTTTTGAGTGATTGTTGTGTCCCGTCCAATTGCAGGTTTTAGAGCATGTACCCTTGTCAACATAGCCATAGTCAGAACACTTGAGGAACTCTCTATTACTAGTTTGAGTGACTCTATCCCAGCCTTATATGAGACTCCCAGATCTTTCCCCAGATCAGTTTGTTCTGTAATAACATACCTCTTACAGTTTTACACTTTAATCAGAGGCAAATAATTACAGTTTATAGAGGTAAGACTCTACATAAGGTCTTGGAGTATCACCAGTTCCACTCCTTTGCTTCCCTTTGTCTTTTCTGTTCCACATTCTATAAGACTTATTACTGCTCTCTCTTTTTATCCCTTTTTCATTTTATAGACACTCTTCTTCTCACATTATTTATCCTGCTTCTTTTTACTTAATGTTCTCTGTTTCTCTCCTAAAGGGAGTCCTGCTGCTCTCAATATACTTCCTTCAGATATGTCTCCCTTCCCCCCCTCCAGCTGTTTAAATCCAACAACTAATTTCAGCTCAAACTCATGGGATTTGAATTGTGTCATTCCAACTTCAATACTGAAAGGTTAGTCAATTTTTAGAGGTTGTAATTTAAATTAGGATATCTTGGTTTAATCGGGTAGCAAAAATGGGCTGTAATTTTGACCCAAAGTCAGGTCTTGGCATCAGTGAAAGTATATCTTAACTGCAAAGTATCAGTGGAAAATGTTGTACTATGATGTCTGGCATACAAACATGATTACAGGAGAAGGACATGACCAACAAATATGGCCATGCAAATATGGCCAGCTTTACATGGCTCTTTGTTTTGCAAACCTGTCATCATCTTCCAGAATTTAGACAATTAGTATGTTAAGATCTGCTTTCCTGTTAAGTAGCTGAAAGTTGGGCATGTAAATTCTTTTTTAGACTTATTCATACAAGTACTTTAGATTCTTTGGATATTAATGAGTGGCTGCTTGTACTTCCATGGTTAGGATGGTTTTATCTGGTTTGCAAAGTATTGACATATGTGCCTAAGCTTGGACATTTTTATGAGAAACTTTCCTGTGTTTTACAAGTGGTGTCTTGTTCCATTATCTTGAAAGATTACTGAATTTAGTATATATACAGGTAATGTGGGAAAATACAATTTGATTATTATTTTTAGAGGCAACAAAGTGGAATCCAACTAAGGAAACCATAGCCTAAAAAGAATAAATATGGTTACATTGTTTATGTTCTACAGACATCAGTATTAGTTCTTAGACCTTTAACAGAATTCCTGCAACTGAAACTGGAGGTAAAGCCTTGTCTGAAAGCATATTTTTATTTACTTTAGAAATTGAACTGTATTTTTCCATTTCTTTAGTTTTTTTATCACTAGAATGCTAAAATGGTACATTAGAGGAAGTTAAGGAGTTTACATGTGTGGGTAGAAACTTACAGGCTCAGGTGTAGATCAATAAAGAAAAAATTAGGTGCACTTAATTGTAAACAAAGTTTTGTATCTGTAAATTGAGAAATAGAAAATTCACGAAGAAGCACTTGGTAATCTTCTAACTCAGATTTTTAAGGCTTCCTAATCAGTAACAATTATATTAAAAATAATTGTGAAAGGGAAAAGAATCATGACTGGAAGATGAAGTTTTCCTCCCTAGAAATAAGATTTTTGGAGAATCTTGTTTCTTTTAGACTTACAGGTGATAAGATATACTTGTTCTCATTTTAATTTTATATATTTAAATGAGCTCAAAATAAGGGGATTATTTAAGTGGGGATTTCATTAGAGGCTGTATGGTGACTTTATAAGCTTCTAGCACAGCAGGAAAATTAAAAGAAAGCACTGAGGTGAGAGTTAGAAATAAACAGATATGGAAGTATCATGTAGACTTAAGGGTAAGAGTCAGGAAGTAGATGGAGAGGAAAATAAAATCTGGTGATGAAAATTTGAGTGAGAAGTAGCAGTTCTGAGTTTTAAGAGGCAGAGAAGAGAAAACACATACTTTCTTGAATGAACTCAAGAATAGTGAGGCAGTAAGTATAGTGGGTAGACCAGGAAGCACTATAATAGTCTTCGTGAAATATGATGCAGGTATGGAAAGCTGAGTGCCAAGTTTAGGGGAAATGTATTCTGGAAACACTGTCGTAAGAACTGATAGAATTTGGCAGCTTCTTATATATTAAGTTTTAAGACACTGGATTTTAATACAACATGTTAGGAACATTGGAATTGACTGCAGAGATTTTTTAGTTTAAAACTGGGTGAATAAAATTTAATATATTCAATTTTCACCATACTAATTTTTTTCCTGAGTGCTTCTCTACAGGGGACCAGAGTTCTGAAGTTGAAAAGAGGTGAGAGTTTCAGATTGATAGAATTCAAAACTATTTTCAGAAACATGGTAGGTTGAAGTCAAGGATGTAAAGTAATGGAGGAAGAAGTTTGGCTTGGGAATGTCATCTAAGGAGAGTATGACACCAGCAAGAGAGGTAAGAAACATGGATCCAGACATTCTTTAATATGTTTGTGATATTGATAACTTTAGCAGATTAAAGAACTAATTAGGAAAAATACAGAAGGAAGTACCACAGAGGAACCAGGAGGGTGTTTTACTAGGGTGTTTACAAATTAATGGATAGGACTAGACATGACTGAATGTTTGAGGATGAACCAAAAGTGAGAGTGAACAAAGGAATAGAAGGATGTGGATGTCATGAAGAAAAGAGTTGAGTGGGATATGTTTTAGTAAAAAAACATAGTGTGAGAACCATTAGTAAAATACTGTAGCGTGAGAACCATTAGTAAAAAACCACAGCAGAAGAGTAGAGAGTTCACAAACAATAATCAGATCTTTTTGTTCAGCGTGGAAGAGATGATTTAGGGCAGGCTGATAAAGGTAAAGGTTGAAGTAGAGCTTGAGACAGAAGAGGATGTTCTGGCTCATCAGGTCTAATCCCCTACTAATAGATGCAATAATACCACCTACTCCTGTTTGGTAGGTATGCCAAATGTGATCTTTAAAGCAAAGCTCAATTTTGACATGGAATTGGAAAAACTTAAGTGGCGGTTTAGAGGAAGTGTGCAGAGTCTGTAGAATTTCTTGAGAAGTTCTGAGCAGCCTGTCAGTAGAAGAGACAGTAAATGCATGTGAATTAAGAATTCTTTAGTGGACAGGTGATGAAAGCTAATAATTGAAAGAATCAGGCTAAGTCATTGTTGAAACTAATGGTGGGGGCTGATGGAAGAGAGGAAAAACACCACATACTTTTATTAGGCAGACCGGTGTGCTTTCTACATGCATTGCTACCTGTTCTTGTGAAACGTTTAGTATTCCCATATCCTTATCTATAGGTATCTATTTAATTCTCTTAATTACTATATTTTGCAATGTAAGAATGATAGTAAACCTCAGGTTTTGGGGAAGGACAAGTGAACTTGGTGGCATAACTTTTTTTCACTGAAACTCATGCAGAGCTAAACTGAGAGTGAGACTGATACTTTTGCTTAAGGCTTTTGTGATTTCTTTGGTTATTCCTGTGTGGACTAAAGTGACAGAAAATCAGTCATCTCTGTTATTTTGAAATAATGCTGTTATAATAAACCCTGTTATTTTGAATAACTTTGAGACCCCACCCAGAGTACTGCATCCAGCTTTAGAGTCCTCAGCACAGGAAAGGCATGGACCAGTTGGAGGGGGTCCAGAGGAGGGCCACAAAAATGATCTGAGGGATGGAACACCTCTTCTATGATGAAAGGCTGAGAGAGTTGGGGTTGTTCAGACTGGAAAAGAGAAGCCTTCAGGGAGACCTTATTGTGGTCTTTCAGTACTTAAAGGGAACTTATAAGAAAGATAGGGACAGACTTTGTAGTAGGGCCTGTTGTGATAGAACAAGAGGTAACAGTTTTAAACTAAAAAAGGCTAGATTCAGACTAGATATAAGGAAGAAATTTTTCATGATCAGGGTGATGAAACACTGGAACAGGTTACACAGAGAGGTTCTAGATGCCCCTCGAAACATTGAAGGTGAATGAGCAACCTTATCTAGTTGAAGATGTTCCTGTTCATTGCAGAGGGCTTGGACTAGATGACCTTTAAAGACCTAATCTATTCTATAATTCTATGAAATTGTGGAATGCACTTCTGAAAGAGGATAGTAATTAATTGTTGACATTCAGATTATACATCATAGTTGTTAATTCCATCTTGAGCACAGATTGTTACAGAATACTGGTCTGTTTTCCATATAGTATCTGAATTGCAGATTCTAGAAGTGCATTGTTTTCTTCTGATGTCAAGAAGACATTGCTGAAAATCATCCTGAAAAATATGAATGAACTTCAAAGGAGTATTGTGTGCTAGTCACTTGGAGGAAACTTACAGAGTATTATGTGGATTGGGCCATTTCATGTGATTCTTTAAAATGAATACATTATTTATGGTTTCCAGAACATAACTAATAAAAAAGTGACCTCTGAATTGTAATCCATGCGCAAGGGTTGCATTGAAGTCTGTTCACAAACAAATCCATTTATATGATCTGTTTCCTCTTCAGCCTCCGGTTGTTTGAAAATATATTTACAAATGTTGGTTATTAATCTTGGCATAAACAGGACCATCAGTGCTGCAAAATTCTGAAAATAGGCAACAAAACAAGCATTGTTTAGTAGAAATCTGAATGTTTTTGCTATATGAAGCCACCTCAGTAGATAGTTTTGCTAAATCTTTCTACTATAAGAGTAAGGAAACAGAGGAATTTTATAATGAGTAAGTTTAAAGACAGTTGGTAAATGTTCTAAAATAATTTATTTTTCTGCTGTGTAGCTTTACTTTTCATACACCATTACTAAATACTTACATCTTAAAAAACCCAACAACATGAGGCATCAGACTATAATCAGAGTAGAGAACAGTGTAAAATGTACATTCCTGCTTTGCATGATAACCTATTCTTATTCAGTGTAATTTTACTATATGGAACTTGTTTTTTTAAGATCAGAATGAACTTTACATCTGAAAACACTATGTTATAATCCTGACCCTAAAAAGCAAGTAGCTTCATAATGTTTTTATTCATTTAACACCACAAAAGAAACAACTAAGTATATTGCTTGCATTTAATGATTCATATCTGTACGCAGACTCTACACCAGTGTTAGAATGATTGTTTACCTCCATGCCTGTGTGTCATGAAAGCACAACTTAGGATCTCCTGAGAAAAGTGCATGTCCTGAGATGAAAGAGAATCCACATTAGCTTTTGTACTTACAGGTTTTGTCTTGGGCGGGTTGTGAGTTCCCTTTATTTTGCTTCATGCATACAGTTTAGATGATGACCATGTCATTTTCTTGATGCTGAGTAGCCATAGAAGAATTACAACTTGGAGCCTCCCTGGTAGAATGAATTCCTATCAACTTCAAAGCCAAATTCTGCATTAATTTCACAGGATTGAACTCCAGATTATCTGCAAATTAGCAATTTGACATGCAAATAAATATCTTCAGTGTAGACAAAATGTGGTTTATTTAATTTAGAGAGAAGTTGTGCCTACACCAGACATTCAAAAACTAAAATATACTCGTTTTGCCTTTTTCAGATGCATGCCTTGCAGTTAGCACTGTAGACAGTGAACACCTGTACAGAGAATTTTGCAGCATGATATACTTTTAGAAGCTAATGGGCAATGAAAATATGACATTAATTTAGTCCACAAAAGCTACCAGTGTCAAGAATATGGACCTTAAAGTTGTTGCTGTTCTGATAAATGTGTTTTAGTGATTGTAGATGGTGCTGCCAAATAGATGTCTTATGGGCAAGCTAAAGATCAGAGATTTGGGATTACAAATCTACTCCTAGAATTGCCAGATTTTTATCTTGGTCTCCTTTTCCATGTCTATGAATGGATAAAATGGCATTTGCATCCTAAAGTAGTACTATCTTTTTGAGTGAAAGCTCTGTGAAATGCTCAAACTTGCTAAAATGAGTGAGTAAAAGGTCCTTTATAGTTCCAAGCCAAAGGTACTCCCAAGTCTTAGACAGGCACTGATGCGCTCTCTGTATCGCTCTCTCTGTATCGCTGATGGTTCAGTTATTTCCTGAAACTTAGGAAGACCTGAGATGGTTAAGAAGTTGAAGAACAGTGGAAACAGATCATACTTTGTGTGGATAGAAAGTTTGGAGATGCTACAATTCACAGTCCTAATTGTGTCCAAATGTTCATTTTTCCAAATGTTAAGACTTGCTTTAAAATAGAATAGTTTTCATAAAAGAAACAAAATCCACTTCTACGTGCAGTAGTGTCTTACCACAAAATGTCAGCCTCAGAGACACTAAAGCTTTTCAGACAAATAGCTGAAAATGTGTTAGTAGCAGAAGTTGTCCCAAAAGCTTATTCTTGCAACTAGCTGATGAATTTTTTTAAGCAATTTACAAAAATTTTATGAGAAGGATGGCAGTTTCTTGGTTAAATTGTGGCTGGTGGTTTATTAGAGTAACAGCATGAGTCAGGCAACTTTGAGAATAAACTCTCCTGCCAGATTCATCTTTACATCAGGTACAGACAGTGGTTTGGTGTGAAAACTAAAACACTGGAAATGGGTCTCTTTTCTGATTGCATCTGCTCTGGCTGGAACAATGACAAGTTTCCAGTTCATTTCTCAGCAACTGCAGTGCCCTCCTGCCAGTCACACTTGCCAGCTCAGCTGCTCCTGAGCACTTCTAACCTGTCTCAGCCCAGATGAGACCAGTTACAGGAGACTTTCTATTGGAACCACTTCAACTTGCTGGATTCATTTTTACTGACCCAGATGTGCACGTGCCGCTTAGCCTGCCAGTAGCCCTTTGCCAGAGGGGGAGTTACAAACAGCTGGGGACAGCTTGTGGGCAGTAACTTCTGTAGTCAGCACAGCTATTGCTTGAAAAAGATGTCTGCCCATAATCAAGGGACCCTCATTTGCACACGCTTGGTGTGCAAGCCTCAGACTCCCCTCTTCTTTATCTGAGGGGTGCTCCTCAGAGGTATCAGAGGGAGCATGGATATTTCAACTGTAATTATTTTTGTGAACCAACCTACTTTTCATAGTGTTCTAAGGCAAACTGAAGAAGGCTGTACTATGTGTAATAAAATGTGACCTGAAAATTCAGTGTCATGAAACTTCTCAGGTCTGAAGGCAGATGCTCTCCTTTCTAGGTATCTACAGCTTCCACTGAACTCTGACGGCAGAGTTGTGAGATTTGAGAGCTTAAGTTCATCACTTGCTCAAGGCTGTCTTGAGTATAAGGAGGAAGTGTTTCTGGTTTAAGTTATTTAATTAAAACTTACAGTATTTTCCTGTTGGACACTGCTTAGGGGCTTGGAGGGTTACTAATAATACAAGTAGGTGTTAATTTGTGGGCATAGTTCAGGAAAGGTCGTAATAAGTCTAGCATATAGTCAGTTTATCAAGTTTATCTGTAATGTAAAACTTAGTCATAGAGGGATGATCTCTGTAACCGTATGCATCAGATAACACACCTACACACCACTTAAATATGTTAGCACCATCTGAATTCTTAGTGATTTTTTTAAAGTATGAGCAAGTGTTTCAGTGACTCACATATGAAAGATTTGGGGGAACCAAACAGCTCGGTGGAGGGAGAACTGAGTAGGAAGCGGCCTGATTGCCATGGGGACAGAACAAGAACAGATGTGGCAGCGAAGGCAGAGTGGTACTGAGCTGTGCTATAGCTTTCCAGCAATATAAAAATATTGTTTTAAGACATTTATGGGGCTTATTAAAGCAAGTAACTAATTGCCTTCTCAAGATACTTTTCATTTTTATCTATTGTTTCCTGCTTAGGTATTATCTTCCCTTATACTAATCTGTGATTTTCAGCTGTGGAATTCTTTTTACTAACCAAAAAAAAAATCTACAGTTTTCCTGTATTGTCGGTTGGTACTCTGTTCTTCTGGACTTCCGATCTAATGCGAACTCCACAAGAGGTATTTTCTAATCTCTCTGGAGAAAGTTGTCTCCCCAAGGGTCACATTTTTCTAACAAGCTGTAATGTTTTCTTTTGAAAAATGTTTTCCAATTTGCAATAAATGTTTTAGATTACAGTATGTTACAGGGGATACAGCTACTATGTACAAATGGAGTTTTAGATCTGAAGTTCTTTTTTCTGAAGTTTTTAAATATTTTTTGTGGTGAGCTTAATTCTTTGGTATTTTTAAGCAATCCAGGTTTCTGGAACATCTTTAACATTTGAGACCAGGGATGTTTTTAAAGTTGGTCAGTTTTAGAACAGATTCAGATCATCAAGGGATTTCATTAAAAGCATTCAAGAGGTTGCCTTTTCAAAGAATGAGATTCTGAAGTTCCCCTGGATACAGCATTTGTTGTAAAGCAGTGGTTTGTTACGAAGCCTAAAAAATTGAAGTTTAATCTTAGTGAAATGTTTTCTCTCATATTCTGCCAAAATACAGCAAACAACTACTAAATTATGACATTTGCAGCAATACTACATGTCATCATTAGGAGAAACCGTAGTCTGTATTTTCAGCCTGCCTCACAGATTTTTACAGTGCCAGGGAGATAGGCTCTTACGCATAAGAAAGGTCCAGAACATAATGGTTGCTAATCCTGTTGTACAAATAAGATCTGACAAGTTTGAAAGTACCATGACATGTTTATGCATTGGAAGAATATCACCTTGATTACTTATTTGAATGCTAATAATACCATTTAGTTTGTGGGGGTTTATATGGAGATCTGAAATTGGGCAAAATTAATCAAAAGAAGCTGGAGGGTTCTAATTTTCCCAAGGAATTCTATGATTCTCTTTTTACTGGCATCTCTTAAATGCTGTTTCTGAAGACAGATCATAGCATGAGCAATGTTCATGCAGTGCCACACCCCAGGGGTGCTGTAAGGCATAAAACAAAAAGGTTTCTTTAAAGGAATATAGCAATAACAAGAAGTACTCTATTACTGCAGTACTTACCTGTATGACAAATACAAAATTCTTTTCCCTTCTCATTTGATAGAAGTTAGAATATTTAAATAGAGAAGGGATACTATAAAATAACCTTGCAAGAAAACTCACAAAGGATATGTGCGTTGTGGAAAGTTTCCAAGTTGTCATTAGCCAAGGGACTAAACATGGTGGTGTGAAAGAGAGCACTACTGAGTTGTGAGAGTCAGTGATACAGTAGACTTCACATTGCTGGGAGACACTAAGCATTTGATGGTTTTATCAGTCTCATCTTTTGTGAATTTGCTTACACCTATATATCTGTTTTCTCAGCCTGTGACTATTTGACAAATTTGGAGATTCTTCTCCTACCTTCCTTTCATCACCAAATCCTAGGCACTGCTGATAGTCAGGGTCAGAAGGTCAGTACTTCGTGCTTAGTCTAGAGAAAGCTGTTTCCGCTTGTGCTTGCAGAACCCCCCAAGGGACAGGGTTTTTAGTATGGAGCTACAAATTCACTTTATAATTTTTCATAGTGTTCATTTACTTTTGTACATTACTTTACAACACAATTTAAAAAAGAAGGTAAGGTGGTGCATATGGATCTAGTAGTGTCCCAACTGGCATGCTGATACCCTGTGAGAACATTAATGCTGGGAAACATGACATCTGGTTCTGCTGTTGTGGTGTGTATGCATTTAAGTAACAGGAGGAAGATTTTCCCTATACACTTTAGCTTACAGTGATCTTCTGAGAGCTGAGGAAGGAAAGAAGCCCATCTATTCCAAGAGTTAGGGCTTGGAATTTTATCACATTATTATACATGATTATCAAAAAAAGTGGACACCCTTAGTAATGTGTCCTGGCAGTCCAAAAAGAATACCTGAATAGGATTACAGCAGTTCTGGAAAATATGCTTCCTAAATTGTTCTTTTGTTGTAAGTTTTACATTTTATTTGCCTCCCATCTCTGGAGAGTATGTGGTCTGAACCTCACCTCACACAACCGAACAGCCTTATGAAATTGCTAGTGCCTTTTCTCGTCCTGGAACATATGCAGATTTTATTTCTATGTTTTAAATATTATTTTACAGAATAAAAAGAAGTTACAGTACAAAGAAACTTCAGACTATACTCTCTAAAAACTGACCTAATTTTTTAGGATATATTGTGTTTCAGATTTATATATGATTCAAAACATTTGGTATTGCATGTTCTTGATTTCAGTTCTTGCTGATCTTTTAAGTATACAGGTGATGTTTGTGCCATATGGTTATGTGTGGTGCTGCAATCTTACTGCCTCATCCTTAAACAAAATAACTCATCAAACCAATACCTAGAAAATATGTAAAACTCAATTGCTAAACCAGAAAGGAAAATATGAAATAATTTATTGTCTATAAGCCTTATTAGCAAAGTCAGCTGTTCTGAATTCTGGTGCAATTTACAACAGTTTGGCCCTTTTCCTGTAGAGTTACTTCATGTTCATGCCAATAAAGCTGAAATCCTATCTCTGTTTAGAGATTTTAAGGAAAGCTACCCACAATAAAACTACAGGGGTAGATCATGTGTGCAGTCATGTTTTTTTATTTGAAAATATTTGAGATATCTTATTCTGTATATCTACAGAACTTAGTAATATGTGGAAGTACAGTGTTGAGCACATGCTTCCAGCAAAATAAAGGAGTGTAAAGAATTTACAGCTTTTAATATTTGCCCTTAGCAAATAGGTTCTTTGTTGCAGGTATAATCTGTATTAACCTGTGTTAACTGCATTAACATTGCTTGAGAGTTCACCTTTGTTGATGTCTGAGAATACACCCAAGAGATCAATTCCAAATCCCTTGACTGGGAAAAGAAAAGCTTCAATGGCAGTTTATACTTTATTAGATATCAGAGAATCTCCATGGAAGCAGTTCTTAGAGGGGATGAATTTTCTAGTATCTATTTCAAGATACCTTACCTTCTTTGGATTAAATACAGAGAAGGCATACAGGAGTCCTGGTACACAAGAAATTACTGAATGTATGAACAGATGATTGTATTATTAGGTTTAATAACTGCCTGTTGCTTTGAGAGTTGCTTAAGCGGAGTGTTCTGCCTTGCTTTTACAGCAGGGAAGAAACATACACAGGTGTTACCACAGGTCAGATGATAAGGAGTACCTTGCTGTCAGTAAGTTTATTGTTTGTCTTTCTCTGTCCAAAGCCAACTTCCTCATTGCAGAACTCTGGCTTTCCCTGGAACTGGATAGGCTAGCCTGAATTTGAGGCACTTCCAAACCTGCGAGATGGAGCTTTTAGTAAAGAACAAGGAAGAAAAAGAATAAAAAATAAGTGAAATCTTCAAATTATATTGTAGATCTTTGGTAGATATACCTACACCAGTTTAAAGTTTATTATCACAGGTTATCCTGGCAATAGCAATGGGTGCAGTATGGTCAGTGGTGTGGTTACCAAGCAGCTCAGGAAGGCAGCTTTAAAGCTAACAGATACACAAAACCATCAGTGCTTCAGTGCAAATGTACCTTTACTGTCCCTGCAGGGTATGTGATGTGGATGTTCGCCAGTTTACTGTATTTGATATCCAGTTGGTTCAGCACTGTTGGCTTGCTTTGCAAGGTATTCAAAGCACCTCTTACAAATATATCAGTGACCTGGCACTTGATTATTTTGAATGTGGGTGTGCCCTGGAGCTTGCAGTCTTCCCTTTGGTGTACATTCGATTCTGGGAAAGGGAAGGCATGCTTTCCAGTCTTTACTGGGAAGCGATCCGTATCATTCCACTCATTTGCAAGTCTCCAGCTTAACAGTACTTACTAGTTGTCCTCTGAGTGTTGCTACTTAAGCTTGGACTGTACTTCTAATTGCCTGCCATGAGAACCATGACAGTCTGTGTTCTGACCTACACCCTTGAGGTCCTTTATTCTTAGCTGTTCTCTAGAAAAGAAACCCAAAAGAAACCCAAAATGGTATCGGTTCAAGTGTATGTTGCTTGTAAGTACAGCATTTTGATGTGTTACCACTCCACCGATGTTCTTACTGCTGCTGATCTACTGAGGATAATTTCATAGCCTGTACTTTATATATCGGTTTGACTTTACCTAGTAGTCAGAATAGGTTAACAGATGATGTAGATGCCATACTGACACTTCCTTGACCAGCATATTCATATATTGAAGTACTTCTCAGAAGGTAGGCTGCAAAACAATGAAGCTTCGCATTAGGGTGTCAGCATCCAAACTGGCACATCAAAATTTTCACTTTAATTATTATGTTCATGATGGAGATGGTAGAGCATGGTCATGTAGCAAAAGGTATCATAATTATTGAACAGTATATAATTTCAAAGAAGAAGTCTTTATAACTGCAGATACATGTATCTAAATTCTGCCAACACCTGCAATTAATTTCTGCAATACTATTTTTTAAGTACAGCAATCTTGGTTATGTTATGAATCAATTTGCTGCAGCTAAGGCACATAGAAGTAATAATTTTCGGTTTCAAAGCTATGTGAGAGACATTGCTTCTGCAGTTTCATTTTTTGAAGATATTAACTGAAAAGTAATTTATTTTCATATTTGCTCTGTTTTCATCTGAGCATCATGGTTTTTCTTAACTGAAAAAATATCTGTAATATGTGTTAATTTGTATGCCAGAGTATATAGTTCTGCTTGGGTTTTCTGTCATTTCAATTTCTGTTGCAGCAGTGTATTGTAGCCATGTCTCTGAAAACACATATCCATTTCATAAGTCAGTTGCGTCCATGTGATGTTTCAAAGTCTCAGATTTTCTTTACTGTATGAGCTAGCAAAAATTTTGTTCAAATCCTCATAATTCATTAACTTGGAAAATGTCTTCTCCCCTTTGGCTTTAATGCCATCCACCTTGTTCCCTCAGTGCCTTTCAAAATGTAGCTGTTCAGATCACCTTCAAAGTTACTGTTAGTGTAGCCTATCCCAGCTGCTATCCTTCCTCCAGTATCGAATGCAAGTTATGGTTTTGTTGAGGTTCTTTGAGACTTTATTCTTGATCATGATGAACTTCACACACATGAAATCCAATTGTTTTCATTATTCAGTGGGTAAACCCTACAGGTAAATTTATATTTCTGCTCCAAGAAATTTAGAGTGTAGAGCCCTATTAATCATCCAGTGTAATGTCTTTATAAAAAAAATCCACAAAAACTTGTTGCCAATATTTTTTTCATTATGTAAGTAGGAAGACATATTAGATTGCTTGTATCTTTTGAAATCTCTTCTTAAATATATTTCACCTGGATGAAAATTAAACCTTTGAGTAAATGTGCAAGCTAATTATCCTGGAGTGGTACCAAGGAGAATTGTGTTAAATGTTTGTGTGAGACAGAGCCTGCGCGGATAGTTCAGGGTGTTACTAATGGAAAATAGTCAAGATCATTGCTTCTTACACGCCTGTGGTAAATGTGACTGAAAGTAATCTCTTTCTGAGTGCTCAGTGAGGCTTTGAGGAAGAAAATATTTATCTCATTTCTAAAGCTGGGAGTCATCTCACCTAAATTCAGATTTCTCACAGTTAGAAGTCTAGGTGTAAGTTACTTGCTGTAGATTTCTGATGTGGTGAAACAGACGATTTGTATGATCTATCTTGTTTTCTCAATTGATTATGAAGGGAGCCCAGGATGTATAGATTTAGATGTCTAAACTTCCAGATACCTGAATGAGGAGCAGAGTAATCCTGTCTTTAATGAAGACATTTCAAGATCATGGGTCACCCTATGAGAACCTAAGCAGAATAGATCACATGCTGTTAATGACAATCTTAAAAGAAAATAAAAAGATAAGGCCAAAGTGAATGTGGAGACTGAACTCTGCTCTGCTTTAGTGGACGTGTCACACCAAACCTATTGGTAAAGCAGTGCTTGACTCATGCTTTTCAGACTCTGCCAGCTGTGGGTATAAGTCAGAAACCTTACAGGCAATAATTCTGTCCTAGCCATTTCACTGAGCTTTAAGAAAGGGCAAGGGAAGCCTTAGAGATGCTTTATATTGACAAGAAGCTCTGTGCTCTGTGGTTGATGAGAAGTTCAACATGAGCCAAGCAATCTGTGCTTGCAGCCCAGAAGGCCAACCATATCCTGAGCTATACCAAATGAAGCATGACCAGCAGGTCAAGGGAGGTGATTCTCCCCCTCTCCTCCACTCTCATGAGACCCTACCTGGAGTACTGCATTCAGCTCTGGGCCCCCCAACGTAAGAAGGACATGGACCTGTTGGAACAAGTCCAGAGGAGGCCACAAAGATGATCAGGGGGCTGGAGCACCTCTCACGTGAAGACAGGCTGGGAGATTTGGGGTTGTTCAGTCTGGAGAAGAGAAGGCTCTGGGGAGACCTTATAGGAGCCTTCCAGTACCTAAAGGGGCCTGCAAGAAAGCTGGAGAGGGACTTTTTACAGGGGCCTGTAGTGACAGGACAAGGAGGAATGGCTTTTAACTGAAAGAGGGTAGATGTAGATTAGCTATAAGGAAGAAGTTCTTCACTGTGAGGGAGGTGAGACCCTGAAAGAGGTTGCCCAGAGAAGCTGTGGATGCCCCATCCCTGGAAGCATCCAAGGCCAGGCAGGATGGGGCTTTGAGCAACCTGGTCTGGTGGAAGGTGTCCCTGCCCATGGCAGGGGGGTTGGAACTAGATGATCTTTCAGATTCCTTCCAACCCAAACCATTCTATGATTCTCTGACTCTGTATTCAATGGCTTGAGGTTCCAAGGGGCAACTGAAAGTGTTCATCTGTCAATCACTTCTTTTTGGTCAAAACCTTCCTGGAAAACACAGTTGTAGGAGGCGGGATGATGGTGTGAAGTAAGGGAGCTGTCCTCATAGAAGTCCTCAGGTTGGCAGATCTTTTGTATCACCCAGGTGGCAGAAAGCAAATTAGAATAGGCCTCATTGGTCACATCCTTGTTTGTTAAGAGTTTCCCCTGTGAATTTTGAGAGAAAAAAGGTAATCGTGTTTTTTTCAAAGAAATTCCATATGAACTCTGCAGACTATAGTAACTAGATATGTGATAATGACCTGGTGTCCATTTTCTGTGATTTAGTTATGCATTTAAACTGTTATGTTAAAGCTACTTTTTTGCCATGATTAAAGAATTTTTGTTTCACTGAGCCCAGTATTAATGCACTCCAGATTCTGTTTCTTTGGAATAGTAACAGATGTTCACAGTTTGGTGCAATTTTCAGATGAGCAATGCTGTTTGTAATAAATTTTCCTGAGACCACCCAACTCATTTCACTTGTAACTTGAACTATGTCCAAGTGTTGATCTCAGGAGATGTAAAAGAGATGTAATAATTTTGTGCCCCACCCAGTTCAAAAGACATGACTTAGTATAGATGGAATTTAAATATCTATACATCCATTGAACATAGAAAGTCAGTTTTACCTTGCATGCTGTGAAAAATGGAGGTGGAAATGGTAACATTCTTGCTTTCATTCATCAAGTATTCATAGGATCTGAAGATGTATATTGACAAGGTATGAAAGAAATAAAATTACAAACCGAAGATGAACAGGTGAAAAAGCACAACACAGCAAGTAAAACCAAAGAAACTGAGATTTATTCTGGAAAATGCAGATTTATTAAACCCAGAAAAAAATCAGAAATGCAATATTAAATATAGCTTGGGATGAGGTGTAGGCGTGCAACACAGTGTGTCATGTCTTGTTAGAAACAGCTGCAGTAAATTTTGTGCTGCGTTAACCAAAAACGTGATTTTGATATGTCTCTATCTGGGACATTATATTTAGTGTCAAGCGTTTAACAGCAAAAATTATATTGATAGGGTTTAGGGGTGCTAGGAAGCAAGTATTGAGGAACTTTGGGTGATGGAAAGTGAACCTTTAATTCATGTCTCTGCATTTATAAGAAGTCCTAGAGACTCAATCATACCAGTTTTGTCAAGGTATGGAACAACTCCCAAACAGAAAAAAAAGTCCTGAATGACTTGAGACCATGAAAATTAAACAAACAGTTCTGAATTGACAGTAATTGGTACTGAATGAAACAGATTTTATTTCTTTCCTGACATTTATTGTACTTTACACTTAACATTTAGTGCAGTGTTATTTTGAGATTATAAACTGAGAACTCAGGAAAAAGCATTGAGAGGTTCCTATGGCAACCATAGCATGCATGCACGTTATCTAAATGAACATTATGATTATGGTAATGTGACATCGTGGTGTTGAGTCCTGCCATTTGGCAGGTATGTATTTTACAATATGAGTTAATTGATGAGTGTAGAGATAGTTATAATGGCATTAAAATCAGTGATACGGATTTTTTTTTGCAAGGGAGTTACTCTACTGTGTGATGCAAGTAATTTCTTTGTATTTCTTGAAAGCACCTTGGCTGGAGTGCTCTGAGCTGGATTTTTCTACATGGCTTTTAGGCACAGTGAATACTTAGCCCTGTCCTCTGACAGTGATCGTTCCCCAGTCAGAACACAAGGATTTTCATAATTGTGTGCAGTTGTGTCACAACAGCCAATGTATGAATATGCAGATTGACAGATGCTGTGATCCCGCAGCACTCAGTGGCTTTTGTGTTTGCTTAACTGCTTGCCAACAATGAAGATGCTATTTCAGCATCTTCCTTTCAGCTGGAGCCAGAAATACCAAATGCAAAGGAAACAGTGCTGCTGTGAAAACTGCTGGAAAAGATTTTTTCTTTAGTTAAAAATAAATAAATTCATTGCACCTCACCTTTTTTTTTACCCTGTCTTTTTCACTGGCAACTAAGGACAAACTGCCTCTTCAGTAATTCTTGTGTGTTGGTTGTTAATGAAATTCCAGACTTTCTCATTTGGAAATGAAAAAATATTTTGTCAGTGCCTTGGTTACACATGCCATGGTAAATACTAGAAACTGTGTGCTTTTCATAGTCTTATAATAGTCTTGACCTGAATATGTCCCTGATTTTTGAAGTGACCTGTCTTGCTGTACAACAAAAGGCTTTTCATTTTAAGCCTGAACTCAAAATCTTCTTTATCTCTACTTTTTATTTAGTTTTAAAATTATCTTTTGAGGAAATCAGTTGCTTGCTTTGCTGGTAGGGTTTTTTTCTTTTTTTCTTTCTGCTTTTCTTCACAAAAATAAGAGAAATACTGGAACTTCTTTTGGAAAACATATGGGATGTAACCTTTATTCCTGCTCTAGCTGTGTTTCCCAGGAAATGAATCAGGGCAGCATGGAAAGGATCTAAAGCTCCTTGATCCAGCACAGAAAAAGTAAAGGCAGATCTAAAAACTGTCATTTAAAGCAATGACTGCTAAGGACCTCTTACAAAGCTGTGGTGTGAGAGTTTTTTGAGAATTGGAGTCTGAGTAAAAAGGGAGCCTTTTGGTGGGTCTGCACTATGCAAACCTGGATAAATTGTCATCTGGGGAATTCTGCAACCTTTACTTACAGTTACTCAGGAAGGCTGTGTTAATTTAGAGAGTCCATTCCCATGGGGACCACAAATAGTTCCTGGGGTTGTCAAATTTCTTGTGATCAAGCGGCTGCAAAGGTTCCTTGAGAGTCCCTGGACTTCTGCCACCTGGGCTGTGAGTGTGGGCAGATGCAGCTTCCATCTGCACGGGCGTGCAGCTGTAACCGTGCTGCATGGCAGGCGTGTGCGTGCTACCTCTGCTGGTGCTGCTTTTTGAGGGGAAGAACAGCTATAAACCCCTTAGCCCAGTATATCCTCACCTAACTTACAAGTCCTGCCTTGCCATTATTTATCCATCAGAGCACTTGATTTATGAAATCAAAGCCAAGTATTCAAGCACTGCATTTTTGTCAGTTGTTTGTAATAATAAAGCTTCTTGATGTTACTAGTAAACTGCAGTGTCACATTGTGGTACTACAGCTATTATTAAAATTGAAGTAACACTGTCTTCCTGTGGGTAGGGAGGTTAGATTAGCACACTCACCAATTTGCACACATTAACTATACTTAGTTTTGGTCTTCCATTGTCTGGAAAGTTCATGTAGCCTTGCCATGACTATATTTTTTAATTTGCTACCTTCTTTAAGGCCTCTATTGTCTTCCCTTAAAAACAGGGCTTCCCTGTGTCTCCCTTATGTGATCTTGACTTTGCGTGCTGCTGACAGTGAATTTGAACTAGAGCTGGTTGAGAATTTTCCATCAGAATGAATTTCAACAAGAAATGCCTGTAAAACAAATTTATCGAATCAAGAACTTTTACTGTTTGTTTTTTTTTAAAAAACACCTTTTCTAATTGGATAATCAAATACTGTTCTGTTGCATTAGTATGACCTGATTGGCAGTATTTAATATTACAAAATTGACCTCAAGGATTTTTATCTTTGAGTTAGTTGATAAGGCAAAAAAAAAAAACCACCTCTTGAAACTGTATAGAACACTGAAACTATTCTTGGCAACAGTTGATAATTTTGCAAAACTTTTTTCCCCGGAAAAAAATATTGAGTGAATTTCTTCAAAAATAGCCCAGTTCTCTGTGTGAGTGACAGATGTAAGCACATTTTGTCTGTGTTTCTAAAGACTGTTCCAAAAAAAGAATGTGGTTACAGGTGTTTGGTCAAGTGTTGGGATGTTCCCATCCTCCCTTTGTGAAAGGGACAAATACATTACTCAATGCTTATCATATTAAGAAATAGCAAGCAAGGGAACATTATTTATTTTAAAAAGAAAGGTGTGAGTTTTTCTAGTTCAGTAAAACCTGGAGCCTGACGTTAGCTTAAGTACAAGCAGGAGATGATAGAAGCCACAGGAACAAGTGAGAGTGTGGTTTTGTCAAACACCAATACTAATGAGCATTAAAAAATATTGGTAACCAAGACTGTGAAAGATCAGAAAAAATTAACATGTTTATACTTTTATTTTATACAGTTATGTCCAATTTCAAAGTTTGGTCTTTCTTCTTTCAGAATGATCAGTCTATGCAAGATATGCAGATAATGGGAGGAGATGATCTTTCAAAGCTGACTGGGAAGGTTTGTTAATTTTAAATTTAAGAAACACTAAAAACACTTGAGAAAAGCTGTGTAATTTTGCACATGGACTGTCAGATACTAATAGTGGAATCAAAGAAATTTATTATTAAATTGCTGTAATGCCATTGCTCTCAGTTTGCAGCTGCCCAGAAAGGTTGGAATGTAGCTCCTCGGTCCCAGTGTAGGGATTTCCCAATAGTTACACATGTACCATCAGTGAGATCGTGGGCAAAATTGCTTCTTCTGAGCTTATGTCTTGGAGCCTTGTTTTTTCTGCCTTCAATGGGTGCATGCAAGTAAACTGCACATAGGGTATCCCTGTTGAATTCAGCATATGAGGAGTTTAATACAATTTTGCAGACTGCACAGAGTTTGGTTGTGGAACCTTTGACTCAGCTAATCAGGCTGGCTGTATGACTGAATTTGCTTTGCACTGTGCTTGAACGTTGTGGTAATGAGAGAGGGTTTGAGTCAGTGAAAAGGCTATTTTCATCTAGCCATGGCAGTACAAAGCAGTACTTTGAAGAAGAAGGAAGGCTGATTTCATTAGGCAAATGGTCTATGTGGAAAACAGTCAAAAATTGATTCTTTACTTACACATCAAGGCAACATAGTACGTAGCCTGTTATTTGTACTATATGTGCAGTTACTCTTCTATTAGCTAGCACTAAACAGTATCAGTTTCTTCAGAGCACTCAAATGTTGCACTAGCAAACTTACTTGTTTTGTTGTACTATTGCACACAAGAAAAAGAAGAGAAAAACAACTTTAATTAGTTCCTTAATACTAAATAGGTTTTGATCCAACTAGAACTTATATGAAAAAAATGCTGTAATACTCAGAATATTTTAGTGATACATATGTCATCAATTTGCACTTCTAAATACTCCTGCTGGGTGTTTCCAGATTATCACTAAAGTGTTATTCATCTTCTTGGGAAATACTAATTCATTTGCTACTTTCTAATATTCACACACTGGAGCTACCTGTTTTTCTATGATTTTGCATATGTTTCTCTACCTCACGGGCAGAACTAGCAGTGCACCTCTTCATCTTACCTAACATTTCTCTTTCCCAGATAGCCCAAACACTTTCTCAGCTTCCAGGCCCAGCTCCCCTTCCTTATCTTCTAATCCCAAGTTTTCTTGATGAATGGTTTCAGTTATTAATATATTTTCCAGACATGATCTTTCTAGTATATTTGAATTCACTGAGGCAAAACACTGTTTTCCTTCGCAGTACTTTTGTGTATGTGTGTGCGTCCTGATGTGTATGAGGGAGAAGGAAAACTTCACCCCAAGTATTTCTGTTCTTTCCAAAAATGGAGTAAATTGTTCTCTGACACTGAAATACCCAGTGACCTTTTTCTCCTTGGCACGACCCTCCCGTTGCCACGTATGGAACAGGACATATAATTTGGCTGTTGGAAGGCTAGCGGATACTTGAGGAAAAAACTGAAGAGCGATACAGTCTAAGATTGCTGGTGAGGAGACTGGGATTTTGGGTAGGCAAGAAGGGGCTGGTTTGGGACCGAAGGTAGTTGCTGGTCAGGAAGGGAGCCCAGTGCTGGAAGCTGGGTGTGCAGAGGCTGCAGCAGAGCAGGAAGGGAGGGCTGGGACTGCCCAGGGAACAGACATGCTGAAAGGGCATCTTCAGTGGTTGGTTGTATGTATGGTTTTCTGTGACAGAGATGATGTGTGAATAATTAATAGCATATTCACTATAACAGGTGAGAATGGGGTTTCCTTAAGACTTATTTTACTGATCAAAAAGATGGGATGCGAAGCTTGAGCTGAAATGTTCTTACTTACACATCTAAAGTTGGATATATGAAGGAGTGGTGTTATGTCCATGGATGCCAGCTCCTCCATCTGTTGTTGACTTAAGCAATTAGTGCAAGTATTCAGCACATTTTACTAATCAGCCATTTGTGGACTGATTCAGAGCCTCCTACGGTCAATGTAAATCTTTCCTTGAAGTGTTTTTTAGTACCTTAGTTTAGCTGCTGGCTTTTAAAACTGCTGGCTTTAGTAACCATTCTAAGTCACTGAGTGCATTAGTGGAAGACTTACTGATAGAATTCAAATTCCTGCTTTTAAGCAAGTTGGGTGCTTCTTCTGCCTGCTTGGAGTACTTATTAAGAAAATATTGTAATTGTATTGAAAAATTAATATGCCAGGTTAAGTCCCATTAACTTAATGATCATGGAAGTGTTTTCAAAAGTGCCAGCATGGGTTCAAAATGTAAGTTCCCTGAAGTTTCTGTAAAGTTTAAAAGCATCAATAATATAAACAGTTTTGAAACCCGGAGACAAAGGATTCTGAGATTTTGATCTTAAAGTGCTCTTCATTAAGTAATAATACCTGGAATGTCAGCTAGCCTATAATCTTAGTGAACAAATAAAGCATTTCCATGTATTACTTATTATTGGAAAAAAAGATTACTGAGTATGTTCATGAACATGCTGTTCTGTAACAATATTTTTTTCTGAGAAAGCTTAAAGAAAGGAAAAAAATTTAAAAGCTAATTAAAAAGAGGCTGTTAAGGCTAATAGCTCTTCAGAAGGAAGAATATCTGCTCTGTACTTCTCTACAATATGCTTTTGTTCGTAAAAATATTACAATCCTGGAAAAAATTTATAATGACCCAAACCATGAAAAAGAGAAATATTCTGAGAGAGAAGTTAGCATACAGACCCAAACTGTTGCTTGAAGAAAATCATGCACAATTTGAAATTCTTCTTCTTTGAAGAAGGCCATAGAGGCAAGAATAAAGATTTCCATGACATGAACCATGAATAAAGGTGCTTAAAGAATGAGTCTTGATATAGCATAAGATTCTAATGCTTTGTAACTATTCATTTCTATGCAGAAAAATATAATTTCAAAATCTCCAATGACAAAAGTGGTGAACATAAAATTTCTCCTTAGCTGATTTCATAGTTAAGTAGCTGCTTAGTTTTCAATTGCTTTAAAGCTGAAATGATCATTGGGTAAAAATTATCATTCATGTTTGTAAAGAGGAATTAATTTTGCAAATGGGGAGATAATGAATAACTATCCAGAAAACTGGAGGCACTGTTTCAAAGCAAGATGGCTATAAAAATTCGCGCAGATGAGGTGAAAGAACAAATAATATAGCCCTGTTTAGGGTTAATACTGTAATCATACTGTATAATACTGTAAAATTTTTTAACACATTTTAAAATATTCGTGGCATTTAAACAAAGTAAATTTTAAAACATCGAGAAACTTCTGTACATTCAGCTGTACCAGAGTTGTAAGTTATCGCTGCCATTTACGTCTTACACTTGTATGTGTCTATGTTTTGTCCCAGGAACTTTGCAGCTAGTTACATAGTCCAAAGTCTCTACTGAGCGGAATCATTCTGTATATCACTCTATATGTAATATGTCCTGTAACCTTTCAAAAAAGCTCCTATACCACTTTACCTTGTCTCTTTGCAAATAAGACCAGTTAGACAATATCATAAACTTAAGTTTTTATCATTTTGCAATTACTTATTACAATTGCATAATGTAATTGATGTCAAAATGAGATCCATATATTCTTGTCATTATCACTATTTCTACATAACATAGAATGTGAACAAAATAATTTTCATTTGTTGGCTTAAGAAGAACTAATTAAAATAAAGTAGTTATGTACTTAGTATGATACAATTATCGAGCAGTGAATTTCTGATATTACATCTATCTGTAATATGGGTCAATGTTTATGTTCTTTATGAAGGGCTGTTTCCCTTGTTCATATTGAGTACATCTTGTTGACAAACAATGATTTTGGCATTTTCAGAAAAGTGTAGAAGGTGATAAATAGCGAACAAAAGAAAGAACAAAAGAAAATGAACGTCTTGTATTCTTTCCGCACTTCATTCTGCTAGTTTGAGCACTCCCATCACTACTCTAATATTCTTCTAAAATGACTTATCAGCTCATATCAGAAAGAGATTTCATTCAGAGGAAGGTATCTACCATGCAGCACTCCTCACTTCCGTCTGGCAGGATTTGTACTATAAAATCTCCAAACTTCCTTTATGTGTCTCATCTAAATCAATTTATCCACTGTCTACCATTTTCTTGCCCCACTTGTCATATGGGAAGATGTTCCAGGAACATAATGCAATCTCACTTTCTTTTCTTATGCCTCTCATTTCTTCTCTTAATTTACTAAACCATTTTCTCTGCATGGCATAGGTTCTAACAACAGTTCTGAGAGCTGTCTCTCTATCATTCTTCAAAATACATTAACATTTCAGTATTTGATAGCTGTATAACACAAGGTTTTATTCTCTAGATTTAAAATACATACTATAGTCTCCACCATTTCAAGTTTGTGTCTGAGAATTCTCTTGGTTCAATACTTATTTTTTCTTTATCTTTCAGTATGCACTGCCTTGACTAATGTGTTTTCTCTCCCTGTATGCATTCCTTTCTGGAATAATGCCCATAAATTTGCAGAAAAAATAATTTTTTTTCTTTAGACTATCATGTACATGAGAGACTATTTATATGACAGTAAAGGTATACAAAAGCCACTATACACTTTTTCAATAGTCATGTCCCCCACTCATCTCTACATCTTACTGCCTTCCTATCAGATGTGCAGCCTTGCTTTTTTCGTCTTTTCAAATGTTGATTTTATGTGTCTTGACACATTCCACATGTTCAGTATCTTAACTGCCATCTTTAGTCACTTTTGGTTTTGCATTTTTTCTCATTTAGATTTTATACCGTCTACTCTTCTGACAGTTGCCATCCTTAACTGCTTTTTCCACAGAAAAAAGCAGTTATGGTTTTTTTTTTCTTCCCCAAAGTCAATCACCTTTCTTTGCTTCTTAGGTAATCTGTTCTATTGTTCACCATTATTTTCTTTTGTTGTTGTTGTTCTGAGGAAGCAAAGTACAAAAAAAAACTTCCTAGCCTTCCTATCCCATTTTTCACATGGGCTTTGCTCACCCACTGTCTACTTGCTTCTATATCATACGTGTCCATAACTTTTGGTTTCACCTGTGTCCAGAAAATCCTCTTCCAATTCCAGATGATCAGAATATTACACTTTTTTCTTCAGGTAAGAGATTGGAGACAGTGATCCATTCCTGCATTACCTTTAGATTGAGTATGGTAATTTTCTCTACTTCTTATGCACAACAGAAGCATGCTGTAAAGATGGCTGCAAGCAGAACATGTGCATGTACAGCATTCAGCACAATGCTCTCTAAGAACAAAACGTCAGTGAGAGCATATCATCATGCCCTCCGTCATGTCCTCCGCTCTGTTAACTCTTGGAGATACTGAACTAGTTTTACAGAGTTTTAAGTAGCTGGTGTCTGTATAATACAGACTGTTAATGCACTGCCCAGGTTGCTCCCATCAACAGCTGACACTGACCAAACTGAGTGTCTAAAAAACCAATGTTTTTGAGATGTCTGTCCTTTCAGGAATGCCATAAGATACGGATCAGCCCAGCACAAAAGGTTAAAATCGGACATTCGTGACCTTTTAAAGAACCCTGTAGAAACCTCCCATTTAGATGTCTAATTTCACAAGTCTTTCATATTATTTTCTAACATCTTGATGAAGTCTTAATATATGTGGATTTCATTCCTGTGCATACCATAAAATGATTTCACTTCTAACAGCAGTCCTTGTCGCTTCCTTTGGACCTCTTCACTGAAACTCGGTGCGTTATTGTTTAACCTTTGTTTGCTGATGATTCTTCAAGCCTTATGGCACTGCTTCTTCAAGCCTAACAAGTTGTCATAAAATGTCTTGTTTAAACAGTAGAACCTGAGTTTCCCCAAATACAATGCTAAGAAAGCAAGTACTGCATGTGTGGTGAGTAAGCTGATAACCCGTTAACAATTCAGTTTGAAGAATCACATTATCGATTTATGTATTTCTGATGCTATGGAGTACAAATGAAAATGAAGGTGTCTTTAGAAATAATCTAACTGAAAATGCAGACTTCTGAATGGAAATTGAACTAAAGGGAATGAAAATACTCTATTTTGTAGCCTTCTACCTCCACCCACCCCCCAAAAAAAAAAAAGAAAAAAAGAGAAAGAAAAAGAAATAGAGATAGGTAAAAAGGGGATGTGTCTTTTTTTTTTTTTTGTACTTTTGTATTTTTTGTGATTACGCCTTCATCTGTAGAACCAGATGTATAAAAGAACTCACCTTTTCCAGCAACTTTGTATTCATGCATACTTTATAAACTGGTGTAGTAATGTGTTATATGTATCGCCAAGTAATTTAAGAATAATTCTGTCCAAGAAGGAGAGAAGAAGGAACACAGGACACTGATGGGGACTCAAAAATGAAAGTATTTCCATCGTTCCCAATTTCCATGTATTTTCTCCACTTGTAAGACCACCATTACCACTATAATAAATAGGATGAAGGCTTGTCTAGGCTTGTGTCAGGTCTTCAGCACCAGACAACTGGTATTTTGTTAGGGAAAGGATATATGAAACACAGAAAGAACAGAGACTTCCAAAATCCAGTTTATATCTGAACTATCTTTTTGAATACATCTAGTACTAGAAATGTTATCCATGTCTGTATCATCTCTTTGTAACTCCAATCACACCTGTAGTCCAACAAGATCCTATAGCCAGGAGTTTCTAATTTAAGTAGCATGTGCAGAAGTTCTGTCTTTCAAACTTGCTACCTGCTTACCTGTAATGAGCTGTACAAGACAGGTAAATCTGCCTTTTTTAATTCCTTCCTTAAAAAATTCTGCAAATCTTGCCACGTTAATTTTTTTTTCTTACTACATTTATTTGTTGTGATCACAAACATTTTTTTTCAGAGGTTCCTATATTTTAAGGTCCAAAAGCACCATTATTTTCTTGTCTGAACTTCTGGGTAATTAGATTGAAGGGTCCCAAATGATAATTTCTTCACTGTGTGTACAGCAGAAGAGGTAGCTTTTGAGCTACCAACTATTTTGATTTAGAAAAGCTTCCATACTTCAGACACATTTTACTAACACTCAACTGTCATCACTACTAAAATGGTGAACCTAATTTTCCCTTCTGAATTTGGATAGCTTTTTCCTTTCACTGTTGCCTTTTTTAATACCTTTGTCTGCGAGATTGAGCAGCTTGCCGTTATCAAATTTATATTGCCATATGGTTGCATATTTGCCTATCATCCAGTCATTACTTAAGCTTTTTTTACATAAACTAATACTAATTGGGAGCTGCTGTAAAGTACTAGCATACCATAGGATGTAAATGAGACAAGGTTTGAAGGTAGAATTAATAACAGGAAATTAATACTAGGCAGATGATATAGTTGGAAGAAACAAAATTTCAAGCATGTAGATCCTTCTGTAGGTCTGAACAGAATCAGCAAGCTTCAAGCTAAGTACAGCTTTGTAGAAATTCCTAGTTTTAACCTAATGTGGTAATCAGTTTTGGAGAAAACAGTGAGTGCCCTACATGATTGCCTGCCCTATGACCAAAGGGGCAAATAAAAGTGTTAAGAATTCCTCTGAGCTGAAATAAGAGAGCAAATTATCAGCTGTGGAACACTGATTAATAAGTTGGAGGTCAGCTGCAGTGGAAGATTGTAATGTGCTGTAAAGCCAGTATTTTATTGAGTCCATGATTTCTAGTGCATACAGCGGTTCTGAATTTTTGTTCCCAGGCTCAACTGTTGAAGGTATTTTGTGGTCTCTTTGAGGTTGTGGGCTGAAAGGTCAAAGTTCTTTTGTGAAAAATGTTCTCCCACTGGGAACTGGCCTGTTAATTAAATAAAAGCTATTACTTCCTGCCACAAACGTTACTACACTGTAAGGTGTTTTTTCCAGGTCTCAAATCATTATTCTTTTCCCAGTATTGAGTTCTTTCAGGGTATTTTTAAACAGCTTTTTTAAAAAATGTATGTTATGGCTTTTATGATGAAACATTTAAGGAGAAGATACCTTCTTTGTTTACCTACTCAATTTTCTTGCTATATGTGCAAGGGCTGTGTTTGTCCTCTTAGCTGTAGTATTGCATTAAGTATGGTTGTTTATTTAATTACTTAAGAAGAGTTTCTGCTTTCCAGGAAATAATCTCCCTGTCTAAATTTGCAAATTAGCATTTTACCTTGTTAAAATGTTATGGTTTATGTTAAATCAAAGGTAGCCTTTCCCTCAAATTCTTATTCAGTGCTAATTTCGAAGCACTTCTGTTTTGTAGCAATTTTTCTTTGAAATCAGTCTTCTGAATGGAACGTAAAATCAAAATCTAGAGAAATTGTTATTCTTTTCCAGGGAGGTGAAAAATATTTTCCATAACACTTACTACTGTCAGGCAGGAGGCATGCGTGATCTGATTACTTTGCTTGGTTTTCTTAGCTGACGTTGTTCCATTTATTACTGACCCGTGGGAAGGTAAACAATAGAAATGTATTGACTCAGTGCCAGAGTATTTTTCAGCTTATTACGAGTCAAGATTTTTCTTACATGTATTATAACAACAACCTACTTTCTTGCTGTGTGTAAGCTCATGTGGCTTTGAAAATCAGTAAACTACAGATGTTCAATTTTTTGCAGGTTTTCAGTCCATTATTAAAAAATTTACACAGATACATGGAAATTTATTATATAAGTGAAAATGTGTCTCTCTAACGTGGGAGACAAAGTCCCATGGAATGCAGGGGTTAGAAATTATTTCTTCTTCATTTTACACAGTACTAATATTGTCAAAAAACTGCTTTTTCAAGATGTCCCAAGACATGCGGCTATGAACCATTTCTACTACTGTCTAAAAAAGAATATGTGAGCACAGATTTTATTTTTGTGTAGATTCAGTTCACACCACTAATACTATTTCTGCTCAGTGCAAATGTCCATGTGCAGTCACAAAGTCTATCCATCTAATCAAGGATAACCTAATCTATTTCAACCAGTTTTAGTTACACATCACTACTGACTAGACTTGGATACTGTATATCAAAGCACTTCTTGGCTGCTCATGGATGCTATGCCATCTCTTTTCTGGAACCCTTCTATCAGTAGCCTGCTTCAACAGGAGAAAGTAGGGGATAGACAATAATACAGTCAGTTTCCCAGCACATCATCTCATTTTGTAGGTGACAGTTTCTGGTACCAGAGGATGGCAAACCATTTTAAATACCTTCAGCCATAAGCAAAAGTTAAACATGACGACTTCAGCCTAATCAAAGCAGGGATTAATGTATCTCTCAACGATCAGGATGCCCGTTTATTTATATATACCAAATGTTTTCATATCTATATATTTTATAGTGGCTTTTCCACTACAAAGTCCTTACATACAGAAAATCTTCATCGATGTTTTGGAAATAATGAGCCTGTGCATAATACAAAACAGAATCTGTTTCCTGACCTAGACAACTGCCTGATTAAAGGGACTTTCAAAGGACCAAACCTCCCAGTGTATATATTTGCAACTGTTGGACTCCTTGACTCTGAGGAGAAGAGGCAAATATAAAAGAGTGTTGGTCAGACAATTTCAGGGCCTACTGATATTCTTCCTTCTCAAGTTAGTCAATAAACATGAGATCTTAAACTTCAGCTGAAGTCACGCGCAGGTGACTATCACTCTTGTGGCCAGACAAACCCTTCAGGCATGTCTGGATCCATGTTAAATCTTCTTTCCTTCATATGAGTCATTTGTGATAAGGAAATGTAGACAAGATTAAGTTTCTATTAGACAGATGTATGACTGGCTGGAAAGCTGTTCTCAAAAAACAGTTAATTATGCTTCACTGTCAGACTGGATACATTAAAGCATGTTCTCCAGGGACTATATAATATTTAATTCATGATTGAAAAGATAGAATTAGCATTTAATGCTAGTGAGACTACCTGGAGAAATACTACAAGATAGTACTGTGACCTTAAAAAATTATTTTAAGAATTTGGTTCACAGAATGACATGTAATGACAATAAAAATGAATACTAACTTCTGTGTTTATATAGAAGTAATCTTTTGCATAAACGCAAGTGAGTTCTGAACTAGAGATGATAGGTGGATCACAAGTTGCACATGAGACAACAGCGTACCTTTATAAAAGGCGTAACTGTTGTACTGGAATATATAGGAAGGACGATTATTTGTAAAGCATACGAAGTGGTTCTTTTGTTCTTCTTGCCACTGGAAAAGGCTTCTCTCTGGTTTGAGGCACTACAGCTAGAGAAGGATTCTGACCAACTGAACAGGTTCCAGAGGAGAGCAAAAGGATGATCAGAAATTGAGAAAATATAACTTATGAGAAAATGTTGAATAAATAGGGGCTGTTTAATCTGAAGAAAAGGAAACTGAGGAAATACAGCTATCTTCAAATATAAAGAAGTTAAAAAGAGAAGAAAATAAAGCTTTTTCCGTGTCCACTGCAAAACAAGTTCAGATCAAATAGCAACAGAAGTTTTCTGATTGTATTTTTGCTCTTAGATAATGAGGCACTGAGACATTGCCCAGGGAAGTTCTGAAGTACTCATCAGGTTCAAGAACAGGTAAATCAGGTATCACAAGGGATAGTTTTAGGTTGATTCTTCAGGCCAACAGAACAGTCTTGATGACATTTCATGGTCTCCTCAGCCCTATTTTCTATAAATGTCTTATGATTTTTTTCTCACAGCTAGTAAGGTCTGCTCTTCCCTGTTGGTTTAATCCTGATTCCCTGGCCAGGGAGGCTGCTGCCTCTCATTCTGTCTAATTTTATGATTTCCACTTGTGAATAAGCAAGAGAATCCCTATTGCTGCTCTTTACAGGATAGCTGAAGCAGCTGTGGTAGCAAGGAAACATATTCATCTACCAACAAAACATCTCAGGACTACGCTTTTCTCTCAATCAGTCACAGCCCTTTGTGCACTAATAGGCCTTAGTGGCCATGACCTGTGTCACCTGGGGCCTCTACTCACACCTGTGGGCACAGGAACCTCAGTTCAGCTCAGCCCTGGGCTTTTAGTCCACGCTTGAGCTATGCTGTATGGGTACTGAACTTCAGCTCAGATACAGCCATGCCTGTACATTACTATAGAAGTTAATCTATACCCTAACTCACAGACTGACTTCCCAGTTAACCTTGGACCTGTCTCATTGCTGTGGACCTGCCTGAAGACCAGGAGGCTGTATCTGATCATGATTACTCTCACTGGACCTGATCCCAACCTGTGGATTGACATGTCAGCTTGACCTCAGATCTGCGTGGTCACCATGAACTCACCTGATGCTATGCACCCTTGGTTGGACAAGACTTGGGTCTGCCCGCTCGCCTCGCTGGGTCACTGCGGGGCTGGGCCCTGGCTGGCAAGGCCTCTGCTCTGCCAGCTGTGTCACTGCACTCCACACATGGCTACCTTCCACTCGGGGAGCCACCAGCCTTTGCTGCACCCTGACACAGTCTGCTAATGCAGGACTTTGCAGCCCTCTGCCATGTCAGTTTGGGTATGTCCCATCTTATGCCATAGCTGCTGGGTAGGTCTTGTCACTAGAAGATCTTTGCTTTTCCTTTGGGAAGAAAGTCTGTCAACGGTATGAAGAGCAGCAGGAGATGCAGAAAGCTGGCAGAATGGGTCAGGATGTCAGGCTGATGTCAGGTCAGCCTCTCTTGCCAGGTGCCACTCGCAGTCATCCTGTACTGATTGCACATATGAAAAGAGTTCGTCTCCGTCTTCAGTTCTGCTGAGGTTCTTTCCTTGTCAACTCTTCTGCTCTCTCCCTATATCATATATACATATATGTGTGTATGTATATGTACACATATAAATATTTACGTGTACCACCAGCTGTGCAAGTTCCCTGAGGGATAGTTAAACCATTACTCCTGCACATAATCTTCAGATGCCCACTGACTGAATCAAGTGATTTGCTTATGCCTCAGACCCAGGTGTCCTGGGCTAGACTTTGGAAGTGTTTTTCCTAGTTATGACTTCATCCAGGAAGCCAGATGAGAGCCAAACCCTTTTTGGATTCAAATGGCTTCCTTCAAGAAAATGTGTCCCTGCACACCTGTCATAAGCTTCTCCTGAATGTGGTTTTAACTTCTTCATCTTATCTAGAGGACTGACATACTTCCATTCTTTCTCAAAGGAAGAAAATTCTAGAGACAGGACATCTGTGGATTTCTGTTGTTAAGAGGCCTTTGACTTTTTACCTCCACAGGACTAGGTCTTTCAGATCCAGAGTTGTTTGTGTCAGCAGCTGAGAGGTTGAAAGTCAGGAGTGCCAAGCAGGATAACCACCAGTGAAACCTGTTATGAAAACACCAAAAAGGAGCCACCCTCCAAGATTAACACACATTCCACTGGAGCTCAGTCTAAATTAGTGGCTTTCTTGAGCGATATCTCCATTGCTGACATCTGCTGAGCTACCACCGGGAGTTCCCTCCACACCTTTACCAAGTGTTTTGCCATTTCAGAAGCATCCAGGTATAATACAGTGTGTGGTAACATGTTTCTGCAGCAGTCGGTGCGTGAAGCATGCTGTGTCTTCCTACCAATCACTGTAATTGTTAGGAGGAACTGCAGTATGAATATAAATACGGATAATCTATATTAATAATTTCTGTTTTGAAGATTTTTTTTAAATGTACATATAATTTAATGAAACTGTCAAAGGTGTGTTGTTCATGAACATACTCCCTTCACACACTCCTCTGTGGTGTTTGAGTCGTTCTCAGAACTCTGTCTTGGGATTCTGTGATGGAAAAGGAAATCAGACAGTCCCCACATTATGTGTGTAGAAAGCGAAGAAGCCTGATAGAAAGGAAGTGGAATGTAAGCTAGTCTGGTGAATACTGCATGGATATAAAACTGTCTTAAGGTTTTGTGGCATGTACAATGTGCACATGCGTGTAAGACCTATACATAGATAGATACAGGTATTTGTGAAATGGCTTTCCTTGTGCAATTGCAGGTTTCACCTCAGAAAGTAGATCTTAATCCAAGGTTGTAAGAGTCCATCCCTTTGAACGTGCATATGATAATGCCCACTAATAAATACATTTTTATTTCTTCCAATAAGGAGATTACTTCTTATTACTGCTTTTAATAGAAGAGCAGAAGTCACCTTAGATATTATGATTCCTGGAACAGCGATGAACCATTTCAGCAAAAAGATCAGCCTGTAAGGCTTGACATCAGCCTGTAAGGCTGGACCGCTCCCCTTCTCTTCAAGTAATACTACTGATCTCAGCAGCAGGATTTGAAGAGAAAGAGGGTGCTTCACAGTATGAGAATGAGTGATACAACTCGGCCTGTAATCCTTCACTGTGAGATTTCTGGGGGGTGGAAGTGCGTTTATTTCAGAGTAAGAATATTACTGCTGTAGTCTCATATTAACATTGGAAATAGTATTGTAGTGAACTGTAGGGTACACTAGTACACAGCTAGACGCACTGGAATGAAGCGAAGCTCATCCCGTTTGGATTTCTTCCATCTAATTTTATTTTCTGAAGCTACATCCATTCTTGCGCAAAGAAGATAATCTAGACAGAGCTGAATGAAGTCGTAGCCCCTGCCTGCAGGGCTTGCTCTTATGGCTGGCTCTTTTTCAGGGCACAGAAATGAAACAGGAAACCCCTTGTGTCCTACCGTGTTGTACATATGTGCAGGGACCTATCTATCTTCATTTTGCCTTTTCAAACATTTGTTTCTTTAAGTCTGTGAATATTGTGTAATTGTATTCCTTTTTTTTGTTTGTTTCTTTCAGAACGTTCTAATCGTGGAGGTAAGCTGGGTGCTTATATCATATTGTACTTGGCTAAAGTCACATAGTCAAGTCAGTGTGTTTGATTTCTAAAACCTGTCTGTGTTTACACTTCTTTAGCTGGGAAGCGGTGAAGAGGGAGAGGGGTCGATTTGCTTAATGACTTCTCAGTGTTTTTGCAATTGTATGACAGACCAAACTAGATTGCTGCTGCTCTAATTGGTACTCTCCTGTGATACCCAGGAGTCTTTGTTTCTGTGTAATTTGATTTGGTTTTTTTCTATGGTTTCATCAACGCCTGTTCTGCAAGTTGTTCTTTTCCTTGGAGGACAATGGATCAACTGCAGTGATGTCCTGCACTTCTCAGTTGCGTGACTTTGAAATAGTAGCGTAGCCCTGCACATGCTTTACAACTTCAGGGTTGTTCACACACTGGTTGAGAATGTCAGTCATTCTGTCAAGTCCCATGGCTCCTGCTCCTCAGCACTGCATCCTGCAGTGTCCCTCGGGGAGGGCCCATCACAGATATGTTACTGATGTAAATCAGCAGTAGAGGAAAAGAATGTGTTTCCTCACTGGTGCTGCAAATTCTCAATTAATGTATGTGATCCTCTTAAAATGTTGGAAAAGCAATTGGGAAGGTTAGAGAGCACCTCAGGATCTGACTGGCATTTCAGGCCCGGACTGCTGGTGTGGGAAATAAGCTGGACAGTGTAATGAAGGAAATGCATAAATGTTGGAATGTCTTTTCTTAGCAAAGGAGGGGAAAAAAGTCATCAGCCTCAGAGATGGCTGGTTACCTGAATAGCTGCTAGGAGCTCCGTATTTGCTAATGCTAACTGCTGTAACAGAAATGAAAAATGTCCGCAGCAAATTTTGTTAATGCTTTTAGATAGCTGAGGGGCAGAGACAAGGTGTTGCTAATACAAAATCCACACCCACAGAGTTCGGCATCAACAGCTGCTCTCCATCTCATGGTCAGTTTTGTAGCCAGGTATCTACTGATATTCAGATCAGGTTGGGTACAGCAGCCCTAGAGAATTCTCATTTGTACTGGACTAATAAAACACAAGTAGGGCAGATTTGGCCCCCACATGGAGAGATGTTGACATAATGTAGTCTTGAGCAGAATACGAAAAGTCTGATCCCTGCATCCTTGCAGTGCCCAGTAAGGCATCTCCGGTCCCGTGTTACATCCCAAGTACTGAAAACACAAATATTTTCAAGAGGAAGTGGACAGTCCTTTAACTGGTGATTTTATGAGTAGAAATTATGACCTTTTTTTGATGTGGCTCACAATACGCTGGGAAAAATACAGAATTTCCACAGAATAAGAAGGTGGAACTGCTCAGTCATTGTCCACATTTCCTGTTTTCAGCTTTCCTTTGTTTCTTACCTATTCTGTTTTTCATGTTTTGTGAGGATATTGTTGGAACTGGAAGGACTATGAAGGTTCTGCTTAATAATATAGAAAAATACAAGCCAAAAATGATTAAAGTGGCAAGGTGAGTAAAACCGTCGCAAAACTTAGTAATGAATTAGTTTAGCCCAACATACTTTCTAGTGGAGGTTCCCATTCCAAGATCCTGCTTTAATTTGATGCTGCAGTATCGCATGGGGAGCTCTGCGGAGGAGCTGCCTGAGTCACTAACAGGGGGGCGGAGGAAAGGGTAGGAAATGCTTTTGTATTGTTCTGCAGTGGCAATGACCCTTCAGCCATTTCAAGCCTGGCACTGATGGACTTTGAAGGGGAACACACCCATCTTTTCCCTGCCATCAGGACAGTGTCAGGAGGAGAGGCAGAATGAGAATGGTGATTCACATAGCTCGGAAGTTTTTTTTGATAAAGGGAATAGTTTTAATGCCTGTTATTCAGATAATTATCTAGGGTTACATGAGTTTTATTTTGTTTTTAATTACAGTTTGTTGGTGAAAAGAACGTCTCAGCCTGATGGGTACAGACCAGATTGTAAGTGTTGTTGTGAAGATCAGTACATGACAGTACAAAAGTTTACCACTACTCTACCATTTGCATATCATTCTATGGACTGCTAGAAGCATTGTAAAATACCAGTTGTCAGTGGGACTATGGGATGCAATGGGAGGATTTGTGTAATTGTGGTTTAGTTTAGAAAGCCTAGCCTCCTTATAGTCTGATGTTTTCTGCAGAGTACTAACTTTATAGGGAAGTTATGAAAGGGTTTAATTTTATCCATGAAAGGTGTTTTTATCTTCTGTCTCTGGCAAACTATATAGCGGAGAAAGTCCATTTCTTCCTTTTCCTTCCTCAATGCATCTCTTTGGAGGAGCTGCAGGATTCCATCTGAACATGAAAGGTGTTTTATTGTGACCCAGTTATTCACAAGGTTTACACTTTTATAATAAAATAACACTTTTTGTTATTTTTTGAGAAGTGTTATTGTTTAAAGGGTAAACAATGATATTACAATGAAATCCCACCCCCAAAAAGCAAAAGTTAAATTGGGCTTTTTAAACTTCCTCCTGCTGCTCTTTGTTTGTGTCACACCAGCATCTCTTCTCTCTGAGTTACTGGTATATCTACTTACTGTGCTGTGATGAAGCCATAAATGGAGCTATACCGAGCTGTTGCCATTTTAGACTTATTAGAATAAATGATGTAATAACAGGTATATGTGGCTAAATACTGAAAAGCATCGGAACTGTCTAGAAGAGATTGACTCATGTTGACTACTGAAGAAGGCTCTGGTCAGCTGAGCTGGGGAGGAGGGTAGGACAGTAGGTAGGTGAGTACGGGGAGGCAGCATGAAGGGTCTTGATTTGGGATGTGGGAGAGACGGAAACTTTATGAAGCAAAATTTGCTCAGTGTTGGGCATGGCCCTGTGGTTTAAGCCAAATCTGAACTGTGATTGAAACACTTTGTTGTACAACTTCTTATACAGTGGTATTTTTAACATATAGAATTTAATCCAATAGATAAAAATGTATGACTGGATTCAGTAATGTTAAACATATAAAAAAATACAGTAAAATTACTTTGTGAAAGGTAGCTTAATATTTTTATGCAATACCTTGTAAAATGAAAGGTTTTGTCCTTGTTTATTCATAGTGTGATGGATTTTATAAAACATCAGAGATCTCTCTTGTAAATCACTGGCAGTGATATCCTCACCCAAATTTATGATTCCAAAGTGTCTGTTACCCACAATTTTTAACAATTGAGTAAATACATTACTTGTATATGTGTAAAATTTTGTATGCTGACCTATTTTTGTGTCCCTAAGGTTGTGTTTTTCTCTAGTTACTTAGTGAAAAATTTGGAAAGGGTCTAACTTGATTTATGTAGTGCTGATACTGCGCAGACCTTCACACTCAAAAAGATACATACCTATACTTAACTTCCAGTGTGTGAGTTGTATGATTCAGCTACACTGCATGCATTTGCTTTGTTAAGCTTGTGCATGAGTCTTCACAAGGTTGGGGCTTTGCTTTAATTTAAGAAACATTTGACATGTTTTGGTAGCATAATATGCAAAATAGCTTTTGCTGTTCGCAGAAGAAAATATATAAATCCCTCAAAGTTACTTCTGAATTATAATATTACTTTTTTTTTTCTTGTCGTTAGCGTGATACTGGACAGTTGTCATCATACACATGTACCAATAGAGCTTCCAAACATAGGCAGAATTTTTCAGCTCTGATTTTGGCTTCCTTCTGCAGTGTGCCTGTTGTGCCAGTGATAACTGTCCAGAACTCTCCTACTCTCCACTGACTGTTCACATTCCTGTCACAAATGGTCTATGAGCAGGAACTGCTTATAGGGCTACCGCTGACCTTGACTTCTGAGTCAAAAGTAACATAACCAAAACTGACTGCATATATCTGTACTCTGTTTGTCAGAGAACAAACACATGAATTTAAGGGCTATGTAACTGCCACTGATCTTGTGTTGATAGTGTTTCTTGTTTGTCTCAATACAGACTATGGATTTGAAATTCCAGATTTATTTGTGGTGGGTTATGCCTTAGACTACAACGAGCACTTCAGAGATCTAAATGTAAGTTTCCTAAAAAAAAAAAAAAAAAAAGTTAAAAAATTGCTGTTGTACTTTTCCAGGGTGTCTTAAATACCCCATAATTTGCCTCCTCCCTGGGGCCTTAATGTCATTGCTGGGACCCTTTCAGTGAGTGTAGTCCCTGAAAAACCTCAAATAATCCAAAGGAGTCACTACTCAGTGCTGTGAACAGTTCTTCATCTCTTCCCCTGTCGTACCTCTGCTACACTTCCATCTTCTGTGAGCCTAGGACTTCACAGGTCCACCATTCCCGGTATGTGCAGACACAGCAGTAAAAAACGAAACACAGCTACAGTTCAGACAGGTTTGGACTTTTACTGCTATGTTGCCTGCCCCTTTTCACAGAAGGATAATGATTGATAAAAGCCCTGAGTCTTGCCTTTGCTTCCTGTGGTACTCCCAGGGGCAGACCTGAAAGCTGAGAATTGCAAGCGGGAGAACTTACTGTAGCTAGAAAGTGAAATCGGAATTCAATTCCAGGTCTTTGGAAAGGAAGGGGTAATTACAAGGTCACTAGATTGGTCAAGCAAAATTATTTCTGAACAATTCATTAATAATGTAATCAAATATGCTGTTGCAATCAGTGTTCAATTTTTTTTCAGCACATATGTGTTATCAATGATCATGGCAAAGCAAAATACAGAGTCTGAAGCAGTAACATCCTCACCTGAAGATCTGAAAGCTCAGTGAAGCAGAAGGTTGACTACACTCCCTTAAGCATCTCCCAGAAGAACAGTTGACTGACCTGTGTTTCTTTCAACTCAATATAAGGCGTTTACTCTAGAGATACTGATTAATATTTACAGAACTGAGAACTCTTACCTAAAATGTGAAGTAGGGGGCTTTTAAAGTTATTACTTTTTTAAAGTATTAAATTTACCACATGATACCTTTTGACTAATAATTTGTTTGCCTCAAGTCTCATTGTGCATGCATCTTTTCTTCACTCAGTCCATCTTCCTACCCACTACAATTCATGTACTTCACTGTGTTACATAAGATCATTCAAAAGTGCCGTTTTGTGCGTGAAGATTATTTTACAGAATTTTAATGACTTAAGTATCCCTGTAGTCCTGCTCAGATACACTGCTGCAAAATTGAAAGTATTATTTTGATACAATTCCACAATTAAAAAATTTCAGCTGAAATTGTATGCTGTATGATAGTACATTTCTAGCAGTTCATTACTGCCTCTTCCAAACAGAAGTTTTAACTCTCAGAATGTGCCAAGTTAGAATGCTGGTGCGAAATGAGCCTTTGCAAGACACCGTGCATCTTGAAATTGGAAGATGTCATTCATGTTTTTGGTATGTCATGTAGCCATAGAACTAACCTGTTCAATGTGCTGAATTTTAGTCATGACAGAACAATGCCAGGCAGGTTTCAATTTCTGCGTGGTATCCTATGGGACACAAACAAATAAAAAAATAACATGGTGCTCTCCTGTGCATATATTCTTAATTAAACCTCATTAAGCACAAAAGTTTAATGCTAGTCAGACAATTATTCAGGTATGATTTGGTTTTTGTAGCATGTCTAATTTGAGACTCTGTAACCTTGCATTGTCTTCTAAGAATACAGAGCTGGCCATGTTGGAGAAGACTTGTATAAAAAAAGAAAAAAAAATAGAGGGAAACAGAAAACCAGTTGACATAGGAATACCGTAGACTCTAGATTCCTTCCTTCCCTTATACATCATGTTTGAAGCGGTTTGATAATTTACATGCTGTAATAAGTGAGAAAAATTTAATTCTGTACTGTACGTAGCTGTTCTCAACAACTTCCTGAGAGAAGCCAATGCAAAGAAGGTGTCTGTGTATCAGTAGCTTTGCTCTGAACTGTAAGTGGCAGATTGTTTTTAGCTTCAGGTTCCTTTAATAAAGAAACATTAAAAACACCTGTTACATTGCACAGTTGTTTATTTTTCTGCTTCAGCATGTTTCACACATGTTTAAAAGCTTTTCAAAACTATGCATTTAACTGGTAACCTAAACACACCTTGTGTTGTGTATTCTGTGGCTCATAAGCTATTGTTATTTGGATAAAATCCATGATGTTAATGGAATAAAGATCAAAGAATTATTGTGATTGCAAGAGAAATGCTTTAGCTTTCTCTTCTTTACTGTTTTAACCTATATTTTTAAAGAGTTCTGTGGAAAAGCTTTCCCTCTTAGGATAACTTTCTTCTGTTTCAGAAAAGAAGACACACCCATACAGCCCCTGGAAGAAGCTAGTGAAAAGAGTTTAATCTCTTTTCCTTTTATGAGAGTGCTGAAGTTTTTCTTAATGCTCCTGATTTCTAAGGATTTAGTAGTATTGGCACATTGCGTAGGCAGACATGCTTAGGCTTAGGCTTAGTCCAGGAAATCCATTAGGTTATTTCCTTTTTTTCCCCTCTCTTCTTAAAAAGTCACAATCCAGTTTGCCTTGCCACAGTGATCAGCCTTCAGCAACAACAAAAATGCAGCAAGTGAATTAGTGTGGAACTAGTGTGAAAACATAAAGTACTGTGGATACACATAACTCAAACTGTGTTAAAGTTGTTTTGTTGAAAGATTCAGGTTATTAAAATCTACATACTTAATAGAAAAGACCAGATATATAATAAATATAAGAAGAACTGGGAAGTTTCTTCAAATTAACTTTATTTCCTCCTGCCATCATAATTTTAACATTGTGAAAAAGTACCATGCAGACTTCACCAGTGAATTTGCATGTGCAATTATACTGTGAATAGGAGTTTTTCTCTTCTAATGTCATATTTGAATTTTTTACCTTTATATATCTGAGCATATCCAGATGTCTCAGTTGCCATTCATGTTACTTTATGCTTGAAGCACTTCCATCTGAAAAATTATTTTTCAATTACTTTAATAACCATATTCCAAAATATAATTAACGTAACTGAGGGAAGAGGTAGTTATGCATATATGTCTGATTAATATTGGGTCTAGTTTCTTTGCTGTGCTCAGATAGTTTAAAAAAATCACACATTTTTTCTGTAGCTATCTCCTGGTTCAGCAATAGTGTTGATTCCATTCCTTTAACTAAAAGACCACTGAACATTTTTTCAGTTGCGGTTGCACCCTGTGACCCACAAAGCAATGTATTTTTTTAAAATCACTTCAGCAGTATCTGTTGCTGAAGAAGAGAGGATGTTCTTTATAATCCATTATTTTTCTGGACATCGTGTTTATGTATGTGGTGGGCATCCATTTTTACCTCAGTTTTTCTTCTCATGCACTCTTAACACCAGCATCTTTTCCCTACCTGTTGATCACGAATTAACATGAGCATGGGCAGTAGTTTGATTTAAAGTTACATAAGCACTTAGCAGATGTCAGGGTTTAGACTTTATTCAGTTCATTCATGCTTGCAGCTGGTCCAATTCCAAAATACCTGAAAGTGATTTTCTGGAGAAGAAGCCAAAGTAGGAAGAATAATTCCTGCAGCTTGGTTAACTGAATATCATTTAGGAGTTCATGTTACAAACTATAGATATGGTTTGAATATCTAGTAGTTTCTGCTTAAAAAATAGAATTTAAATAGTCTACAATGTCTTTAATCAAAATACTTTTTTCAATTCAATGAGCTGCTGCATTCTGGTATTTATACAGTTGAACAAAATAGAAAATAGTGCCTGTTTTTTTGATTGCTTACTATTAATGTTGTATTTCCTGACCATATTATGTTAATCCTCAAAGTTTATTAATAAACTTCTATAATGTAAAATTCCAGCATTTCTCCCAAAACACAATATTAACTGTGTGTGATACTCAGCTGCAGGACAGTTTTTGATCCATGGAAGAGTGAAATCATCACAGTTTATACACAGTAAAATGCTTAACTTGGAGATGTACTTATGTCATGAGTCATTATTGCTTTGTGGTGAGAACAACATTTATTTCAGTAAAAATGTTGGCATTTTAAAATTTAAGATTTCTTTGTACTGAAGATAAAAGCCAAATCAGCTTCTTTGTATATGTTTGCATGTTGATTTTATCAGATAAAATAGCAGTGAAAACCCCTGTTGTAATCAAATTCGTTACACATGCAAACTGTAATTGATTCTGGCTATGCAGAAAACTTTGATTTTCAGTTTCAGTTAAAAATGAGAATCTCAAAACTCTGCAAGGTGGCATAGCAAGAGATAGAGGGATCTTTGCCCTTTTGTAAAACCACGACATTTGGGAATGTTTTCCCCTTCTTTTACCTTATTAAATGTTTTCCAAAAACTCTGATAGTCTAAGGGTCTGAAATGTATGCAATATCTAAGCGTACTGTGAAAGGTACCTTAAATTCTTTTTCTCCTTAGACTGGAGGAAGAAACTTACACCTCTCAGCTAACGAAGGTGTGTGTTACCTCAGTGCAGCCTTCCAAAAGTTAGCTCTGGCTGCGCTCACCAGAGAGCGAACTGGAAAGGATGAGCCAACCTCCCTCCCTCTGTGCTTATTCCAGCAGTCCTCATTTGAAACCTTGTAGATGAGAAGTGCAGTGTGTCAGGTACTTTACCCATCCTCCCCCCCCCCCTCTCTCTCTCTCTCTGGAGGGAAAATAAAAGCTTTTATGCTAATTTCATACATCTTTCACAATTATTCATTTAATGCTATATGCCTTCCTCTGGGAAGTCAGCCACAGACAGCTGTCCCGGTACGGCAACTAACAGTGTTTGCAACACCAGGGGAGGACTGCTGTATTTGCCAGGGATACTCAGAGCAGTGAGAACACCACAACAACACGTGGCCAGGTAGAAAAAATTGATCAGAAGCCATAAACTATACTGTGGGGTTATTTTGTGATGATAAAAGGATAATTCTTTGTTAAAAAACGAGCAATGTTCTGCAGTGACCAGAAATGATGCGAGAGCAAAGATAACCAGCACAGAGAAGGGAGTGCTCACATACTGAAGAACTGTTACTTATTTTGCGGATAACACAGAGAACACCCATTATTTTTCAGAAGGGGAAAAGGAGACATCAGTTCCGAATGAGGCTCTGCTCGCCTCTTGAGGGTTGTCGGTGGTAGGACAGTTGTTTGTGCTGTTACGAAGCGCTGGCTGACACTACCTTCCTTTCTGTCGATAAAGTAGCACTTGGTTTCTTCATACTGTCCCATAAATACAGGCATATGCACAGCTGAGCTTTTCACTGTTGCCAGTTGTTGTTTTGGAACACAAAGGGGGTTCTGGATCTGCAGAAACTTAGACTCAATTAGTTAAATATTTGCTGTCATGCCTTGTTCCTTCTGCTGCTGCATGGAGCAATGAACTACTGACAAACTACTGGAGTGTGCACTACAGCAATTTATCTGTAATGCTAAGAGAGAAAAAGGTTTGGATACCATTCAAAGGATGACCTTTAGTTTGTTTCAGGAGTGGCATGAAAGATTTCCCCTTTTTTTCCGTAGCAGAAAGAGACAAAAATGACTTGTTGTATTGTGATCTGGCAGTCTCTCTTAGATCTGCATGATTGGGCCTCTCATACTGGTAAGAAAATCTTGTTTCTAATCATGATGCAAATTTCATTACATTAAATCATTACTACACATGTTCCAAAATCCACTGGTCTTACTGTTAGTAAAGCTTTGTGCATTTGTCAGCAATGTTAAGTCATGAGGTTATACAAGGGACAACTCTATTGCTGGAAGATGATGTTATGCCTTCATAATATTGAATTTGCATAGAAAAACGTCAGAATTTAGCAAAGATGATTTGGAAGCAATGCCAGAAAAGAGTTATCTTGAAGCGCCTTTGCTCAGAAATTTTCCCTTTTCCTAAACTATTAGAAGTATTAAGCTCTTTTCTTCAGATCGCTTTTTTCCAGTTACACCCTATTTTTATGTTGTGTTCTATCCCAGCATCTTTTAACCAAATTCTTGCCAGTCCTGTAATTTTTAATGGCACTCACAAATGTTTGCTGTTTTCCAGGAAAGATAAGCCCTTGTTCTGAAAAATTCAAGGGCAGATTTTCAAAGGTGCTTAAGGATCCAAGAAAATCTTACAGGATTTCACCTGCTTGGGTGGGTGCCTAGCTGCATCCTTCAGTGATTATGTACCTTTGAAAATACAGTTCTTGTCTAATCTGGATAGAATGGGAAAATGTGCAATAATGTAACTTGGAATGAAAACAGGAGGGTGTCAGAATAAAAAGGAGAGGCAAGTACAATTGTGTCGTTCTTTGGTGTGGGCATGAAGATATCTGTCTTTCTGATTCATGCAAGTGTTGTTTAACTGATTTATTTGTTTGGGTTTTCATGAGAATTATTGTAGTAGTGTTTCTGCTTTCTCTTAGGAAATTTGGAATGATGTGAGAGTGCTCAAAATTTAGCTTTTGGAAGTAATAGCTCAGCGTAAACACTAGCACAGGGAGACAAAAAGCAGACCAGATACAAAGGAGTATTTGACAGCAGCATGAGCAGCAGAAGACTCAAGGAGGGTAAAAAATGAAGTGTCATAAAAACTTTAACTGTAGAGTATTGATTGGAATGGATCCACCAGTGAGTGTACAGGAAGGATGTTAAAATCAGTTAAATATGACCTGCTGAATGAGTGCGGAGATGGCAAGTTTTCTGCTGAGAGCCAGTTTGGTCCTGGGCCCATTTGTGCCATATGGGAAAGAAAACCACAATAAACTGAAATTATCTTCCTCCAGAAGGCATTACACATAACAACTGATGCTATTCACGGCATTCAAGCTTCTAACTACAAATACCTGTGTGCTGGGCTGACCCTGGCTGGCTGCCAGGTGCCCACCCAAGCTGCTCTATCGCTGCCCTCCTCAGCTGGGCAGGGGAGAGAAAACACGATGAAAGGCTCACGGGTCGAGATAAGGACAGGGAGGGCACTCAGCAGTTACCTTCATGGGCAAAACAGACTCAACTTGGGGAAATAAGTTTAAATAATTAACATTCAAAACAGAAAAAAGCACCTTCCCCTCCCACCCACCCCCCTTCTTCTTCACAGCCTTAACTTAATTCCTGATTTTCTCTACCTCTTCCCCCTGAGCGGTGCAGGGTAAGGGGAACGCGGGTCAGTTCATCTCACATTGTTTCTGCTGCTCCTTCCTCCTCAGACTCTTGATCCAGTGTGGCATCCCTCCCACAGGAGACAGCCCTCCATGAACTTCTCTAGTGTGAGTCCTTCCCACATGCTGTTCTTCACTAACTGCTCCAGTGTGGGTCCCTCATGGGACACAAGTCCTGCCAGCAAACCTGCCCCAGCACGGGCTTCCCATGGGGTCACAGCCTCCTTCAGGCATCCCCCTGCTCTGGCGTGGGGTCCTCCGTGGGCTGCAGGTGGGGATCTGCTCCACCATGAACCTCCCTGGCTGAGGGCACAGCTGCCTCACCGTGGGCTTCACCAGGGGCTGCCGGGGAATCTGCTCCGGCACCTGGAGCTGCTCCTGCCTCCTCCTGCGCTGACCTGGGGGGCTGCAGGGCTGCTGCTCTCACAGCCTCGCTCCTCTCTCCAGCTGCAGTTTTGTTGTGCAGGTTTTTCCTCCCCTTCTTAAGTATATTATCCCAGCAGCATTACCACCGTCGCTGATGGGCTCAGCCTTGGCCAGCAGTGGGTCCATCTCAGAGCCAGCTGGCATTGGCTCCACTAGACATGGGGGAAGTTTCTAGCAGCTTCTCACAGAAGCCACTTCTGTAGCCCACCTCCTCCCCCACCCCAAACCTTGCCATGCAAACCAAATACAACAACATTTAAGCTTCCAATATTATTTTGCCTAAGCTGTGTATGAAGCAGTCTCAGCGCTGTAAGGTTAATCTGAATCTCTCTATGTCTTAAATTTAATCAGCTGTATGAGACACCTATATTACTCCATCTGAACAGATCTCAGTGTTGTTCCTAACAGTCTGTCGTATTTTCTGAGTTAGGTCTTTCCATCTCAGGCTTTACCCTACTCCTTAGATCTTTATTTCCATTTCTCCCAATTCCTTTTAGTCCACATTGGGCAGAAACCAATTTACAAGCTCAGGAGGTGCTGGGAGTGAGGTGAAGGATGATCTAAAGGCATGGCACAAACATCGGTGAGTTTGCAACCCTTAGAGAAAACACCCCATGAGCCACTGAGACACTCTGCTGGGTGGCAGTTACTGGTCTTCAATGGGAGATTTTAAGAAAAGTAGCGGATACTTAAAGGGGAAAAACATCTCTGGCTTATGTCCAAAAGCGTCAGAGTGGAGAAGCTAACTGGCTTGTGAGGCACGGAGAGAGGACTCTGTGCCACCATCATTGCCCAGCGTGGCTGCGTTGGCTCCCACAGCTTCGGCAGCAGCAGCGGCTGGAGGAGGAATCCAGCCACTGAGGTGCAAATCAGCACAACAAATGTCCTGCCCTGCTGCAGTATTTCTAGTTCCAGTACTCAGACCAGCACAGAAGAGGGTTTATTCAGGTCAAATCTGGCACACAGTTGATTCTGTCAGGTCTCAGCCATATCTTGCAGCAGCCTAGCCAAAATATGCTTCAAAATATTTTGATATTTTCCTCACATGGGTCACTAGCTGAAGTCCAAAGCTAGCGAGTGTTTTCCTGATTATGTTCCATTTATTTATAGAAAAAGAGTCCAATACAAGAACACATTTCCTCTGCAGAAGGGAAAAAAGAAGTCAAGGCACGTCATGGCACTGCCCCAGGCTGATCTGAAGTCTTGGTTGGGCACAGATCTACCAGGGTTATTTTCCATCCTTAAACTGTGTTTAGCCTCTCTCAACCTCAGCAGTCTCTGAGACATGTAGATTATTTTATGCAGAAGGACAACAGCATGTTGTGAAGTCAAAAGAGGTTGTGAAAACTGTATGTAAAGCTACTCAAGCAGGAGCGCATGTTCTCTGAATAGCAAACTAATGCCGTAGTGTCCGAGCCCCGCTCCTACAGAGAAACACAGACCAACTGAACACAACTGCACACACACACACACACCCCCCCAAGCCTTAGCAAGATTGGAGCCACAGTTTTTACTTAGTATAGGTGTACGCATGAAAATAGTATGTGTGGATGTTATTCCAGTCCTTTAGTATAATGGCGAAATTCCTAAAAATAGGAATGCCTGTACTATTGTTAGCTATGAGAATTAAAATTTTCGGTACAACATTCAATACGTTATTAAATACTATGGAAATGTGGTTGTGCAATTTGTGGAAAGGCTTATCCCATGTTCATCCACCAACATCCTCTGGGAGTCACAGCTCTTGAGGTAAATCTTCAGCACCTGGGAACACACTGTAGGCACGTCGTAGCTGTTCTCAGCTGTCATTTGGAAGACTTTCTGAAGTTCGTGACAGAATAAAGTCCTATTTCTAGTAAGAAAAAAAAAGTTGAATATAAACTCTTTGCTTATGAATTGTAACAATCGGCACGGAGCACAGCTGCTTTTTTCTGCTCCGTAGTCCACCTGCTCGTAAATGCCAGCCCCTTCTTCCTTGAGGGTCCTCAAGGCCACACCTGGCCTGCCTAAAGCCGTAGCTTCATCCACCTCGTAACGCAGCCATCTTCCTGATAGAGCAGGCAGAACCTCTGCATCTTCTACTTTAATTTGCTAAGAGAAACCCTTCCTCAGCCGAAGCACTAAACTATGTAAAATTATTGTAATAATTGCAGGAGTAGCCACTAAGTACTCGGTATTAGCTAAGTCTATGGGGTAACAGACTTGGGTTCAAGTGGGACGGGGAGAGTGGTGTTCTGCCCTGCCGTTTCGGAAGGGCTGGGTTGGGAGGACGGGAAGGACTGTCCTACTCTCGGGTTTACACAGCGGTGTGAGCGCCTAGCTAGAGGCACAGCTCCCTCAGGGCTCGGGAGCTCCTGTGGCGGAGAAGAGACAGCAATGCGGCTACCAGCGTCAACTCCAGCGCTCTGCCGAGGTCTCCTGGTATTTTCCAGGCTCAGCTCTCAATGTTAGAACAGATGGGATCGCAGTTTAAAACTGTAAGGACGTAGGAGTTCGCTTTTCACTGAGAAAAAGAATCTGAATAAGAAATGTCACCAAGTTAACTGCTTTAAACATCCCTGCCCTTTTCCAGGGAGTTTGTGCTGCCCTCCCTGGCTGCCAGTGCTGCCTTTACTCAGTTTCTTTCCAGAACTAGTTTTTCTCACCCTCTGCTGGCTCTTGCTCGTGCCCCCAGACCGCTTCATAAATGTGTATCTTACAGTCAAAAAATACCATTCCTGACTTACCATTCCCTTGCCAGCCCGTGGCTCTAGTTGAAATAATTGGGTGGGTGGGAAGTTATTTTGAAAATCAAGGAAGTAGGTGATTTCCCTGTTTAGGTTTAAGTAAAATTATCGTACCAAGATACGTGAAGCCCTAAGGCAGCAGGGCCTGGCTAGTGTCCTCTGCTGCTGCTGAAAGGAGCTGCCGCTTTCACTCGTTCAGACGGTTTTGATGTGTGATGTACTGGGAGATACAGTGTCCCAGTAGATAGTACTGTATTTATCCATAACTTGATAGCTAACAGATAAAGAGCTGAAAACATATAAACATAAAAAAAATATGAAAACATATAAAAAATTATTTAAGAATTTAGGGTTTGGAGGAGTTTCGGCTTTTTTCAAATTTTCCTCTGCTTCAACACACTTTGCAAAAGCCCTCTTCCAGCATATTTTCAAGAAGTCTTCTAATTAGTCATTCCAGGAAAACAAGCATTTATGATTTGATATTTGTCTATAGGTTCATCTAAGGTGAAAAATCCTGGGAAGTTGCCATCACTCTTCTGAGTTAATTCAACACAAAGTCATCATACCAAAAATTGCTCTAAATGTTAGCTTTAAAATATGCAATTAAGCATTCCTGTGTCACCACCTGCATTAATTGCTTTCTGAAAGACAAAAAGTAGTTCTTATTTATGTATAATATTCCTATAATAATAGTTGTTAGGAGAAATGTGGACATAGAAAACCAGCTGAAAATAAAATTCATTATTTTTATCCCTGTTTTTAATAAAGTCTCAGCTAAAAGGTATTTTTCTATTTCTCATATTCTCACTTATTTTCCAGAGCTCTAGCAGAACTTCTGTGTTCAACATGGTAAGTTAGTCACAGGATTCCTGCTTGACTCACTATCAAGCGTACTTCATTAGCTCTACTTTATTGGCCTCAGAAATTACCATTAAGGGAACTCTCACAAGTCGGGTTCTAACTAAGGATGTTCACTTTCCCTCCTTCCAAACAGTTTATTTCAAAGGTGCCACCCAGATTTCTCATCCAAATTAGTTTTCTTTTTGCCCTCCCTTGTGCTTTCTGCAGTGGGTCCACTCGTCTTATTTCTTCTGATACATCTCGTGCGCGTTGACAGTGCATCGCAGTGCTCCCATTTAAACACTGAATTATTTCAGCAACTAGGAAATTGTTTTCTCTTGCTCCAGTGACATTTCATGGTGCAATAAGGCAGCCTTAAAGTGAGAACGACTGGCTTTAGAGGAACATCCTTCATCATTTAAGCCCTGCTGGCCACGACAATAGCATAAAATATATGCTGGGCCTCATCTTAGTTCCTGGCCCAGATTTTTGTGACAATGCCAGAGCTTGCCGATCTGCTTTTCTCAGTGCATTGCAATCGACAGTTACCTCAGCAACCTCAGTTTGCTTTCCCCAACTCTCTGAGCTGGGCAGGCTCCTGCACAAACCTCACATGGTGCCAAGATGCTGTAACCCCCACCTCGCTCCCACCCTCGGTACTCGTTTCACACACAGGCACAGCTTAATGTAGGATTACAGTCTGATGCCTCGTGCCTCTTCTATTTTTAATTATTTGCAACACCTGGAGAAACTTCTAGATGTCTTGATTCTGCTTTTAGTCTTCATCACCTGTTCACCAGCTCACTCCTCTTTGTCTCTAAAGATCCATCACTCTTTTCAAAAACAGGAACTTTTTTTTTCCTGAAAAAGCCAGATTCTTGGCACATTATTCCAGCATTCCTTTGAACATCCAGTCAGCAAACAGCGCAAACACTCGCCTGCCTTCTCATTGTTTCCTGACCCTGATTTACGAGAGGTCAGTGTGATAGATGTTTAAACTAGCCACAGGCTCAGTTTATGCCAGGCCATTCCATCTGAGTTTTAATGCCATATTAATTGCAATTCCTTTACATTCTATGGCAATTAAAATCGAAAGCAACAGTTGTGTGCCTTCAGCACCTCCCACCCAAATACTGCATATTTTTCGAGGCCAGATTCTACCCCTCTCCTTCTTTGTGGATATCATCTTCCCTTCTATTATTCATGTTTTCAAATCACTGTTGAAAAACGTGGAGTTTATCTAATTGAGTGGACAGCCAAGTGCAGTGACATCCAAGAGCAAAGCGCTACTTTAGATAAGAGTGTTACAAGCTGGCCCTTTGCAGACATTTCTAAGCTGCTTTCACAACATAAATACACGATGTGGGCAAGCACACAGTCTTAGATTTTCTGTTTTGAAAATTGAGAATTCACAGACCTGATTTTAGAGGCGCATATCAGCTCTACTTTCAAGCTATTGAGGAGTGTGCCACAACAAATGAAAACAAGGTACTGTGGGAGCCGTAGCATCAATGCTTCTTCATACCCAGCAGTGGCACTGCACATGGCAGTGTCCTATTTAGCAGCAGCATCTTGAGGGGACACCCTTGTCAGAGCAGCAGCCAGTTGCACTGGGGTCTAGCTACTCCACCCCTTGCCCAGTAGATAAACTGCTAGATCATATTCTGCTTGCTGCACCTTGGCCTCTTCCTAATACCGCCCCCGGTTCCCTCTTTGCATTTCTTTTACGGTCTCCCTTCATCTTTTGTTGTATTTTTAATTCTGCTTTGTCTTAATTTTGCTGGAACTAGCAGCCTTCTGCTGGGCTCCCAGACTCTGAAGGATCTGCTGTACTTCCTTTCTGGTCTCACAGGACTGCTGCTGAAGCTTCTGGCAGAATTCTTTCTTGTAGCTTTTTTTTCCCCCAGACTCTACTGAAATAGCTGTTTGACTTTCCAATAAGAGATGCTACATTACTTCCAGGAGCAGGTGGTTCTCATTTCAGAATTTTCAGACAAGAAACTGAAGCATGTGACATCTTGTGAATCACAGATTCTTGCTTTCTGTCCTGACATTTCTCTTATCTTTTTGAATTGAAGGCTGATCCTTAAAATGGATAACTAAGTGAAATTGCATACCGTGCCACTACAGCCCAGCCAAATAATATCTAGAAAAATGGCTTAGGTGGAGTCATTGCAAAATGAGGAATTAAAAAAGATAACTAAATTTTGGCCTATATAATATTTTTATATTTGTACTATTGCTTTCAAGATGAAATAAAAATTACGTTGCCTGACAACTCTAAGTCAGTGTTTAATCTTACGTCTTATCTATCAGCACACCCCCATATTTATTTTCTTTTTCAAAAAGTTCAACCAGAGATCCTATTTGCCATTTTGCTGCCTTTCTTCACTCCTGACGGAGGCTTGAAGTGCTGGCAACCCCAGCCGGCCACCAAGAGCTTCATGCTGTAGGAAGTCAAACTGAAAATGTACCGTCTTAAACCTTTCAGTCTGTCCAACAAGGAAAAATGCATAAGGAAAAAAAGCAAGAGATGATAGAGAAAATGATTTTTTTAAACATATATTACAAAAGATTGTCTACATCAAGAGAGTATATTGAGTTTAAACGTCTAAAATTAAATACCCGAATGTCTCAAATTTTTAAATGTATCTGTATCTGGTTTGCATGGCAAGGTTTTGGTAGTGGGGGGCTACAGGGGTGGCTTCTGTGAGAAGCTGCTAGAAACTTCCCCCATGTCCAATGGAGCTAATGCCAGCTGGCTCCAAGACAGACCCACTGCTGGCCATGGCCGAGCCCACCAACGCGATGGTGGTAGAGCCTCTGGGATAATGTATTTAAGAAAGAGGGGGAAAAAACCTGCACAACAATTGCACTGGAAGAGAGGAGTGAGGCTGTGAGAGCAGCAGCGCTGCAGCCCCCCAGGTCAGCGCAGGAGGAGGCAGGAGCAGCTCCAGGTGCCGGAGCAGATTCCCCGGCAGCCCCTGGTGAAGCCCACGGTGAGGCAGCTGTGCCCTCAGCCAGGGAGGTTCATGGTGGGGCAGATCCCCACCTGCAGCCCATGGAGGACCCCACGCCAGAGCAGGGGGATGCCTGAAGGAGGCTGTGACCCCATGGGAAGCCTGTGCTGGAGCAGGTTTGCTGGCAGGACTTGTGTCCCATGAGGGACCCACACTGGAGCAGTCTGTTCCTGAGGGACAGCACCCTGTGGAAGGGACCCACACTGGAGCAGTTAGTGAAGAATGGCAGCATGTGGGAGGGACTCACGTTGTAGAAATTTGTGGAGAACTGTCTGCTATGGCAGAGACACCATGCTGGAGCAGGGAAAAGTGCGAGAAGGAAGAAGTGGAAAACGTGTGATGAACTGACAGTAACCCCCATTCTCTGTTCCCCTTCACCACTTGGAGGGAGGAGATAGAGAAATCGGGAGTGAAGCTATTCCTGTGAAGAAGGGAGAAATGGGAGGAAGGTGTTCTTACATTTTGTTTTTTAGTTCTCATTATCCTACTCTGATTTGAATGGTAATTAATTAAACTTATTTCCCCAAGTCGAGTCTGTTTTGCCCGTGATGGTAACTGCTGAGTGATCTCTCTGTCCTTATCTCAACCCACGAGCCTTTCGTTATATTTTCTCTCCCCTGCCCAGCTGAGGAGGGGAGCAACTGAGCAGCTTTGGTGGGCACCTGGCAGCCAGCCAAGTTCATGCCACCACAGTATCTCTGGACTTGGACTTCTGTGGCTAGGGTCTATCTCTCTATTTGGTGTTATTAGAACTGAGCTAGTTGAAAGGCGTTTCTGCTGTCTCCAGACGAGTTCAACCAGTTTCTATCTCTAGTCCGTCACATAACAACAATAACTTTACACTTAGCTCATGAAGATATGCCAGGGAACCTTCTTCTGCACCTCACTGCAGTTGGGATGGGCTGGAAGGCAGTGCAGTGTCCCAGGAACAGCCATGCCTGAGCCCGTAACAACGGGGGGTTGGTCCTACTTTGTATCTGAATGTTCTTTATGTTCTCAGCTGTGTGCTAAGGACAGGAGCCCAGAGCTTGTGCACATGCTATTTGAGCGGCCCTTGATAACGTCAGTGCCACGGACTTGCAGTCATTATCCCTGATAAATTGATGTTCTCTTGCTGCCTCCTCAATGGACTCGCTGTGAAGGAGCAAACGGACTATCTGCAGGTGCAAGGAGCAGTGCTTCCCAAGGATGCCTCAGCCTCTCCCACCTGAAGAAACCTGTCCTTGACTCCAGTTGCCTGACCAGGTGCTCCCTCCTCCTTACTGTGGGTCTGCTGTTAGAGCAGCGCATCTACAATCATCGCTCATACTTTTCTTCTTCAGTTCTGACCTAGATCTTCCCTGATTTGGCTTCTGCCACTGTGCTCCACCTGAGTCGGTGTACTTAGCCCATGGCTTCCATTAAAGTTCAGAACTGGAGGTAAGATGAGTCTTTCATTCTAATTTTAAACCGACACTTTAAAAACATTTTAAACGGTTGCTTGTAAAACTCCAGTATTTTAAAGAAAGGAGTTCTAGGGGAAGGAGAAGGAATAGTGCATCTCTCCCAGCAGCTTCCTTACAGCGAAGGCTGACAAGGAACAGACTGTTCTATTGATGCTGCATTTCAGCCCAAGCTTCTGGAAAGCCCAGTTATCTCTTAAGGGTTCCACAAAAGCCTCTATTGATTTATTTCTAGCTAATACTGCTGCTCCCCTCTCTGATCTGTCTCCTACTTTCAAGAGATTTGCTCAGGTTACTCTTCATGCTTTCATTTGGCTTCCACAATTTTATTTTAGCTTCCACATCTTCGATCTTTCTGACAAGGTGTTAAGGGATCCTCATTCTCTTTTCAGCATTTTCTGCAAATTCAAGAAATAGCTGTACTCCATCACCTTTTCTTCCCTCTTTGTACTTCGCCTCTGAAGGTTCTTACCATAAATACCATTCCAGCATCTTTCTCCATGCTTATGACTCACCAGCCTTTCCACTTCAAATTTGTCATATTCTTTCCAAGCGAAAATTTTGACTTGTCTCTCTGGCACTAATTGCCATGCTACTCTCTGGTATTTCCTAAGTCGAGCTAGTGCAGCACCCACATTGAGATATTTTTGGTAATCTTTTTTATTGCCACTCCACCAAACGCATTTTCTTGTGACTCTTAAGCGTCTGTGTCCTCTTACAAAAACTTGATTTTGGTTTCCCAGATCCATTACTCCCACCTTGTACAACTTTTGTTCCCATAGTTCTGATACAGGTAGGAAAGAGGTGGTAGGTTTGTGTGGAGTCACCAGTCAGCGTATCCTAAAACACATGAGCAGATATCAGCTAGGTTTGGTTTATGGAAGTAGATTAAGTCTTGAAAACATCCTTTATGACTAACTTGTAGTATCCTTTGCTCATAGTTCTTTGTTTTATCTCTGCACTTGAGAAGGTGAATAATACATAACCAAGCCTACTAGATTTTTCTAAAGACAACTGTATCCAACTGAAGGTGTAAACACAAAAGAGAGGGGCTGAGTGTTTAGCACTGACCGATGGGGAATAACTGGGAGTAATGAGATTAAATTGAACAAAGGAAAACCACTGAAGGTTGAACATCAGGAAAATATCCTGGCCGTGTCTATCAGACCATGGACTAATTTCCCATGGGAAGTGGTGGAAACTCCATCTCTTGAGTCATTTACAATTAAACCAGATAAATCACTAAAAAACAGAGGGCTGGGAACAATCCAGTTGGAATTGGAAGGGGATGAACTAGATGGTTTCAAAAGATGGTTTTAGCCTCAGTTTCTCTTATTCTGAAATTAAATAACACGCCTGCTCACTCAGGACTGACAAACCTGCAGCTGCACTGCGTCCTCCTCATTATGGTCAGGTTGAAATGCTAATGTCACTCTAAGTGACCATTTTTCTGTGTTGTGGTAATGTTACGGCTCAAGCCTGCTAGGGTAACCAGAGGAGTCCCCCACGGGCCCTCCTCCTCGCCATATCACAGACCTGGCTGGGACTGTCATAGGGTTTTTCTGCCAAAAACGATGCTTTGTTTTAGACTGGTTTCTCATTATTTCCTCTACCATGTACCCTGTTGGGCTGAGCTCCCCTAGATGGCAGAGCTGAAGCAATATAAAATGCAAAATGCTTTATGCAGCCTTGCTGTAACAGGGACAGCCATAGACAGCCACTAATTTTTTGAGACCTACTTGCTAGAAACAGCTTCTGTTGTCATGGTTCACTGTTTGCTGCATGGGAGAGACAGTCCAACTCCGCGTGCAGTTATGCAGTTAGGATTTGGCCCTAAAAGGGTATTGTTTCCCATAAACGATTCAAGTTTTCAGTTCTCAAAAACAGCAGGCCGAGAAACCGGTTCATTTATGGTTGTGTCTTTCACGAAGCCCCGTGGTCCAGCTACACTGACTTTTCAAAAAAAATCAGTTGTGCAGATGCTTAGTTGGAAAAGCAATGAACTTGATGAGGCAAGTTCAGAGATGCTACAAGTGACCTTCTTGTCCATTTACACTTTTCAAGACTTCTGTTAGACAAAACTACGGGTCAGCCTATTAGCAGTGTTAGTCCACACAGTTTCTCTTTCTGTCCACACACAGATGTTTTTCCAACTAATTGAATTCTACTGCAATGCATTTTTTGAGGGTTGAAGTGCTGAAGAAAGTTGAACCCAAATTGGGTCACATTTTGAGGATTTCTTCTGAAATTACACACATAACTTTCTTTAAGGATCTGATAAAAATTACTTGACTTCTGTAATATCCAGAACTTTCTTCAATTTGTACAGTTTGCAGAAAAGGACAGTAGGTCAGGGGCTTTTTTTGTTGGTGTTTCTTTTTGTTGGTGTTTGTTGTTTCTTTTTCAGCTGAGCAGCTCCACGTGGTGTGTTGCATTTCTCCGCTGGCAAAAGACTGTATTTTTTAAAAAATATTGTTGGATTAGCATGAGATGCCTGAGAGCTCCCCATATTACAGTGAGGAACAAGGTAAACAAACTGATAGTGGCTGTGGTAGATATGTAGAGGTAAAACGGAAATTACTTGGGAAGCAAGAAGATTGATCTGAATTATTTCAAAATTTACCTTTTCTTACATATCTGAGCATGTAAGTGTAGGTAACATAGTCCAAATCAAGAGTCATGAGTAGAGCATAACAAAAAACCAACTAATTTTATCTGTGTTGGCAAGTCATTAGTTCAGAATCAGGCTAACCTTCCTAGCTCTGAATTTGTAGAGCTTTACGGTTTAATCTTGAAGAATTTTCTTCTTATATGATGGTTATTCTGCTTACACCCAGTCTTGTACCGATCATTCCTTGTTACTCCTTCTGTTATACTTCCCATTATTTTAACCTCTTTTTTGCTAAGAGTGTTACCGTTTCTAATTTCTGACTCATCTTTGGTTGTCTACAGCTCATTTCACATTTACCTTACCTATTTTGTCAGCCTTTGCTTCCTCCCTTTGTCTTATCTTTATAATTACCATATATCTTTTTTGGTTTTCCACAGCACAGCTTCACAGTATCAAATACTCATGTTGCAAAATTTCCCCTCGTATAAAGATCAACAATAAGTTAGCTGGAAGTCATCCGTATTTCATTATGTTTGGCACTGAGAAGTGCAGCTTTTAAAGAGCCTCCACCCTACAGCTGCATCTCATCATTGATCCATTTAAATGCACTAATCTAGCCAAAAAGCAAATGTTTCCCATTACAACCTGTCTCTAAGTGACATCTATGTGCTAGTTTAGGAATAGATCTTCATAATAGAACTACTTTGGAGGTAAACCAGGAAAAGATATTCTTCTGGTTCTGTGCTAAACACTTGCATGCTTTTAGCCTGAAATAAGTATGGAGCCATGTGCTTCCATTCAGTTATATAGCGGGTAAAATAAACATTGTGAGCATTGCTCACTGAATACAAATTCTGTAATTATGGGTTACGTGTATGATCAGTTCAGTGACTCGACATTGGCTCCTACATTTGTAGGGATGTCTCCACAGAAAAGGAAAATCACGAAAAACTCTGAAGTTCACAACGAACACAGGGGCAATATCTAAGATGCTACTAATATCCCAAAGGCCCTTGGATCTTTGTCATGGTGATCATACCACTGCAGCTTTGTGAAGGGAGTAATGAGGCCTGATCTGCCCACAGGCTAATACAAGAGTGTGTGAGGTGGCTTTTTGTTTTGTTTGACTTCATCGACATAGTCATACTACTGGAAATCCTGCTAATCAAGATGAAGTGCCTTTAAAAAGAAAAAGTGGGGTTTGCAAGTCCTGTGACACAGAAGCATTTTGATGTCAACCTCACAGAAAGGTGAAAAGGAGGTATCTTGCAATTGAGAAGGAAAATACACAATATATTCAATACCATATTCATTATTTCATACATGCATATGTTGAAATAACGATCAATATCCAGTATGGATTATCTTTCAGTCCTCATGCTGCCTTTGCACTTTTCAGCTGTCGGTGGGATGCGGGACTCTCCCTCAGCACTGCTCCATTCCAACAGCTGTCACAAGAGAGCCAGAGGGTTGTATAACAAGAGAGTGGGTAGCTGTAATTTTGGTACCCAGGAACTCGTGGGAGCCTGTTTCTTGACACCAAAGACAAGTAGATAAATGAGAACGTGGAGGTACACAGGCTTTGGAGCACTTTGCAAGAGCTGCTACCAAGCAATCCACAGGGGCCGTACCCAGCTACTTAGGCGTTCTGGCACTTTTTGAAATACTATAGTTTCTCCTGAAGGCCTTTCTCACTGCCAAATGCTTTTTGCATGTGTTGGATGGGTCCCTGAATCATAGTTTCTGCAGTGCTGATGCTCACAAAACTAAGCCTATTTTTGATCACACTGGCATCTCCTTTCCCAAACTTCTTTTCTAATCCACAACTGCAGCCAACAGCACCTTTGACCCCTGGCATGCCTTCCCATACACTCAACCTTAAGGTAGACATACCATTAAAGCCCTGAGCTGTATTTGCTTTCTGAATTAACATCCCAGCTGTGATAAATGTGGCAGTTCTTGGATAACAGTTATTGTTTCATGCTGTTTGCTGGCAGCATCAGGAGAATAGTGGCAGTGGTCTCAGTTCAAGTCACACACCGAAGGCTGCCTTCATAGCCACAAGGGCTGAAAAATAACCTGCTGTAGGGAGGCTTTGGTTCTCAGTCCCAGTTCCATGCAGTGGACACATCCCCAGCTACTATCTTGTTCAGCAGTGAAAAAGACAAGGATTTAATCACTCCATACTACCAAACAGAGAATATCTGTACCGAAAATCATTCTACCATGCTGACACACAGAACAGATCCCCAGTGAACAAAAAACCCCAACCCTTGTGACAGTGTGTACTGTGTGTGAAAAGACAAGATTTGAATTCAGCTTTAATGCACTTGGCACATAGTATATGATGCTTAACTTTTCAACTCAAGAGAGGTCAATTATATCATGTCTCAATATTTTACTTTTCTCTGGACTTACACACAAGTCTGTTGTGAAACAGACCTAATAATGATTTCTTACGGTAGTGGACACCACTGCTCAATTCTTCATTACTATTAAATGGACCCAATTTCTGTGTCAATAAAAATGACATGTGCTAGGCATATTGTTTCCAGGGTCACAACCATTCCTGGTATATTCTGCAACAGACAGACAGACTGCTAAGTTTTATAACAAGGTAAATGAAACTAAAATGAAAATCAATATTTCCTTTTACAGAAGCTTTTAAAACACAAGTCCTGGTGCCTTGCTCAGAGTAAAAAAATCCTTCCTTACTAAAGGCAAGCCTGCAGCAATACAGATCCTGCAGCACAATCACACTGTTGCTCTCATCCCACAAAATGGCACGTCAATATATAAAGTGATAAGCCAAAGAAATTTGGAAATAACTAATTAACATAATTGAAATGTCTCAGTTAATATACTTGGTTAACAGCAATGCTACCAGGAGAAAATTCCCCCTACACACTTGGATGAAAGCCTTACTGTTAACTCATGTCATATTTATTTCTTAAAATAGAAATAATTAATACTTGTATATGTGCGGTTATATAAAGCCCAATTGCACAGCTGTCCCCTGCTAGTCATCAAAGGGATGCTGTTTTATATACAGGAATAAAGTGTTACTTTTATTGTATTTCTCACAATACGAGGGTGGGCAAAAAGGAAATGGGCTAATAATATGTCATTACAGTTACAGTAGTCTGGGCTCTCCCAGAAGTCAGCAGAGAGAAAGAAGAGCCCTAAGAAGTTGATGCAAGCTGTCTTCAATAGTGGCATGAACATGTCTGCTCAGCTTCTGTATCTCTTCATTGATTATTGAGAGAGCCTAGCTGATTAGCTCAGATCAAATGACTAATTCATAGATGGGTAAAATCAGGTGTCATGAATACTATCCTCAGTGTTTAGTGCACTCGGAGAGCACAAGGCAGGCAGAAAATTTCCCTTGCCTCAGGATGTTAGGGGATTGTGTTATTAGTCTCCCTGTTTGCCCTGAAAGACAGCCCTATTGCAGCCAGATTTGTAAGGATTTGCTTGCACCTGGAGTTTGTGGCAGTGGCCATGCTGGAACACCTTTATCCACAACTAGAGCCCCTCATTCTTGTCTTTACAGCAGCTAAACTGAAGGTGAGTAAGACATTCAGATTTTTGAAAGACCGTACCCAGCATACACTTTGCTAATCCATTAACGTTTTCAATATTTCAGCAGTGCTCCTGCTCTGCATTGGAACCAAAAGCAAGTCTTTTCATTAAAAGCCAGCAGAAGAGAGGGAGTATGAGATCCATTTAATTAAAACATTTCCAGCCAATACGCTAAGGAACGTTTAGATTCTGCATGTATCTTATGCATAGTCAATGGAAATTGCATGAGCAGAGGCTGAAAAGGCTTGGAGGAAGCCAATGTAAAATGAGCAAAGACTAAAATAGTCTAGACTGTAGATTACAAGAATAAGGCTCTGGCATATATCTGAGAAGAACCAAAATATTCAGCTACTAAGTGGACCGGCTGTCTGTTAAAGAGTGGCAGGTGAGCCCTGACACAGTTTAGAGCAGCCTGCCAGCTTGCTCTGCGCTGAATGACACGTCTGACAGTAATAACGTGTTCCAGCAACGTTTCTGCAGAGGATGCTGCAGGGAGCAGTACTGTGGGCAAGCACAATCCCCTCACCCAGAAGTGCCTGTTTCCCTATAGCTGCTGTATCCTCCGGCTGGGTCCATTGTTTCTATACCCTCTTTCAATGCAGAGTAGCAAAGAAGTTGAGGCACTATTTCATTAGTGCATCAGTCTGTGAAATAACTATTTGGCTATATGTGTAGCTAAAGTAGACAGCTGTTTGAGGTAGCTGTCTTCGAGGGACACTAACATGAACCACCCTTTCCCAGTGATTGTCCCAGTGTGTGTCACTCCCTGCCCTCATCTTTGTTCTTGTAAGAGCAATACTGTCATGACCAAGAAGAGGGTAATCCTCCAAGCTGGAGTCAGAAAAAATCTTGCAGGAGGAAAAGCCAAAAGATGACTGCTGCAGTGTCTCCACTCCCCTTAGCTAAAGCAGTTCGCTGACTATTGGAAGGGGACTTGAGCTCTGCACAGCTGTTATTTACCTCTGTTTTGAAATGCAGAAAGTTGCAGTAATCTGTTTATTTTTCTTTAACTCTTTTGTGCTTCAGAAGTATCACACAGTTCAAAAAGCGGTATGACTAAATTTTAAGAAAATCATTGTGCTGGCAATGTTTTAACAACTGTTTCTTTGTAAAAGAAAAGCAATAAATAAGGGAAAGAAGATTAAATAAACATAGAAGCTATCAATGGCAGGAAAAATATCTAAGCGAATAGAGAAGTTTGACAGATGGTGACGGGTGAAAATCTTTGCTTTTTCTCTGGCTTTCATCAAGATTTCTCTGAAACTTAAGGATGCCTCCAAAAGAGGAGCTTGACACATCACAAATGGAATGGAACCTGTTGCTCCTACAGCTGGTCCTACAGGTCTGGGAATAAGAAAAGCAAACAGGAGCATGGCATATCAAGGAGAAGGGGCTTCCCTTTAGATTTCTTTTCTGTACTAATCAGATCCAGTTATTAAGGCTAATTACCTTTATAGAAGCTGATTAATACTTGTGGCCCTCACCTCAGGCAGTTGTATAGTCCCCACCTGATTAAAAGGGAAGACCACTCTCACTGTATCAAAAAGATTAAGTCCTGTCCTTAGACTTTGAGGAAAATGCTTTGCACTACTGTGCTCAGAGTTTGTTTTGTATTTTGCTTAGGGCTTAAGGACTGCCTTGAGAATTAAATAAACTTGGACTCTTTCCCCTTGCCTCCCTTGTAATGCTTTGGTCTAATCCTGCAAATGACCTTTGTGTGGACATATTTTGCATCCACATGGAGCCATTTGGAGTCTAGTGCATGTGAAACAGCACAATACTGCAGCGAAGAGTTCAAGTGTATCTAATGAGTTAAAATATTTGGCTGCTGCTTTCTTCTGGGAAAGCAGTTCTGAAATGAACATCTGAGGGTGTCTCAGCAGAAGACTGGGCCGAAAATATTCTGTAAACGTGGCTTTGTTCCTTAGCTCATACTTTCATTTTGACTTCTCCCAGCATTATGTTATTGCTAATGAGATTTCTGGATTGATTTTTGTCTAGATTTGCAACTTTAAGTCCATTGCCAAACAGGGACAAACTGGTGGAGGGTGCTAACAATTAATTTAATCACACTAGAAACATGTTATATTCAATGCTTTCTTTAGCCAGTTCAAAAGCATGTTTCTTCTGTATATACTACAGTTTGCATAGGCAGTCAACATAGCATGTTTACAGAAAATTAATGAGCATTTCTGTTCATTAGTTGCAATAATTTACGTGGCTGGGTTTCTGTGTTTGGTGGTGTGTTTTTCTGTATAGGCAGATGAGCTACTTGGAACCTGAACTTAAACCTAGGTGTCCCCAGTTCCTACAGTTGTCTCTGTTTGTCCGTAGAATTAGAGCAGAATCACTCTCCTGACATTTGGCATTTGACATCTTTCAAAGGGTTTGTAAAACAATGAAAGAGAATGAATCCAATATTTTCTTCTCCTTGAAAGCAGCATCCATAGACAACCCTTTCTCTGGAAGTAGGATGCAGCTTGCTGGGGAATTTAAAATACTTCTAGAAACATGCGATGACAGTTTAGCTCCATTAAAATACCAAACATATTCCTAATAGATCCTCTTCTGGAAAATTCATACCATACAGACATAAATACAATCTAGTTTGCCTCACAGATTTTTTTTTTTGGGGGGGGGGTGTGTGTGTCATGCTTTCCTGGATACTCTCTCCCCATTTTTTGTCTCACTTTAAAGTCAGAGCAGGAGGATGAATGGTGGGAAAGCCGGGGTGGGGGTGGGGCAGAGAAAAAACCAACAGTGTTAAACAGTATTAATATCACTTTCAGAGCCTAGTCCCCATAAATAGTAATCAGCTTACAGGTTTAGAGACCTTCTGGCCTTTAGATGGCTCCTGCTGTCCCAGAGAGCATCTCTTGTGTCTCTCCAGTGAAAAGAGCGCTGAGCAGTGGTCGGTTGGCGTTAAGTAGCAGCATATGGAATCAGGTTTATAAGCCAGTTAGAGCTGAGTACCTGCTTTTTACAGGCTATCTGGTAGTGATGTTCTGATGAGCTCAAAGTGAAGTAAAAGCTCTTTGGACAGACTAGGCAAAACACAAAAGCAGGAACTGATACCTTCCTTATGGATGGAGCACATCATTGTTGGAATGAAGGAGGGTTCTGATGAAATCAATATATTTGTGTGATATAAACGCATCATTCTTACTCCTGAGCTTTTCTCAGTGCCTGAAAGCTATCTTGATCCAGCTCCAGCTATAGAGGAAGATCCGTTAAATGGTAGAACTCAGAAGAAAGCTGTCACACTTCATCCATCTAGAGAGAAGCTGATAGTCACAAGAAACACAAAATTGGTAGCCTGAATTTTGGAGACGGCTGTTAGCACTTCTGTGCTACTAAAACAAGGTTTCACTAATCAGTAGATCAAGCTACTGATTATGCGATAAAGCAAGGAGAGAGTGATAACACTGTTGTCAATTCATCACCAGCTCCTTCCACCTAAATTGTCAGTTCAGTAGTTAAACTAAACATTTTACAAATAGGGCTGACTTATCACCTCCCAGCCGATGGTACAGAACCAAACAGAGCTGTTATTTCAGTCGAGGAGCTAAGGTAACCCAAATTGTCATTTCACTTTTCTCTGCCATTCCAGCACTTAAACCTTTTCTGTCATGGACAATTTTAAATAGATTGGATTATTTATTGTATTGAACTCTTTTAAACTGTGTGTGTGGGAGGGGAGGGTTTCTGAGGGAAAATGCTGCACATCTTACAGTCCCTGATGTCTTTCTAAAACAAGTTAACATTGTTTGACCTAAAGTGAATAAACCCTCAGCAGAACTGAGGCTGATGACTTTATCTGTTAGACTCTGGCTCCTCTAATTTAAAACAAATGAAAGAATGCAGATAGTTTAAGTGAATGCAGAAGAGATGGGAGTGATACTTTTTTCCCCCTAGACCTTTACAAAACTAGGAAATCTTGCTGTAAACAGGCATGGCATTTTTAGAAACAAGTTTTTATTCCACAGCGACAGTTTCCAACAGCAAAACATGAAAAATGAGTTTTGTTTTGCTTATAGTTTCAGAGTGTTTCAGTAGATTTTCATTGCTAGAAACCCAAGTTAAAAGTAATGTGAGTTCTGCTGGGCTCCTCCTAGCCATAATCTTGCCTGTTCAAATTTTACACTGCAACTCGTTCCCCTGGGCTCACTGAATTAAAATTGTTTTTGTCTCTGGCTGGATGACGGTAAATTCCTGCAGGCTTGAACACTTTCCTATTTCTTTAGAGTACCAAGTTTGCTGTTGGAGCTGAAATATTAATGCCCCAAACCCACCAAAATGTGTCAAACCCCAAACTCAGAATAGCAGGGATCGTTGGTGTGAACAACTGAGGCTTATTGCTGAAAAAGTCGTGCGTCAGCCTGCCTTGGTGCACATTAGTAGCCTCACACAAATACCTTCGGGTCTAGTTCAGGGAGGCTATGCGCAGGAACACACGGGAGCGTTAATAAGTATCAAGTTAGGCTGTGAATTCACAAAACATCAGAAACTTTTCACCATCTCTGTTTTGGACACATTTCTCATGGAAGAATAACCTACCTCACTACTTGGTCATCCTTGCTCTGAAGGGAAACTAGCCTGAGCTCATTTCATGAGCCTCTTACCCAAACACAGCTTCCTCTCTTGACGATGGATCGGTGATGCTGTCCAGGAGGAACAGTTGTCTTGCTGTACACTCCAGGTGGGCTTCTCTTTGTGCCTTGGACACTGTCACCCTGACTGCAATGAGGAGCAGCATCCTGACACAGCTCTCCGTTCACACCTCAGCTTTGTTATCTGAGAAGACTACACTGAGTGGAAGACACATCAGCTGAGACATTGGTTTTCATTGTGTAGCTAGCTGGTTCCCAGAATAGACAATTGCCAGAAGCCGGATAGCAACTTTCTCCCTAAAATCCAGCAGGATAAGGACTAGATGCCCAGACCTCCACCCAAGCTATAATGTTACTCTCTGTTGCACTGCTGGTTCCCTCAAACCTCAAAGTATTTTGAGAGTATGCAGTTCATTGCCTCCTCTTCCAAACTCTGAGTTTTAGTCTGTAAACAAACATTCTCCTCTGTCATTATGGTCATGTCACACTGTCTCTTTGCAAAGGTGTTGGATGCATATGTACACAAGCACACATACACATGCGTGCATACACGTACACATACACAGAGTTGCTCTGCCTCTAAGGACAACAACAAGGGCCAGGAAACAACAGTAACACACAGCCTGGGTAAAAAAATAATCTCTTTTGGGTAGCACTGAAAGGCAAGACCCAGCTTCCTAACTCAGAGAAAGCCGATCCAAAACCATGATTCAAAAGCCTGGCAAATCACCTCTCCCTCCATCTACCACCATCAGGTGGTATGGGAGGAGACAGCCTGACCATTTCTACACATATTTCAGATCAAGACACGAGGGTCACTACCCACCCTGTGGGATGAGTTCTGCCATCTCCTGCTGCTGCTGGAAAGACGCTGAGGTATCCTCAAAGCAGTGAGTGGGGGAGTTGTCCTGGCACAGGACAGGAAAAAAGCCCTGGTAGCTCCTGCATGGAAGAGGCAGTCATCTTCCCATGCACATCTCTAATCAGTCGCCACAGCCTCAGGACATGGGTCCTGAGAACATAGCCAGAAATAGTCCCCACAGTTTCACTGAGCACACCCAGTGGTGACCTTCACCTCACGGTCCTGGACCTGCCACGCATTAATGCAATGTCACACTTGACCTGTCTCATTGCCTCAAGTCATTTACAGCTATGGCAAGACGGAGGATCACAGGGGAAGGCAAGAGGCTACATTGGCCATCAGACTGGTTAGCTAAGTCCTGGACGATATTCTGAGAACATACAAGTCAGCAGTGACACACTTTTGGCCTTGCAGACAATCCCTTTCTCTCCCGCTCATCTGTATTCAGCAAGCCTTGGTGATGCTGACTCTGGTTTGCTTCAGTGCCCAAGCACTCACAGACTTTATTTCCCCTTTGTTCAAACCCAACACTTGCCCACAGGCTTGCCCTGAGCCTGCTTTGCACATGTCATTATTCATGTGCACTGCTGGCAAACAACCTCGTACCTCACATTGGAGCCCCTGCTATACATCTTTTCCATGTCTTCAATACCTTCTTCTTTTAGTAGTATATCCATTTTCTTTTAACTTTATCCACCAAATTTTTCTCCAACTGGTTAATCCTTCCCTGGTTGTCTGAAGTAAATATAGTTCTCTCATGTCTTGTCTCATTTCTTGTGCCTTGACAGTTACCTCTTGTAAGGCCTGTTACTTTCTGTTTGTACCTCTCTGCTCATAGGATTTTTGGATGTCTCTGATCAGTGCTCCTAAGCTGACCACTGTTCCAGCTTATAGATGATGCCTTAACACTCTCAAGATGCACACCCCCCTGCACATCGTAAGCATCTTCCTTGGCTTTTCAGTAGGCAAATGTCTCCCTTCCACCACAACTTTAGATAGGCAGAGAATTTCCCTGAGGGCTAAATCCTGCATAATACCATATATGCTTAAAATGGTGTTACTTCTAGATGTTGCCTAGTACCCTGTAACCGGTGGAAACAACACAACTGAACCTTCAGGATGCCAAAATCCTCCCTTACTATGGACCCAGTAGCAGGCCTGGCTGCAGTTCTCTTTGGCAGTGCTCTGGACACTTGAAAAGCATCAGCATCCTGGGCTAACTGAGGTGGGTGTGATGTCCTGTGAAGATAAGACTGAAATAAAAGAATGGAGACACTTTGGTCAGAGTTCAGTGTAAACATGGGAGCCAAGATGTAAGCATGGCAGCGATGACATTTATTACTGTTGCCAGAGTGTAGGTGATTGGAATGTCTGTAGAATAAAAGGAGAATATTGTGGCAAAGTTACCAAGAAAACAGCCATCACTAGTGATGTCTAGGATGAATAATGTACTAGTGCTGGACAGGAAACAGGTGCCTGTATCATGACTGAAACAAAGGAATCTCAATGCAGAAAACGGTAAAGCAAATACAGTTGCAGACAATGGTCATATTACTGTGCAGCTCTAGTCATGAATTCATGGCTTTTACATGGCTAGGAAGAGACTGTCTACTAGCTGCAGTATCGTGGAAAAATCAATTAATGAAAAATGTGTCATCCACTTCTCGATCTCCCATTCTGGGGAGAATCTAATGGATTGTTCTCACACAGGGCACCTGTCAACATCTTCAGGAGCAGACAAGCTGTTAGACTGATGCCAACCGGTGCTCTGGCCATGTGCTGAAAAGCCTGTCACCAGGGTACTCACAGCAGCACTTGCAAATGCTTTCAGGGAGGTAGTAGCATTCATTACCTCCAAAGCAGAGGAGATGCAGAGGTGTCCATCTTCAGCCTGAACCTCTCAGAGCAGGTCCTGACCACGAGATTTAAGAAGCTGGGGTCTATGGTGGAACGTGTTAGCAGAATGATCTTTACCTCAGTGGCTCCTACAAGTTACAATTTCTGAGATCATCAGTACAAACATCTACTTGCTTAGAGGCATATCTCTTCACACTCACTCTTCCTTTCATCCCCAAACTTAAGCCTGTTAAACTTGGACCTTTTCTTACTTAACTTTTCAGACTTTATTATCTAAAGCATCCAAGATTTACTGCTATCCCCTGCTACTGCCTATCTAATCTACCCTACCCAGGCACTCCACACTAATCTAACCTAATCTAATCTAATATAATCTAAAAAGTCCTGTAAAAAACCTGCTTTCACTTTAGCTTCTGTTTCTCTCCACTTGTGCTCTTCTCTAATCCAGTGGCAGGACATTTGGGACTGGCTACGGCTGAGCCTCTTCACTGCTCATGGCACCTCCGGTCTGACTGGTGGGCTGCAGGTGGTGAGAAAAGAGGTGGCCTTCAAGATGGCAAGGACAACACAACTGCTTGGGAAGTGAGTTGCTTCACAGTAGGCTGGGTGCAGGTTAGATGCCTAAACACATTGCACAGTCGAGAGAGGCATGCCCCTGGGCCCTGCCAGAGGCAGATGTGCAGATGTTAAGGTCCGTGGGGGAAGGAGGCAGGTACCTAAAACATATTTAATGTAATTAATTTCAGTCCTCCAGTCTACCTGGCCAAGTGAATTTTGATGTCCACAATTTAGCCTCTAGAATTTCTATATTCTCAGGACAGCAACACATTCATTCAGCAAATGATAGTTTAAGAAGATAGAGCCCTATAATTGTGCCACCACTGACCCGGCAGAAGAGAATGACAGAGCACACCTCAGCCCCTGGACTGCAGTGCCAGCTTAACTCTGCCTACCTCAGCAATTTAAATTCAGCTGCTAGACTTTGCACTGAAGTGGCTGAGGTGCACTCAAGGATGTCTGCACTAGCTCTCCTGTGGGGACGATAGTCTTCAGCAAGGAGTGATAATAAACAGTAGGATGGTGCTAACACTTTATTCTGCTGCAGCTGTCTGCTAAGTGAGTATGTGTCAACACCTTCAGACTGGAAGGTGAGAAAGTGAAATTACAGTTTTCAGTTACCCTAATTCTGCTTTTGCAACCTCTTTTATTAGGTCACTTTCAAGGGTGGTTAAGGGACTCTGAGGTTTTGCTTGCATGTTACAGTAACGAGCATGTTTCTGGAAAGCTTGACTGCTTGAAGTTTTTCTGTTGTAACTGTGACACCATATTTAGAATGAAAAATTACAGCAGCATAGCCTTATACATGAAAGTCCTAAAAACACCCTAGTGTCTCGAACAAAAACATCTGCCGCAAAAAAATAAAACACTGTGATTAAGAGGAAGAAAATGAAGTACACAGTTTAATAAAGATTTTCTAGTGTAAATCTTCTTTTGATAATTACACAAATATAATCTTCTTAGAGTTAATAATAAGTTCTGTTTCCTCAGCCTAGCTATGAAGTAATTTATGATTCTAGGATCACATTTTCCTCTGTGATATTTTCATCTCCCTGTTACAGTTTGAAAGCTAAAGCTAGAGAAAATGATTGGCAATGTAAGAAAAGTAAAAATGGAAGATTTGTCACCGCACTGATGTAGCTGTGCTGATATAAATAGAGACTTGATAGATAATAAATGATCACTCAGATCCTACTTGTGGTTTAATCTCTCTGAGACGTATTATAAATCTGACAACTTTGTACATGGATATTAGTTATGATGCTAATTTAGATTTGAAGTCAGTACTGTGACTTCTATAGAAAAAGTGATTATTATGAATACACAGAACTGATTTTGTATACATCACGGATTTCTGATGACGTTCTGCAAATTGACATGATGACTACAGTGCACAGAGCAGTATGCAGCTCAGGCACACAGCTACACTTCTTGGTTCTGCTTGGTAACAGTTTCTAAACAGGAAAAGTGCTCCAACTGTTGCCCTTCTCCACCCTTCAAAAACCTGAAGTGATTTTAATTCTGGTCTTTCCAACTTCTTGACAACCATGGACCAGTGCTCAGGGTCTGTAGGGCAAATAAATCTTTAAATGTTGTATGACAGTGAGAAATAGTTAGGGAGCTGGACAGAACCAGCCTCTGGATTGCCAGCTGGACAGCAATATGCTTATTTAAAATATGTATATATAATCTCTGGTCCAGGTCAGGTTCAGCCACAAAGTAGTCTCTGACATAAAAAAATTATGAGGAACTCAAATTCTTCAGAAACTACTACAGGTTTTTAACTGTATACAGGCCTAATGAAATCTGTGGCAGCACGCTGAATGGTAAGTAAGCATCTGAATTAGTGCAACAGGCCCTGAGTTGTAACACCCTTTGAAACTTGGCACATGCGACCTTGGTTGGGCAGAATCAGCATGTGGACCTTGAGACTCTTCCTCCAGCTACTGGATGTAAGCTCTCTCCTCAGTTCTCTGGATGCCAATATTCATACCTGCTGCTGATGGGTAGCCAGGCCAGTCACCCCTTTTCAGAGATCACTTAAGAGTAGCACAGTAAAAAACCCACCACAAGTCAAATCATCATTATTGTTTAGAGACCACAATCAAGAAAAAACCTTTCATTTCACACAAGACCTTTACCATTTCCTACAAATGCTTTGTTGCTCTTTGTTCCCTTTCACGGAGACCTTACTAGTCCAGCCTCTATACTGAAAATCACCGTTCTAGAAAAGGAAAAAAAAAATAAATCACACGCTCCGATAACAATAGATGAAGTATACAAAACGTTTATGTTACCACCCTCACGGACACAAAACCAGGTCCCCCCAGCCCACACGCAAGCAGCTGCAGGACTCCAGCCTTGCCCCATCCCAGAGCCCTCCGAGGCGCGGCCGTGGCCGCTGCCGTGCCGAGGGGTCCCTCACCGAGCCCGGCGCAGGTTGGAGCTGGCAACAGTAGCACGAAATCCAGAGTTAGGGCGGAAAAATTTAGATTACTCATGTGTGACACCCCCCACCCCACCCCGCGAACACCACCACCGAGTCCTCTGGCGGGGAGGGGGAGAAGGCGACGCCGCGGCCCGCCGCCTCAGGGCGCGCTGGCGGGCGGGGGCGGCGGGGTGCGGGCCCGGCGGGGCTCTGCGCTCCTCGGCCGCAGGGCGGGTGCCCGAGAAGGCAGCCGGGAGCCAGTTCCTGCCCTCGCGGTGTCGTCTAAGGAGGTGGGTGGATTTTTGGAGGGAACAGAAACCGCCAGCCTGGAGGCGGGGGATGGGGACGGGCTCCCTACCGGCCCCAGCGGCGGAGGCAGCGGGAGCCGCCAGCACCGGGAACGCCTTGCCGCCGCCGCGGGGCTGAGGGGCCGGAGCCCTGCAGGCCGCCGAGTAAGAGGGGGCCAGCGTCAGGGCCGGCGCGGCACCGCCGCGCGGCGCGAGTCCGGCGGGCCGGGCGCGGTTGCCGCCCCTGCTCCTGGCAGGGCAGGGGCCGCCGTGAGGCGCCGGGGCGGACTCGGGGCCTTCCCGGGGCGGGGTGGTGGTGTAACGGGACGGGGACAAGCG